>NC_142198.1:2400000-2731250 GCF_026936395.1 Plectropomus leopardus
TGGGGCCCGCTTTAATATTACACACACCCGTATCGCTCTGCACACAAAATGTATTTTTCAGAATCAAGCTTTAACAAATATTTTACACTCGTGCTTTTTTTACTTTCATCAAGTTATTTTTTTAACCAACATAACTCCTAATCATACATATCAAATGTTTCAGAATTTCAGAATTTTAACCCTGTAAGGCTTTTGTTATGATGCCACTATGTTTTTAGATGAAAAAAAAACGAAAAATATATTTTTAATATACTACATGCTAAGTAGATTTTTTTTTTCTTTTTTCTGATGATAGTCTGGGATATTTCAGTGATTAGCAACAGCATTAACTGTGACAGTGCACCTAGTGGAAATAGCATGTATTTTCTCCATATGCCAAATATGGCAAAAATAACGTAATCAGGTGGAAAATAGTCAAAATGACAAATTCCAAGGATGACATCCAGAAATAATACAATGCATGTTTTTGTTTTTTAATGGTTATCAGATCAAAATTTGCTGTTTGAATGGGTTTCAGTAGAGCATTTTTTGACCTTAATAGTCTGAATGTAACAATTTAGTTTCCACAGTGTATTTTAAAATTAAATACACAATCTTGAAAAAATTTATGCCATATGCATGAGCACAGCCAAAATGATCAATAAACGAATAAAGAAAATAAAGAAAAGCATGTAAAACATGCCAAACACTCCCTATAGGTTAAACATGACAAATTCCTGACAATACCTGAATCTCAAACATGTTTAGACATGTTTAGACATATATATGTCAATAGTGACATATATATGAGGCCAGTGCTCCTAAATACATTTTACAATTCCCACACATCTGTTTTTAGTTCCAAATGCGAGTGAAACACTTCTTAGATACAACAGATTTATGCCTTAAAAATTAGAAAAAAAAGTCACACTTGAGGAGGACTTGCCTATCGATGTGGTATGATCACAAATAGCAATCACGCATCGCTACAATGGATGCATTGTTTCACCTTTTGGGCACAGAATTATCTCACCTTAAAGCTGCCACTGGAGGTAGCAACAGCGCCGAAACATTGAAACTGAGATAGGCCTACTGCTAAACAAACTTAAACAAAGAAAATGTGATTTCAGGAAGATGTATTAAAAGTAAAAGTACACATGCAAAAAGGTTTAAATAAATCTAATAAATCCAAAATAAGGAAAATAATTAATAGAAAAAGAAGCAATTCCTTATACATACAGTATATATGAGATTTAAAACCAATAAATGTTTTTTCCATTAAAAATGGCTTACACAATGAAAGAAATAGTTCCCAATTGGTTTTCTAATCAATCGACTAATTATTTCAGCCGCACTTGTATACTTTTATACTTTGGGTTTGTGTGGAAAAGAAATCTTAAGCACAATATTTCCCTCTGAAGTGTAGTGGGGCATAGGTGGAAAGTGGACTGAGATTAAAATACTCAAGTAATGTCAAAGTAACCTCAGATTTGTACTTCAGTGCAGTACTTGAGTAAATGTACTTAGTAACACTTCAGCTCTGGTCAGCAGAGGGACACAGCAAATGCTGGTAAAATATGTGGGTTGCTGATAAATTTGCTGAACTCACCAGCCATAAAAACAATAGTAATCTCATGAGTGGCTGGTAGATTTTGGCATCCACCAGCCACAGTGGCAGGTGGACAAAAAATTTTATCATAATAATTTCAATTTTATCTATAAAGTCCAAAATCAAAAATTAAAATTAGCCTCAGAGGGCATTATCAGGTAAAAGGTGGAACACTGAAACATAATGGTGATGGACTGTGGCACAGTTATGTTGGTCTCCTACAGGTATGTAACACCACCCGCCTGTCTGCACACCACCTCCATTATATCACTAACAAATATATCAGGACCAGAGCTGAAGCTCATTTGTGAGGAAGAACGTTGACACAGGGAGTTTGCTCTCTGCCAGTCACTTAAAATGCGGAGTATCTGGAGCTGGTCAGAAGTAGGGCCTGCTCCTCTGGTCCTGCTGTGGTCTCTCTGCTTCTATTGGACTGGAAAAAAGGCGCTCCCTAGTGGCACACTGAAATGAAACCGCGAATGAAGGCAGGAGTGCTGTGCCATATGCGAGGTGCAGTCGAGGTGGGGAGTTAATTGTATATGGGGAGCAGCAGTGCAGTGCCACAGCTACACAGATATCATGCTGCTATAGAGCTGCGAGAAAGTCCCTTTATCATGCCTTCTCTGCATTTTTACATGCAACTAAACAACGGAGGAATCATGCCGCATCAGTGTGTGATTACAGACAGCATGCCGGGAAGGCAGAATCAATAGAGGCATGTAACTCAACAGAGTCAACAGGCCTCTAGTGTGACATAAAACATACACCACGGCAGTGCTCTGGGTTGTGGTTAACCCTAACCCTTTCATCTAAATGCTTTGTTTACATTAAGACTGCCATGTATCAGTCCACTGTCCCTAGAGGTGCTTTCATAAAGATGTCTTTTTAAAACAAGTTTACTTTCTAATAAGACTATTATTTTCATTATTACATCCAAAGAATACATACAAAGAAATACTTCGCCCTCCTTCTCATGACCATTTTAGTAGACTAAATAGTCGCAGTGGAGGAGCAACTGTGGAGGTTAGTATATAAACCAAAAATCAAAGACTAGGCTGCTGCTGCAAACTAGAGCTGGCCAAGAAAACAAAGTGGGCGAGAAGCAACCTCCAGAAGAAACATGAGAGAAGAAGAGAGAAGAGAGGACAAAAGGCAGAGCCACTTCAATGGCTGTCACCTCCTGCCAACAAACAACACACAGCTGGTCTGTTGGTTTATGGGACAGCTTCTTCAGAGTGTCATAAATCTTCGCACCACTCCTTTTAAGGGCTTTTTGTCCTGCTTTCCTCAAAGCCACCAAAGCTGCCCTCTTCAAAGACAATAAATAGGCTTCAGTCAGAGTCCGCCGGCATTAATCTGGCTTCTTCTCTTAACTCTTGGCACAGTTAGGACGGCCAAAAAGAAATGCCAGCAAACAAGACCAAAGTGAC
Organism: Plectropomus leopardus; assembly: GCF_026936395.1. NCBI lineage: Eukaryota > Metazoa > Chordata > Actinopteri > Perciformes > Serranidae > Plectropomus > Plectropomus leopardus. The sequence goes on from NC_142198.1 coordinate 2,403,019, forward strand.
CACGAGCATTTAGTGTGCTTGTCTAATTCAGCAGGGGCTGTCCAAACACAACTGTTTTAATGTGAATTAAGAAGCCTTCCAGTCTGACGCTGTAGATTCATTCGAACACAGCCAACTCATTATAATGAGATGTTGTGGTTTGCAACATAAAAGTATCAGCTCATTTTCACTCTGCTGCCGTTAACCCTTTAATGGGTTTCTCAGCTGTATGGTAGCTGTAATATCTGACTGAAACGATGTAGCCTGACTGAGTAATTTCTAGCACTCTTGTTGGCCCCACACCCAAAAAACAGAATTTTCAAACCAGACCTTTTCTGGTGGTTTCCCTCCAGAAAATCAGTCAAAGAAAAAACTCACTCCTGATGTATGATATGAGGTTTTCAAAAGTAATCGAATTTGTTTTTATGTGTCAGAATAAAATAATGTGCACACCCACCCTCCAGTTTGCTGGTTTAGTAATAAAAATCCCAAAACAAGCTCAAATCTAATGAACTTTTTAAGTTGATACTGTACAAAGTACAGTGGCCCTGAGAGTCAAAACATGACATTCAATGAAGACATTTCAGAAATCACAACAATATTTCACAAAACATGTTTTACAAAACACAACATTTCATAAAACAGAGGCAGTGGAAGCATTGCAGTGCATCACATAATGAGGGACGGTGCATCCAATCAGTTGTGACAAATCATTGTCTAAATGTACCTTCCCATTCCTGGCTAAGTCTCCCCTAACGCCTTTGTGTTTTGTGAAATGTTGTAATGTTTTGTGTGATGTTTCCTGAATGCTGCATGAAAGTGTTTCCTAAAATGTGTAATGCCATATATGTTTTTTAAAAACATATGTAATGGGAATTGTACTTTGTGAAATATCTTACAAAATGTTATGTAAAAAGGGTTTGTAAAATGTAGTGACCTGTAAAATGTGTTTTGTAAAATGTTGTGTTTGTTAAAATGTTGTGTTTTATGAAATGTGATTTGTGAAATCACAATCTAAGAAATTATTTTCACTGGATGAGACCAGTTGAGGGGTTAAGTTGTTTCTCAAACTGAGTCATATATTAAACTTGCCCACCAAACTCTTGCTATAATGTTGACAATATTTATAATTCATCATTCAAATATCACATACTATGAGTCACCTAAAAAATACTGTAGGCCATCCTTAATGCATGTCTCTGTGATGATGTGAATTTTAATATATTTGGGCTGAAGTTTACACAAACCTGTGCAGGTGACAAATCACTCTGTGCCCACATTCAGCGTGCTAAAAACAAGTTTCTCATGCGAACACACCAGCCTGCTTTCCCTTCATGTCATCACCTACTCCACATTTCCTCCTCTCTGCTGTTTCTGGCCCGCTGCTCACAGAAAAACACTGAGATCAAACAAGCGGTCACATGAGAAATGAGAGCGGCGCTCTGTGTCGGCCCAGCGCTGGCCACCAGAGTTGCTAGCCTGGAGAGAATCAAACACCTGGCATTTGTCACCCCACATCCCCTTTACAACCAAACGCGACCCCCAGTCCCTGTGTGGGGAAACTTAAAAGGCATTTCCATCCAGCGCAGAGAAAAACACCGGTCCTGCTAGTGTTGAGCCATAACTCCCCTGGCTAAACAAGCTGCCCCTACAGAGAAAGATACATAAAGACCCACGCTTTATACAAGCTTTGGAGAATAGAAATGAAAACAACATTGCATAAAAGAAAACTGCTCAAAGCACGGGGACCTTTCTTCCACAAATGCTCACCCACTTTCTTCTTTCAAAAGCTAAAAGGATTAAAGGGGAACTCTCTGCTATTCACTGCCTCGTCTCCCCTTTCTCCTCAGGTGTTGTAAAACCATAAATCTTTCTTGTCTACTATTTGGCTTTAAAACAGCCCTTCTTTATGGGAAGGTTCCCCACCAAATGTGCGTGGACCAGGCAACCCAGTCAAACGTCAACCTATTCATGAAAGGAGCCACTGTAGACATAAAGTTTTTCTAATCCTGCTGTTGATGTGGAAGCAAAGAGGAATACATATTAGAGCATTCTATATCCATGTTACTTCCAACACAAGCACATTTTAAGCAGGCAAATTTGGTCAATTGCTGTTAACAGGGCAACAAAAGAGAGTCCAGTTTTGTCCACTTCCTGTTTGGCCACCCAGATGAACGCAGCTGAACTCCCACTAGTTAATGGTGCCCACCCCTTCTTCCAATCCCCCTGCCCAGCCCCTTTGAGTCCACCAGACCACCATTAAAGACGATTCTCTCTGTTGGTCATTTCTTTTTATAGCCCTTCAACGCCAAGGAAGGACTGACCACCAACAAATCCTCCCCTTTAAAACCTTGGAAGAATTAGATAGCTTTCCACAACCCCTCCCTTCTTCCAGTAAAGTGACCTGAAAGCTCAAATCGGTGAGTCCAGTGTGCTGGAATCGTACAAAGGTGAGACAGCTGCTCCTTAAACCCCCATGATGATAAAAAGGAAATGAGTGTCCTTGTAATAAGTGTATAAATCTATTAAATCAGCGACAACAGTCCAAGAACTCCTTAAAACTCTTGATTATGATAACAACTTAAAGTCCAAAAACAAGTTCTACTTACATCCGATTTGTTGGACTGGTCCTCCATGTCTGAGTCATTGGGATCCACCAGTTCCTGGAATGGAGGAAGTGTCTGCACCTTCCTGCGCTCTGCCTCATCGCCTTCCGGTCGCACTTTACTCGTACGCAGCTGCGATCTATCCTTCAACAGTTTCTTATCCAAATGTAGAGCGTCTGACCCTGAAGTCTGCTTCCCTGATACATCCACACATCCCTTTTTACGTTTTTTGGTGATGTGATCGTCACCATCAGGGGTGGACAGACGCTTGTTTAGCCCTGACCCATGGGTCATCACCTCAGTCCGATGCTCCTTAGACAAGGACTTGGGTTCCTTGAAGCCCATCTTGGGATTTGTATCTCTAAGTGGCTGGTTCTCTTTGGGTTTCCTGGAAGGTTCTTTGGGGGCTTTGCTGGGTTCCCAGCCAGAGTCTCTGAAGGCACTTTTGGGCTCTTTCAAGTCTTTTGGAGGCTTGTCTTTGTGGTCCTTGGAGGGTTTGTGGAGTTTGGAGAAGCTGCTGCTGTTGGTGCTGGTGGTCGTGGCGGTGGTGAGGAGGGTGGTGCTGCTTCCTTTGGAGCCATCCTGTGAAACAAAACTAACAAATGAGAAAGATCCTACAGTATGTCCACATGATTTTAGAGAAAGTTGAATTGTTGTCTTAGTTCAGCTAAATCTGGACTTTTAAAATACATATGTAAACATTAAAGTCAGATTGAAATCATACTATGTCTAATTTCTTTAAATTGGATTAACACACTTGGCTAATGCGGCTGGGGATTAATTTACTCTTTCACTTATACGCCTCAACCGGACCTGAACTGGTCTAGGTATATGCTCCATAGTCCCTGCGTCGGGATTTGACCCAAAAGTCAAATTTTATAAATTCATTGGAAAAAACTCAGGGAAAACAAAAGAAGACAAGAAATCAAAACAAAATGAAGGTACCAATTACAGCGAAGAGTATGTACGAAATTATTGGCAGTCTAAATTATTATGTATAGACTGCATAATGGCATGTTACGTCATGTGTGAAATAAAAAACACCAAGAAGTTTGAACCAACATTTAAGGTGTTAGAGCAGAATTACACAGAATAATTTAATCTACGGAAGAGTAAACTTCAGCTCAAAGGATTATGGAGCACAGTGGAGGGAAATCCCACTTTAGGTCAGCCGGCAAACATAATAGGGCAAGGGCATAATTAGCCCCTGAGAAAGACCGTAGTTTGAGGATGGTATGGGCTTGTAGTGCTAGGATCATAACTAATCTAAGTGCCACTGAAAATAACTCAATTACCCAAAAAAATGTAATATATCTTTTTCAAGCAACATTCAAACCCTACTCTACAGCAGAGAAAAACGTCTCCTGTGAGTTTCTTGTCCTCTTACTGTTCATGTTAAGTCGACTTTGGACTGCAAGTTAGACTACATGTAGTACTTCTACAATGTTTCATACAAAAAAAAAAAACAACAAAGTGAGCAAAATCCAGACAGCTAGGTCAAATGAAGATTAATCCTCTGCCTTTTACACAAGAGAAAACATGCATGCCACCCTGCAGTTTGGCATTACCATCTGTGAAAAGAAGTCTATTCTTAAAAGAAAATCAAAAGGCTCTTCTTAGTCCTCATCTATGGGCTTAAAGAGCAAACTCAGGACTTCTTTTGAACAGTGCTGTTCCGTGGTGTGAGGGGGCCTTTTCAACAGCCACACATGCGCAACCTTAAAAGTGGAGCGAAGGGCAACGTGGAGAAAGGAGGAAATGCATTCCCTCTAACGACGGGGGCCATTTGTCCCTGGGTCTCACCTCCAGCCCCCTTGTCAATATTTCATCAATGTAGTAAACCCATTAAAGCAGTCTAGACGACGGGGTGTGGTACAACTTCGCCAAACCACCTCTAAAACCTTTCATTTTGTCTATCTGCTGGTGACCCCGGGACCTCAGGATGTAAAGCTGCCGGCTCATTCTAAACTCCAGCGTGCCCTCCCAAAGCAGCTCAACATAAAACTGCTTTAGTGCTCCTGGAGGGGGAGGTGGGGGCACAGCACCTCCGGTGCCATCACCATTGAGGAGATCACGAAAGTGGCACTTTTTAACAAACCTTTCAGCACCGTGACATTGGCAGGTTAGCAGGTGACCAAAGTTCATGTAAATCACTCAAGAGCTGAAAATGATAATACTGTCAGAGTGAAAGTAAAACTGCATCATCATTACAAACAGATGCTGATTATTTTTTTTTTTTACTGTCTATGGATTCATTCTTTAAAGTGAACAAAAGGTCTAAGTTAAGTTATTCTCACATATTTTATTATGATTTCACTAAAAGGAGTTACAACATTTAACACTCCAATATATTACAATATATTACTTAATTTATGTGCACACAATGTTCATTATTCTTTTATATATCCTCATGTATATAGTATGTATATATATTATAACTGTTTGGCATACTAGTTACATATTATTATATTATATTGCATTATATTCAGGGTTACTGCAGGGTTCACCTGAATTTAAGATTTTTTAAGACCTTTTTTTACCACATAGAATGCAGATGTAACACAATCATACAAGCTTAAGTATGAAAGTATGTATCATAGTGTACCAGTATTTACAATAGAACCTAAAAAATATTTGTTATTAAATCACATTGTGTAAGTACTCTCCACAGTATATAACAATAATTCATCATGATATAATTAATAAATAAATGTGACCTGGGACAGGTAAGGGGCATAAAACGGATGAATAGATTAGCCTTTAAAAACTCATCATTTTTTAGGTTAGTTCATGTCTTTGAGACCTGCATATATCAAATCACTTATATCAAATTCTATATTATATACTTTATATACCACACTTATAAAGAGAATAGTGTATCTCTCTAGACATTTACGTTGAATGGTGTATATATTACATATATTGTGAATAAATATTCAATACATAGTACTGAACAGGCAATTTTATTGTCTGATATTGGTGCACTGATGTCAATTTTTCACATTAAAGTTTATTGTTAAACTGTAAAAACTATAATATTGGCAGATATATTAACGTTGAAATGTTTTAGTCCCCAGTATTGGCATCAACCCCAAATATCAAATATCTGTCAGGCTCTATGTAAATGTATCACATAACTGCTATATACTTTCATTTTTGTTTTATTTTCACATTTATTATATTCATTAATTATACTTACCTGTAATAATAGAATATACTACCTCAAAAAAGGGTTGCAGAGTTGTTCTACTGGGCTAAATACTTTTGCTTATTCACATTTACACAATTATTTATATACTTCAGATATTTCTTTTTTTTTTCTCTATGCCTTTTGTGCAGCTGTAACACGTAAATTTCCCCCAATGAAGTCTGATCTAAACGTATCTTAAATTCACTGTTTTGGTTTGAAATATTTCAGGTGCAGTAGTGTAATAACAGGGTTTTAATAAATAATGTGGGACAAGCAGTATGCATGACCTTTTGTCAAATAGTTTTGATTTATTATAAAAATGTTTGATGTGCTTTAATACCAGTGCAATAATTCTCAACATGTGATGGAGCCAGAGAGGTGGGAGTACAGAGTAAGTGTGTAAGTGTGCGTGTGTAAGTGTGCGTGTGTGTGTGTGACCTCCTGCTCCACAAGTAATTCATCACGCACACTGTGTTTAGACTGGAAACTGTTTCCATGTGAAATGGGCCTCTCCTAACCTGCTCTTAAATGACACTATTTAAAGGGACTAAAAATAAGACATAATGGAAACAACATGCCAGCTTATTGACATACATGATTTAATGCTTCACCAGATAATGTTTTAAATCTCACATGGAGCTTCTGCGCACACCATTTATGCCTCCTGTTGTCCCCACATCCATCTCTAAATCTTTTTAGTAATTATTTCATATTATCATCTAAAACGTATATGCATAAGTTTGTTTTCAAATAGACATCACGGCAAAATTTGGGCCCCGTCAAAGCCACAGGTTGTCAAAGATTTACAGCATGTCTCTGAGTCAGTGGAGTAAATGCTCATGGCTAAGCAGCAGCCAAGATATAGTTTGCTTAAGCCAAAGTTGGATGTCTTTGAAATCCCAGAGTTTAAATCTGGTGGAGGTCTTTGAAGCTGCCAAATATGCAGGGGATTAGGGCCTGGATACTTAGAGGAGGTAAAAAGTTTCAGAGTTGGGTGGGACTGGGACTGGAGGCAGAAGAGTAGGTTGTCTTGCTCCAGGGGAATACCTGGAAACAGCACTGACCTTTGACCCGTGGAAGCTTTTGCTCTTCTTTGGGTCAGAGAAGGTGGAAGTCAACGAGCTGTTGGGAAGTGTGGGCAGCTTCAGGTGCTGACCGAAAAGGGAGGTGGAGCCCTCCTGCATTACCATCACCTGCCGGAGGAACAGTGACACATCACAACCATCAGGATGGAAAACCTTTGAGTACAAAGAGCTGGCTTTGAATGCTCAGCAATATTTTCACTCAGTGCATGATGTTAGAAAAGGTCGAACTATTTTGTTAGACCTACTTAAAGTGGACTTTTAAGATCCATGTTAACATTTTAGTCTGACTGAAATCGGACTAAATCGAATTTGTCAATTGTCGGATGACCACACCTAGATAATGTGACCTCAGTCTGACTTTAACTGGACTCAGCGTTCTGTTCAGCTCTTCGTTGCTGTGCCGGCCTCCCTCTGTCGTTAGGGACAGGGACTGTTAGTTACTTTTGAGGGGGGAAGGGGTGCTGCAAAACAGGGGGGGGCATTAAAAAAATGTCAAGACTGAGGAGGGACTTGTGTGTTTAATTTTGGCTTCGGTAAGGGGCACTACTACTTGAAAAGGTAGTATCTTATATTTATTTTAAACAAAAAAGTTACAATTCAGCCACCCCCCTCTGATAAACAAAGTAGAGTCCCACAACACTGACAGAAGCTAAGTGATGTCCTGCTCTGGACGGGGACGCAACAAAACATATTTTAGCCACCATAAAAAATCATTCAAGTGTATATTATATTTGAATATTTGCTCCTCATTTGTGTATTTGTTAAATAACAACGAGACCTCACATTTATCAGACAAATGAGGATTAATGCAATCAGTCTGGAATTGTTTAAAGTATGAACTAAACAAGGCCTTTATTAGACTTTAGAGAGAAAATGAAGACACTGCCATCCCTAGTGTCTACACAGCACACATTCATACATGTAAAGCTGCCTGTTCTTGCTGGAATATTTTGCAGTCATTACAGGGTTAGAGCCATGGCCAGAATATGCAAGTAAAGACAACACAGCTGCTTCAGTGTGTCTGTGTTGGAGTGCTGAAGCACAAAACAGTAACTCTCCCAGCCAGGACAAAAAAAAGTGCTGGTATCATTTCACAAAAAGCAATGTGAAGCCACTTTATAAATGCGCCTAAATCGTTAGTCTTCTGAACACGCCAGTTTCACCCACGACCCCCAGAACATGTTGAAAATCTTACTTTTGAGTCTTCTGAACTTCGTTTGTGAGGATCCCGTTGCTGTTAAAGAGAAAACAAAAGAGATGAATCAATATCTAGAGACTCATTACATTAAAAAAACAAACAAACAAAGAATTATAGCTTAGCCAAATGCTCCTTACATTATTAACATCCAAACTTGTAACTTTGTATTGAATGAAACTGTGCAGAAGAATGTAATCAGGTGTTTGAGCGGTGAGCCTCTGGTCCTGACAGTAGAGACTGTGAGCTTTGACATGGTCTCTGTCAGGATTAGAGCCCTTTTAGAGGCTGAGAGGAGGCTGCAGAGTTAAGTAAATAGAGAGCACTTAGCTTCAGTCATAAAACCTGCAGACTGCAGGGCTCCTCTGACAGGGGAGCTACAGACTGACTGCACCCCACAATCGCAAAGCAACCTGGGATATGCCAAGCAGATCCCAAAGACGGTGTAAGGTTTGCTCCAGGTGAACTACGGGCCAACCAATATTGTTTTTTCAGGGCTGATATTGATCATTAGTACTTTGTGAGACCGATAACCGATATTTGAAAACTGATATGCACTTACAAAAAAATTGAAATACTTTAATTAATTTAGAATTTGGAATGTAACAAACTCCAACACAAAACTTTGTTTAAATCCCTTTGGCAAATGTTTAATAAAAACTGAAACTTTCAACATCATGTACAGCAAGTTCCCTGCATCTATTTTTTTTAAATAAATGACAAATACAAGCCTTGACACTCAGCCAGGCTGATAACCTGTGGACCCCTAACTTTAACCCTTTAAAATCTGAGCAAATTTACTTTCTTTCAAAAACTGGGAAGAAGTCATCAAGAAGTTGAAGAAATTACCCAAAAATGAGCAAGAAATTGGGAAAAAGAAAATACCTGAAGATAAGTATTAGAAAAATTAAAAAAAAAAAAACAAACACAGAAATGACCATTAAAAAGTACCTAAAAATCCTAATAACTTTAAAACATAATTTTAATTATGTAATTGTGACAATAACAAATGTAGCTTTTCCCGAGTTTTTTGTTCTTTTCTCCATAGACATTTTTTTTGCCTTTTATAAAATTATTTTCTAAATCTACTAATTTCTTTCAATTTGTGGAAAAAAATCTTTATGAAGTTGGTTATTGCCTTTTTACCATGTTTTTGAAAGAAATTACATCAATTTGTCCAAGGTTTTAAAGTTTAAATACTTTTGAAAGGCATCTGAAAGCAACACAAAGAAAGTGATGTCACTCCAGATTTCAAAGGGTTAATCGTTCAGAGTTGGCTAAAATAGAGCCCATCATAATTCCATACTGTGTTCTGGTGTATTTTGTTATTTATGCTGAAGCTGATCACCTTGTGTGGTTGTCGTGATTTTTGGGTTGTGGTTTTGGATAACAGCGTCAGCTAAATCAAAGTAACATAGTGACACTCAGGGTGGATAAACAGACACATTTACTCAGCTCCGACTGGAACAAAGCTGCTATTTGTCCTCTCATAATAGCCAAGAGCAATCAACACAACCCTGAGAGAGCAGCTTCTCATTCAGCCAGCGCACACTTTCCTCTCACTGGTTAAAATGACAAACGTCACATGTGGCAGGCGGCTTTAGCTGCAGCTCATATGATCCTTCTCTGAGTGACTCAACGTAAGTCCAAACTAAAGCTTGGCTACAGCCGGCTCGGTGTGCTTCAGGACCTTCAATATTTAGATCAAACAGCTTGTGGAAAGAAATGTGATCTGAGTTTAATAGCTACAGCTCTTATTTCAATGTGTTAGATGCATATTTAATTCACATTTAGGTAAATACAAGTCCCAGATAACATTTTGTATTGGCAAATCCCAAGGACTCGGATCAGGACCAAGGAAAAAAAAACATGATTAGGATCTCCCAAGCTGCAACTTTAGATGTTGTTTAGATGTTTCTAGCTGAAACATTAGGCTTCCTCAAAGGCCTGATTCTCAACTTTTCTTTAAACTTCACATTGATTATATTCTCAGCAAAACTGAGCCACTGTATAATCTAAAAATTGTTTTACACTCAGTGTCTAAAAGTACAACGAAGGATTAGGGCCATGTTAAAGAAGAAAACATGTTCAATTTTGAGAATGAAGTCATAATTTCGAGAATAAACATCATGATACTATGAGAATAAGGCCGAAATTTTACAAGAAAAAAAGATGCAATTTTTCAGAATAAACTCCTAATATCACGAGAATAAAGTTGTGCGCTTCACAGCTTCACTGTGGGGAGTGACCGTGCACTTCACAGATGAGGGAAGTGAGGAAGAGATTGGATCCCAACCCCCAACAGATTTCAGCATTTCAGGAGAGAGAGACAGAGAGAGAGGGAGAGAGAGAGATGCAATTACAGTGCTTCAGTGTTCGGTGAGAAAGAGCGTGGTGAGGCTTCGACTGCTTGTCGGCAGTGGTGACACTGTATAGTTTGTGAAGTTAAAAAACTGCAACAGTTGATGTCCGGTGTTCTTAATTAGTCTGTTAAATTTTGCTGTGCATCTGAAAGCATACGTGTCCTCATTACTGGAAGATATTGAAATTCACCTGCTCTGTGCTGCAGGACAGTGCTCCACTCAGGGTGAGCTGAAATGTCTCCAATCAGTTAATAAACCTGTATATATAATAATTGTTGGGTAAAATGATCATTCCTGTCACTGTGTGTGTGACAGGCACAGTAGCAGGATCACAAACACTTAAATGGCATTCACCCTTTGCAAAAAAAAAAAAGAATATCTGAGTGCCAAGTTTTTTGATGGGAAATGGTGACAGTATTATTTGTCTCTTATCTGGACCAGGAATCTTAGTCTGTGTAATAATGAGTGGCTTGACTCAATAATTTAATGTTCTCAGCTGAAAACAGCAGGCTGATTGTATAGAACTGTATCTATGCGTACAGGAGTGTTTCTGAACACACACACTGAACTCCCATCAACTTTCCCAATAAAAATAAAGATGAGAGTTTTTCCTTCTGGGCAGGCTGCAGCAGAGGTTGGTGTACTGCAATAGGAATTGTCAGTCAAGGCCCTGCCCCCTCCTCCCACTCCTACCCCTCCGGCTTTCAATAGCTTCCTCCGAAACTCCTCCGTTGGGTTGTTGAAGGTGAGCTTCTCACAGCGGAGATGATTGACAGGTGGGTGGCCCTCCAGGTGGAGGAACAGGTCATAATCAAAGCGAACTTTCTTGGGTTCTTCCTGAGGAGAAGTGGAGATTCACCCAGAGAGGGAGAAAAGGAGAACAGTCACTGTCAGTCTATCAGGACTGAACATTAACAACAACACCACGCTGCATCACCTCAACACTGCAGCCACATCCAAACACAAACGTGTTTCTGCCGGACCCATCTCCACCAGTGAAAGAAAAAAACAAGAGCAAAACTCAGCCTTGATAATAAAAGGGGATCAAAGTCAAAATTATGAGATGAAAAGTCAAAATGATAACAAGGTCATAATTATGATAGAAAAAACAAATTATGAAACCAAGTCAAAAATATGAGATAAAAAGTCAAAAATATGAGATAAAAAGTCAAAATTATGAAATGAAAAGTTGAAATTATGACACAAAAAGTCATAATTTTGAGGTAGAAAGTTGCCATTTGCCTTCTGCCCATGCTTTTGCAAGAAATCAAGTCAATTTGCTCAGGTTTCAAAAAAGCTTTAAGCACATTTTTTCAGGTAATTTTCTTTTTTCAAGTTTTTTTTGCATATTTTCAGGTAACTTTCTTTAACATTTTTTTTGCAAATATTTGGCAAACTTTTGTTTTTTTTTCAAGGTGCTCATTGTCTTCTCTCTATGTTTTTGCAAGAAATCAAGTCAATTTGCTCAGGTTTCAGAGGGTTAATGCAGATACTGAAACTCAAGTCAATTCTGACATTCTATCCTTTGGGTTCCCATTAGTGATTTCATTGTTTTTACAATCGGTAAAAACCCATGAAAATTCTCCTCTCCTTGTCTTAGCATTTATAAGATAGTTTAAAGATTGATTAAAAACATGTCAATATCAGTTAATGCCTTATATTTAGATAAATGTTCCTGGTTTGAGATCGGCCAGTGGCTAATTTCATGTCACCCCTCAGCTATCCACTATAAAATAATCAAAATAATCAAAATGGAGTATGGGTAAAAACTCTACAGATGTATGTCAATATAATATAAACCCCAAAGTAAAAAACCTTATTGAAAGATTCTCATACTGTCAGACAACCACAATAAAACTAGTAGAACATGCACATGAAGACACTGAAAGAGACTCAGAATAAATTTAATAAATAGCTCAATGTACCTTATTTTTGAAGTAAACTTCAATAGGCAAGATGAAGCCTGCGTATCCAGACTCTTCCACTTTGTATGGTGGATCCTTGCACACTGAAATGAAAGAGAAATTTGCCATTAAAGAGAGGCCGTTGACCTTCAACACAAGGGGACCAACAAAATGCAGAGACCGCTTTAAATTCATTTAGTTGCAGAAAATGTAAAGCAGATGCCTCAGTGCACAGCAGCACTGTGTGTGTGTGTGTGTGTGTGTGTGTGTGTGTGTATGTGTTGCTGGGGGACAGGCGCTCTGACGAACTCCTACAGTCCGTACCATTATTACAATTATCACGTTCTCTCACTATTCTGGACACAGAAATATTACTAATACATGTAATTGTTGCCTTTGCTCCTGAAAGTCTTCTCACCCAATGAACTGAGCACTAAGCTGCATCTGCATCCTCATGAGGTCTCATTAACTGCCATTTCCATTGTCTGCACTGATATCGTGCAAAAACTGAGGTGCAAATTAGAAGCAGGGCCTTTCAAGCTTGAGAATTCACCCTGCTCATGACAAGAGAAGACTTCCCCCTTATCCCCAAGGTACTTTTAAGACAAACAAACTCTGCTGGAGCTCAGGTGTTCTCTCCCAGAGGTGTGTGTTTGTCAGCCTCTCTCCCAGTGGACTCAGAAGGGTACCAATTAAGTCCCTGTGTGCGGAGACCTGGGCTGTTAATACTGGAGGAACAGATAAAACAGGTTGTGGCTTTTGTTCATTTTTAGATCATCTCACTCTTACCCCTTTCCAAGGTTCAAGGTTCAATTTACTGCCATGTCCTACATGTTGACACATGAAAAGAACGAAACTTGTGGCTCAGGTCCAGCAGCGCAAGATAAGTAATAGTGTTACTAAACAAATAAATAAATAAAACTAGAAATAACTTAATGTCTGAAATTAGTGCATGCAGGCAGGTTTTTCAAACACGGGTAAACCCACTCAATATCTGGAATAGACTACTTTCCTACTGCCAGCGAACACACACACTGCAACACACAAGTCTGCCTTTCTGTCAGCTTTTGTGTGTGTGTGTGTGTGTCCTAAATATTCAGTCTCTTCCAAATTCGATGCAGACTAATTTGCAATGATGTTTTAGCAAAATGTTGGACTGTAATTAGTGACAGTGGGTCATTGCATCTCGCCAGTTAAGGAGCTGAGATTACCGCATCCACCTGGGTGTTGTGTTCCCATAAATGCCGATCAGAGCTGGAGGCAATAAAAACCCGTGTCCACTGCAAAGTCATTTGACCCGTGTGTGAATGCTGATCGTACGCATTCCCACTGCATTAAAAAGCCAGATGTCATGACGCCCAGTAGAGTGGGTAACCCATGTACAGAGGCTACCTCCGTGCCACAGTGGTTACAGGTTTGATTCCAGCCTCGGCCCTTTGCTGCATGTCAACCCCTCTCTCTCCTGCTGTCAAACTTATGCTGTCCCATGAAAATAAAGAGAAAAAGCCCTAAAAATGATCCTTAAAAAAAAGGTTGTTAGCTGCGTTTTTTTGTGCATTGGGATGCAAGGCATGAATGGAGGATATTGAAGGATGCACATGTCTGTAGCAACCAGAGTGAAAATTACTCAGGCTGACTTGACCAGTTCTTTCAAGTGAAGAAAAGATCAAAACATCTGTCACAATTAGATTTTCTACTTTTGGAGCTGGACTGTTCATTGGGAACACTGTTAAAATACATAAAGCATTCAGTTATTTATAGCATTGCACTGTTGGAGTGCAGAGCATACTGTTGTCACAGAAAGAGCAGCGGAACATCAGGTGTAGTGAAAGTGAACCTTAATGGTTTATTTTGCTGGGTCTAAAATTTTACTTTGACTCATTGTCTAGCAGCGGCTCCTCTCATCCATCGAACTGATCAGCACTGACCAGATCAAATGATCAGTTACCTCCCCGACACACACACACACAAGAAAAACAGAGGGAAGTGCGCTGCTCAGTGCTACAGTGGACACAGTGTGCTGCTGGAGTAGAATGATGGAATGTCAATGGAAGTCTCAAAGGAACAATGTTATGAGTTTATAAGCTAACTTTCAATAATGAAGGAGAGCTTGGAAACATCTTGAGTCATCCTCAGCACTGACCACTCTTTGGCACCAATCTAATCATCGCTGTGCTCTCTTGTTTCATTTTGGAGCCCCGCCCCTTCAGGGAGCAGCAGTGATTGATGGCTCAGCTGACTACACGGATTCGACCTCACTGCTGGGGCCAAGCCATCCAAAACCCAATACCACTGAGCAAATATTATGGGTTAGAGTTAATTGTGCAAGTGGGTCAGGTTCAATTACAGCCAGCTAAAAGAGCCCATTCACTCCCACACCTTTATATAAACCGCGGTGGAGAGGGAGATGAGCCCAACCACCCCATAATGGAAAGAAAAATCACACTCAAGCACATAAACTCTGTACATGTGCTGGTATATTTTTCTTATTTGCATGGATAACTGGGTACATGTGATGTCATGCTGAGATATGTTCAGTGAAGCTACAGTATACTTGCACAACTCCAAATTAAAATCAGACCTATGCAGGATTTTCCTTTCAATTTTTTTTGTAATTCTCTTTTCATTAGTTTATGTGAAGATACAAAAACAGAATACACAACCAAATGAACATAAAGACCTTTCAATGTTGTAAAAAGGGAAAATAAATAAATAATAAAAAGATGAATAAAAGATAAAAATAAAAATGATAGATTAAATAGGTGTGAAAAAAGAAAAAAAGAGGACAAATTAAATAGATACAAACATAAAAAAATAAGGGTAGAAATTAGAAATCAAGAGACAGACAAAAAAATACATTCTGTAGACAAGGGAATTGGATCAAAACATACACATAGACAATGGATGGTGACGGGTTTCACTACAATGTGGATTCTCCTTTTAAAACAAGAAAGCACAACCTAAACAAATATATCTGCACTCTTCTGTGCACCCTCAGAAGAGTCAGCACAACTAAGTAGGATATGACAACAATAAACAAGATTAAAACAGACAAAATACAAAAATTACCATGCAGCCTTCTCATGAACTTATGATTGAAGTACAGAATATCGCGGAAAAAATGTCCATATCAACTAAATCAGGAAGGTAAAATGCTCCGCTTTTGAAATGCGCGTCGTGTGGTATGACGCTTTGCAGAAGACGGACCAAAACTCAGGCCAGACCTTTGCCAGACTGTCCCTCCCAGCTCCCTCAAAGTCAACAAAAGGATAATGGTGATTTATTTATGTGACATCGTGCTTACCTTTAGTGGATCGTAACATGATAGTTATTGAATTAATGTGAAAACGCTCGTGTACAAAATGAGACTTTTCAATGGATGTCAGTTTATGAGCTAAGACAAACACCGAAATGTGTCCTGAAACAGACGTAAAGGCTTGTTGTTTAAGTCGAGCTGATGTCTGCAGACCTTGTGGCACTGCCAGCCAGATCAGAGGAGTGAGATGTCAGCAGTCAATGACAGAATTAAACAGTCATGAAAACAGCTTTTTCAACAACTGAATCATCGCTACAATGCAGATTCTTTTTTTTTTTTTTTTGTATCTAAACCCTCTGAAACCTGGGCAAATTTCTTTGATTTCTTTCAAAAACATGGGAAGAAAACATTGACCCATGTAAGAGGCATCACCCAGAAATTAATAAATAGCAAAATCAAATTCCCTTAAAAATGTGCAAAAATTAAAAAAAATGGAAAAAAAAATGTCAGTTAATGAGATCTCTCGCAAATTATAGTAATTCTGTAAAATAATTCAAAATATATGATTATGCTTATTATAGATATATAGTTCTCTGGACATTTTCCCCTAGCTTTAAAAAACAAACAAACAAAAAAAAACATGAAATAAACTAAATTTCTTGACAGTTGCAGGACATATCTTGCCATATTGCAGATTGTTTTTGTTCCCATATTTCTGACTGACAAACCAATGTGATCGGGGTTCAAAGGTTAAAATGCTGGTGAAAGACGTCTGAAAGCAGCAAACGAAGAGGGATGCTGATCCAGGTTTTAAAGGGTTAAGTCTCAAACTTAGTTGTTTTGGGCTACTCCTATATGGGTACTGTCATTTACATATACTTTACTGTACATATTAACAGCTGTTAATTGCTTTTTTATTAAATAAATTAGATATTTTATTTTCATATTCCAATTCAAATGTCTTAGTGTTCCCGAAAATTAAAAGTTCACTGTTCTTTGAAAGGGTGCACTTTAGGTTTGCAAATTGTATGTACCTTTATTCATTGATTATTTTTAAAATAAATGGCTCATTAATAGATCAATTGCTATTTGAAAAAACACAAAACTTTGCTTATTTCAAACAATACCAAATGTGTTTTTCCTCAATCAAAGCTCACAGCAACATATTGCATGAACTTCGACAGCATTTCATCATCTATCGATTGATCAACATTTCACATGTTCGATTTATTTATAACTGCCAATTAATTGGCACCCTGCTGTCTCCATTTTATATCACTGTAAACTGAGTGTATTTGAACTCCGGGGATTTTTATGGGCATTTTTAATTTTTTAAGTTTTATAGACCAAACAATGATTTACAGAAAGAAAAACTCAGCTTGTCGCAACCCTAAAAATTATATTTCTATACAATAAAACATCAGCTTTCCAGGAAAAGGCACAAAGGTTGTATTTCACACAGCAAAATGAATATATTTAATGAGCTTAGTCATTATTGAGGCATTATTAGATATGAAACTAAATTGATTTTGAGACAATATGTGGCTTCAGCAGCCTGCATGTGTTTCATGTTTTGAAGATGGCACCTCCCTGACCTGCCTTTTATTGGGAATTAAAAACGATAATACATTTTAGCAATAGTAACACTGAACACTGAATACTGTACAAACTGTACTGGTGCTGTAACTTAAAATCCATGGATAACTCAAGTTGTGTTTACAATGAGAGAAAAGCCCTGAAGCTGTATGAAGACACAAGAGGAAAGGCAGCTAATGTGCAGGAGAAGTCAGGCCAGCGTCTTGGCCGGGGTTCAGCGGTTCAGGTTGAAAAGGTTACCGTTATCTGGAGGAGCGTCTGAGAGGCAGAGATGCACAAAGCGACCACTGACCTGTAACGGAAAACTTGCCAGTGGTCGCAGAGGCTTTCAAAGAGAGACAGGGCCATGTGGTTTATTAACATGGCCTTGGTTTAAACCAAGATGCCAATCACAGAACAATGCCAGTCACTATGTATTTGCCCTTTCTCCACAGACTGCTTTGTAATGAGGCCGGCCTAGACGGCAGGCCTCACCATAAAACAAAAGACTAGAAATAAGAAATTCTTTAGTGACTCGCTGATTTACTATTAATCCCTGCTCTTCCTAATGGAGCCGGTCACATCAGCATCAGTTATTCAGCAAATTGGCGAGACAGAAAAAGCATGGTTGTTTACATCAAGCACACAATGCTGACGAGTTTATACTAAAATCACAGCTTTAGTTTATCACTATTCTTGGTTACAATGCTTTCATTACCACATTTTCCTTATAAAACTCCTTCCAATAATTAGGGATGGGGATCGTTAATTTTATTGATATTAATAACATTATCCAGACTCCTTAATGATCAGTCTTTATCGACGCCACTATCCATACTTTTCTATTATTTGGTGGAAAGACAAGGCGTAATTTTTTTTTTGAATTTTAATATTTTAATTTAAATACTTTGATAAATCTTGGCATCAGTAGTTCTAATTAAGATGATTAGACCTCATAACAGGATGTTAAACAGGTTGTAATTCCATCTCTAATATCTGTTTTATATTGCTGGGAAAACTAATTTCTCACCCAAAAAACTGTATTATTCAAGTTTCTCACCAAAAACTACATTTTCTTTTTCTTGATGTAACTTTTGAACAAATCATTATGACTTTTTATTTACCTTTGCCTAATAGTCATTTTACTGTGCCAACCTTGAACATATCACAGTGAAACCTTTTGGAACCTCGTTTATTTAGCTAACTGGCTCTTATCCTGCTGAATTTAACTCAGATTTCAACTCTGGATTTATATTTTTAACTGATGGGACTTGCTGCAAAGTTTGGGTGTGTTTCACTGCTGCTCTGAGAGGATGATGATGAAGACTGAGCAGCAGCAGCTGATGGAGTTAAAGGAGTTTTTTTCAGCCTGAAGACAGTGGAAGGTTCTGCATTTAGGTTTAATCTGATGCACAATGTTGATGTGCTCCGCCGTGGAGGTTGTGTCCCCCCCATTTAGAAGAAATTATTTTGCAACATGAATTGCATTTCTCTTCCTCCATATCTTTTGCTTTGGCAAAACTTTAGACCTCTTCACACATTCAGACATCATCACAAGCATCTGACCACCTGATTTCTTTTTGGCGTGGTTTAATACCTGTTGGCTGGCAAAATTCAGTTGCATCCAAAAACGTTATTGGACAATTGTTTGCAAACCAGTGATTGAATAAAATTGAATTAAATGACGTGACTTGACTCGAGATGTAATGTTATCTTGTAGGACCCACGGGACTCGACAGCAGTATCGATAAGCTCAACCGTTGATTTTTGGGTTTCGAAAAAGCGGAAAGAACCTATACAATATTTCGAATTTGTAATATACAATATATTAAACTCGTACACAAAACTTTGCTTAAAAGCCTTAAGCAAACATTTAATCAAAACTGAAACTTTCAACATCACATACAGCATGTTCCCAACAACTTTTTTTTATAAAGCTCCCTAAGGTTTTACAAAGTGAAGTTCCTCCTATGCTCACACTTTCTCTGCATGTATTGCAGACTGTCTTCCCTGCTGTTGGTTGAGTGTAATACTCCCATAATGCTCTTCTGAATCCTTTCTTTAGCATTGCGGGATAAGCGTGTGCGCGCCGTCGTCCATCTTTATATACAGTCTTTGGTGAAGACAGGCCAGAGGCAGATACACAGCTGCAGCGGAGCCAAAGTAGTGCACTTTTAACTAATTCATTTTATATTGATGAGTGTTAAAATAAAATGCCAATACAGACAATCTGCAAAATGCCAAATATTGGCCCCGATACTCGGCCAGGCCGATTATCCATCAATCCCTACTAATCGGTACTGGTATCCTCCGTTTTTAAACGATACCCAGCAAGAGTCCTAACAAACCAAGCCAACCTCAAAGAAGCAGCACAAAGAAAAAGACAAACTTAGCTGGTATTCACAATCACCTGGCCCTGTGAAAGAGAAATCGCTCGTCGTCTATGCTGTAGTTGTCTACTTTGTACACCAAAGAGATAAACAAAAAGAAATAAACATTTCAAGCATCAATCTCATGAAAAAGTCTTTGGAACACAACCTAACACTTGGAGCAGAGTACTAATCACTCCCTGGAACAAACCACAGTCATATGACAGTGTAGCAGCCTAAAAACACTGAGTAGCCATGATAGAAACCTCCAACACAGGAGGGGGGTGATTAGCAGCTCAGTAACTATGGGGTCTCTGGTTGACTGAGCACAGTCCCTTAAAAACAACGTCACACTAGACTCTTCTGAACAGTCCTGCAGGAGCTCTGCTGAACCAGACGACCTCACACTAATCAGCTAACAGCAAGACCCCAGAACACAAACGGGCTCCAGATTAATCTGCAGAGTTTAAAGAGGAGAACACAAGGAACATCCAAATTTGTGTGGGAAGCCAACTAGTAGATAAGTGGCCCCACAGGTGGCAGGTTAAAAGTTGAACAGGGGTTGAAAATTGCATATACTTTTACTTCTCATCAGCATTCTGTTTAACTGGAACTGATTTGAAATAATCCAGATTATGGACAGAATCCTCCTCCCACCCCACCAACAGCACAACACCATGCACATCCTATAATAAAAGCACATGTCACACCTACCTCAAGGGACCAAAAACTGAGAAATGGGGGTGCAGTGGATGCTCATGGGAGTGCTCCTGATAAGTCACAGCCAAAAATCACACACGGTGGGATAAGGTGCTGCCAACAGACTCCCAGACCTCCCTTGAGAACCATTATGTGTGTATGTTCTGATATTTGATCTTCTCAAGGGTCTTTCAGAGAGTCGCCCAGTTTACAAGATGTGTCTGTGCACTGTGCAGCTGATAATGATTGGTATAGGAATACACAATATGCTCAAAGACCTACAGTATGGTAAATGTGACTTTATATTTGGGCACATTTTCCGCTCTTTGCGTTGTTCTCTTCTTTTGATCATTTTGGCTGTTTTCATGCATATAGCATAAATTATGGCAAGACTGTATTTTTGTGTAATCTTGGAATTCCCAGCTACAATAAGTCTAAAATACACTGTGAAAACAAAATGTTTGCCCTAATACTGTTCAGCGCAAAAAATGCTCCATTGACACCGATTCAAACTGAAAAAAAGCATTATATTATTTCTGGGTGTCACTCTGGGCTTTTGGCATGGAATTTGTCATTTTTACTGATTTCCAATGTCTTTTTTTATCATATTTAGCCTATCGAGAAAATACATGCTATTTCCAATGGGTGCATTGTCACAATTAATGTTGCTACTAATCATTGACATATACCAGGGTGTGATTCTAAAAAAATTCTACTTTGCATGTAGTATATTGAAATAATTAATTTTTGTGATTTGTTTTTGTTTAAAAACATTGAGGCATTGTGACAAATACCTGACATCTAAAGTGTTAAATTTTTGAAAATTAATGAACATTTGATATTTATTATTAGGACTAATATTGGTTAAAAAATTAGCTCAATGAAAATATAAAATAACATTAATGTATAATTATTTTTAAAGCTGTATCTTGAAAAGTGATATGAGATTTAAACTCTTCTGAAACATAATTTCAGGTAGCTGTCTAACATGAAGGAAAGGAGTGTGGAGAAAATGAAGAAATGTACGTGATGGTAAACAAACCATCAACACATGTTAGAGCTATGACAGCTACAGAAATTACATTTGCCTCAATGTAACATTTTGTAGAAGGTTATCCACACAAGATTACAGTAACAGCTTCATTGATTTTTTGAATGTAACTCTAGATCCATATATGCATGAGGGCTGCTATGCAGCCTCAGAGTGTATAGCTGGGCCTCCCTTCCACCTCACATGTACAGACATGCTGGAGAACATGCTGCTGTGCTAAATCTACTGCTGATTTCACCAACAGCCTTTAGATCCTTAGAGGGCGCTTACAGACAGGTTATGGCATCATTAAAATCAAAAGGGGTCATCTGATCAGGAAGCTGGGGAAATGTTCACAGTAAACTTGCAGTAGATTAGGAGATATCCTGCATGCATAGCCTATATTTTAGCCTGAGGACGGTGCAAAAGGAAACTCATAGACTGTACTCATCATCGTCTGGGGAGCAGATCATACACACTCAGTAGCACAGAAGGCAATCTCACCATAAGGACTTGATATTTAGGGTTCATTAACCCCTTGCAACCTGAATTTGACATTATTTCTTTCAAAAACATGGAAAGCAGGCAATGGGTAACTTAAAAAAAAGAAAGAGCAAAAAAATTGCAAGAATTCATAAAAGTTACAAGAAAATTAACAGAAATTAAATTAAATAAAAGAAAGAAAAGAAAAAAACAAAACAGGAAATGACCCAAAAAAAGTGCTAAAATAAAATAAAGTATTTTAAATTGTATGCCGTTTTTTCTTTGTTCTTTTGCTTTGTTGGTTTTTAAATCTTTGTGTAATACCTTGGCCAAGGGACTACAGATTAAAAATAGCCTTCTGGCTATTTATAATAAATCTAAATATAATTTTATAGTTTTTTGGTATTTTCCTTTAGTTGTTTAAAAAATTTTGATAAGATTCTCTCTCTTTGTTTAGCCAATTTTTAAGGTAATTTTCTTCTCACCTTTTACAATTTTTTCGCAATTAGCGAGACATTTCATATGAAGTTGCTTCTAACCTTTTCCCCCACATATATTTTTTTGTTTGTTGACTTTATTATTTTGTGGAAAAAAGCTGCACTAAGAGAAATTATGAGAAGGGTCATATATATTTTTAGTTTGTTGACTTTATTATTTTGTTTAAAAAAATGCTGCATCCAGTGAAATTGTAATAGAAGTTATATTTTAAAAAATTAGCCTGTTTACTTTGTTGTCTTACTGAAAACAAATGCTGCACTAAGTGGAATTGTAGTAAGAGTCCTATAAATGTTTTTTTCTTTAAGCTTGTTGACTTTGTTATTTTGTAAAAGCAAAAGAAAAAACCTAAAGGAACTGTATGAATGCAGGCATTTTTTTCCTTGCATTGTATTGCAGAGCTATTACACTGTAAGGCATTTACACTGACCTGATTTTAATAACTTTAAAGTACTTGAAGTGTGCACTGGTATTATGCAGGTAAATACAAGTATTAGTATCAGCAAATACTCTATCAAATTACTCAGATCAAGATCCAGGGCAAAAAAACTTGATCGGGACATCCCTAGCTACAACCAATGAATGTTTGGCATTTGTCTGACAAATGACTGCTTCAGTGACTAAATTTGATTTATTTTCTGCTGATGGACTAATAGATTAAACTAAAGCACTATAAAAAAAAATGGTGTAGTAACAGCTAAAGTTGCTTGCACTGATGCAAAGGGAGCTCATGGCTCCTTCAGTGATTCCTGACTCAAATCTTGCAGCTTTGGTGCATGGAGGTGCTGTAAATAAAAGACAAATGTTTTATGGCAGGGCCGAGTGAGCAAGGGTGAAAGAGCTGCCAACAGACAGCCCATATAAAGCATGCTTCAATAAACCACTTCCTCCACCCTCCTTTCATTGACTGAAGCGAGGAGAGCCGGCATTTACAGCTCAGTTCCTGTTATTTGGTGGTGGCTGCCCTGTCTATCTGCACCTCCTCCCCTTCCCTGTCCTTTCATGCCAGCAGCAGCAGCCAGCCTGCAGCTTTCATGCCTCTTGCTTTCTTTGTGCTCCGTCTATACAAGTAGGTATGATTTCTGAGGAATCGTAAAACAATTACTGGCAAATTCCTGCAGCTCTTTGATTTCTGCCAGACACTGAAGGAGGGGGGGGGGGTGGGGAAGGGGTCTTTACACACAGAGCAGGGTGTTTTCATCCAAAAACGCTGCACACACAACCTCATGTTCAGCCCCTAATGTACACACCAAGTCACAAACTGCCGCAAGTCATACAGTAAATGATCTCAGAGTGCAGTCAGACGTGTGTCGACTGTGGACAAACTTTACTTTGTGTGCAAACTCTGTAGCTTAGACTTGGGAATGACAAAACTGTGTTTTCTTTTCAGAAAGAACACTCAACTATCTGATGAGGTCTTGATAAACAAATAATTCATTTAAATTGTCCTCCTCGAAGCTTTAAAGCTTTGAAACATGTAGCATCATCGCATTTTGTGTGCTTCTTTCAGACGCCTTACACAAGTATTCAAACCTTTGAACCCTCTGCAGATAAATGCACTTTCTTTAAAAAATACACATGGGACAAAAGGCAGGGAGCAACTTGGTAAGAAATGTTCCACAAACTGCAAAAAAATTGTAGATTTAGAAAACGATTTTTAAAAAAGCTAAGGAAAAATGTTTAGGGAAAAAAGAAAAACCTTGGGAAAATCTATATTTCTATGTATCATAATCACATGTTCAAATTTATGTTACAGAATTATTATACATTTTCCAGGTAATTTCCTCGTTGTTGTTTTTTTTTTTTTTTTTTACTTTTTTTCTTTTCTTTTTAAATAATTGTCAGGGATTTCTTTGTAATTTTGGCTGGTTTTAGTGCTGTACCCTACTCAGAATTATGCTGGTCAAATCAGATTGGCCGTTCAATTTTAATATTCAATGATTTGTTTTGTTTTCCATACAATGTTTCTCTCAGGGGCTCAGCAGGATGCTCAGTGTGACAGCAGCATTCACTTCATATGGTAAACAAGCTAATGGTGCTAATGACAGATCACAAATGTGCAACAATTTTTTTTTTTGACTCTAGATATCAACAAAAGCCAGACACTGTATCGTATTAAGTTGCCGTGAGCTGTTAATTCACCACTTCTTCACCTGCCTGCATGTCTGCAGCTGCAAAGAGCAGCGTGTAAGTCCAGAGCGCTCACTCTGCAGGAAATCTGGGGACCAAATCTTCCCTAAAAGTACACTGCACAGAAAAAAACAACTGCTCCACTTAAAGCAGCCTCAACTGTTTGAGAGTCTCCAACTGATGATTAAAGTCTGACTCTGCTTATTTCTTGCTAATTTTTGGGTAATTTCTTCTTTTGCTGCTTGTTGCTTTCTTTCCAAGTTTTTTTTTTTTTTTTTTTTTTTTAAGAAATCAAGCCAATTCAAGCCAAATCAAGCTCAGGTCCAAATTCAGCTGTCTCTGAACGGCGTATAGCAGGAACAGGACAGCACCTCACATTCCTACCAACACACCGGTCCTTTCTCATGGTAAAGCATTCAATAATACTTACAATGATAATGATAACTTAAAATGTTTACATGCAGAAAAGAAACCTCAGTACTCATCCGCAGATTAATCAATAATATTAATAACTGACAGACACAGGGCTCGCAGGGCTCCAACTCCCCTTTTTAACCACCGCTCCAAATCATACCGCCATGAGATTTAAACTGTCAGCTGGTTTTCTGTCATATTAGCATTTTTCTGAGATTAAGAGTCTCAGCCCCGGACATGTGTAACATTATTCTGGGAATCCTGATGTCAAAACTCGCGCCAGTGTGCATGAGAGCATCTGCATTCACACACTGACGTTGAGCCAAATGCTGCACTGTAGAGCCCATTAAGAGCAGCGCTGCAACTAGGGATGTCAGTTTCGCTCGATTTTGGCCATCACTCATTAACTGGTAACTGACCGGTTTATTTTTGAGACGTGACGTATAAAACAGTTTCCTTTAGTCCGGTGATCCACTTACTCATTGAGCTTTAGTGATGCATTTCAAAGCACTATCCATTTAGAGGGGAGAACATATGGATGTTTTATGATGTCTTGATTTTATCGTTTACTCGCGTCACATTCAGATATGACATGGGCAGCTGAAGGAAATTCTTTGTGTTGACGTGTTGCCCCTTCAAACAGTGTGATCAGGATTAAAATTAACACCTCCTGGCTGGTAAATGTTTGTACCGGAGTTAAGTGATAAACAAAAAAAAAAAAAAAAAAGAGCCGCGTTTTGGAGTTGCTTTTAGTCACACTGCTTCTGTCCTCTGTTGCCTGTCTGTGTCAGAGACGAGTTTGACGTTCACAGCAACAGGGACTTCATGTTGCATTCAGGTTATGAAATAAAATATTGGAATCGGCCAACGTGTTGATTAGATTTGACTTCTGCCAATATAACACAGTGATAATCTTTCTTTTTAATTGACAAAGTGAACATGTACTAA
This sequence comes from Plectropomus leopardus, assembly GCF_026936395.1. Classification (NCBI taxonomy): domain Eukaryota; kingdom Metazoa; phylum Chordata; class Actinopteri; order Perciformes; family Serranidae; genus Plectropomus; species Plectropomus leopardus. The sequence goes on from NC_142198.1 coordinate 2,428,740, forward strand.
ACATCAACCCTAAGTTGAATTGTTTTTTTCTTTTCTTATTTTGCACAATGAATGAATATTAGATGCATGAAAAAGCATTACATTTCATGTCTTCATCTGCTGGTGGGCCATCATGATAAGAGTATGCAGAATATGATGTTAATTCCTCTACAGAAGAGACTTGATGATCAGTAAAATTATGTGAGGATAAATCATAATTCAGATGCATCACGTAAACTCTACATTGAGTTAAATCCTTTTAAAATCAAATAGTCATAAGCAAACATCATAACATTCTTCTTCAACAGGTCTGTGATCGTTTTCAAGTTGTCTGAATACAGCATTTTTAAATCATTAAATATGAAAGTCATACCCAATACGTATATATATTTTGTCTTTAAAAATATGCAATTTAAAATAAACTGAATTATTACTTGCTGCCAGTCTGCTGCTCTCTGCTGTTGTTTTGGCTGGTAGAGAGAATGCTCGGCCGTTTAATTTTTTTTAAATCTATCAGTCCCCTTGGCCTGTTAGTCACAAAGTTTATTTTGAACACTGAGTGTGATTATGCACCTGTCTCTATTCACAGATGATATTTGAGCAGAAATCCTCACATTTGTCCAAGATACTGAGATCTTCCAGCAACTCATAATGTAATGGTATGATTTTCACTGTGACTTCTGTGTTACACCTCTATTCTTTACACATCGAGCAGTCACAGAGATACATTGTCATAAAAGCTGTGTTCCTGACAACATGACAAATATGAGTTCACTTTGCTATTGGCTGCCACACTGTTAGAATATTTGTCTTTTAAAAACCTGTATGGGTGAAAGCCCTGTTTCCTGCTTCATTTGAACCAGAGAGCATATTTACAAATTGTTAGATTTTTATGAAATATTACATTTGGCTAGGGCTGCACAATAATGGCATACTAAACACAATCACGATTTTGGCTACCCACAATTAAATGGCCATGACTGACTGTGATATGAACATTTAAAATTCATGCTCCACTCATGGAAGACTGCAGCATATTAAATTAAGTGCTCCCTAAACTAACTGCCAGCCTCCAATACTGAAGAGCTGTCATGATGCTATGCACCCTGCAGCACAACCAGGCAAAACAAAACTCATCAGCTGTGAGGACATAGCAAAGGACAGATCATATGGAAAGACTGCATGAGACTTGTGTCTGTGCAGCAAAGCAACACAACAAACTTTTTAAACCACCCTAAAAAACACAAACGGCAGTATTGTGAATGCATAAAGATAATGAAGAATAATGGTGCTTACGTTACAGTGCCGTTACCGTGCAATGTATCCACAGGAGATGCACTGAATTTAGTGGAAGGAAAATTTCATTTTTAAGCATCCTAGTGGAATTGTAGCACAATGTTTAAGATACAGCCAAGGTTGGAAATTAACGTTTTTGTCCACCTGCCACTGTGGCTGGTAGATTCCAAAATCTATTGGTTTTGGGGGGGTTTTATGGCTAGTGACTGAAGCAACCTAGCAGCCACTTACATATTTTTCCAGCATTGGGCTGGTGATGGGTGTAATTTCCAACCCTGGTACTTTGTCAGCTAAAACAATTAATTTTAATCACAAATAATTGTGATCTTGAAACTCAAAGATCAACAAAATTAAATAATCGCGATTATCGTTTTGGCCATAATCCTGCAGCCCGACCCTAGGCTGCCTTTTAATACAAGTACAGTGCACTTCTGCGTGTGATTTATGCCTTCTTCTTAATTCATGTATTTAAACAGTACTTCAGGGATGTGATGACATTTAGAACAGTACCAGAACAGTGCATCTTTCATGCACTCCACGATGATGTCACTATTGTTTGCTTTTTGAAGCTTTACTCACACAGACACAAGACAAAAGAAACCACATATGAACACATGTACAGGAAAGCACTTCTCATCCCCTGCAGGGTATCACTGGTGCTATCATCAGAGCTCAGGGAGATCACATTAGCAAAGCCACAGCAAAGAAAGAAGGAATGCAGCGCAGCTTCTGAGACATATTTCAGCCTGAGGATCTCTATCTTATGTATAGGTCACTGCAGTGACTTGACTTATGTGGTATGTGCACACACAAGCCACAAATTAAGCCTGAGCGGAGGATGAGGGGAGTTAAAAGGTTTCATGCGAACGTTTTCACAGAGCCCTGGAGATGGCCAGAGGCTAACATGTTGGCCCAATCATTCAGGCATCAATCTGTCTGTGTATGTGTGTATGTGTGTCTGTGTGTATGTGTGCGCACTGTGAGGGGCTTATGCTGTCGCCATTCTGGCTAACAGAACAGAGCACTCTTTATTTAAGGAAAGGAGATACTCTGAGTAAGTGTGAGTGTAAGTCAGTGATTTTCTGCGTCCCGGAGAGGGCAGGAGGTGTAAACTTGAAGCTGCAGATAGCTTCCAAGTGGAAATGTTGATGAAACTCACAGTTTCTGAAGTTAGAAGTCATGGGAGCTGTAATGAGCCCATAACAGTTATGTGGCAAATAACAAATAACACACTTGAAAACAAAGTTGGACAAACCTCACACAGGTTCTGTCCAGGATGTAGACCAGGAATACTAAACTTCTTTTGCAGCAGTTTTGCAAAATGACCAGGGGCCAGCCGCAGCAGGCCCATAAACGTTTTATTTAGGACGTTTCTAGGATTCAAGGGTATTTCTCCGATTTGGAGGATTTGAGGATGTTTGTAGGATTTGAGGGCATTTCTAGGATTTTAGGACATTTCTAGGATTTAAGTTACATTTCGAGGATTTGAGGACATTTCTTGGATTTTAGGATGTTTGTTTTTAGGCAATTTCTAGGACTTTTAGACGTTTCTGGAATTTACGACATTTCTAAGAATTTAGGACGTTTTTAGGATGTTTCTAGGATTTTAGGATATTTCTAGGACTTCAAAACGTTTCTAGGATTTCAGGACATTAGGGTCTTAGCTAGGACCTCTTTTAGGGGATGCAGGGGATCCTCCACTGGCACTTTTTTAATAAGCAAGCTCTATTTTGATGCTGTTTTGTGCACTCTGGCACCTTATGTATGCTAAAAGTACAAAAACAATTCCCAGTGTCAATCACTTCATTTTTATTGGGAATTAGAAAATGGCTGGGGGGCCACCAGCACCCTATCGGGGGCCAGATTTGGCCCGTGGGCCCGAAGGTAAGTATCACTGATGTAGACTAACCTATCATATCAAATATTACCTCTGTTTCACTTTCAGAAAAGCAGCACACAGCTCTTCCAAACATTTCTCAATAGAAGCATACCGGACGGACAGGTCCTGTCATAAAATAAGGGATACATTAAACTGTAAGGACCATTACAATCATTTTCATGGGATCACATAAACAGATCAGAGCCACTTACAAACTCCACTATTGAGAGCACATGAGGTGATGATTTACTGCTGTTCAATAGGTGTGCCTGAGCTCATCCTCGACACACAACGAAAGAGGAAGGAGAATACATTTCAAATATGGCTGCTACAGTGTGTGTATTCATCCTCAACTGTTCAGTACAGAAGGTTCAGTTTGTTTTTGTACAGAGCCAAATATTTACTGCAGAATTAGCCTCATGCACTGTAATGAGGTCTATAACTTGGCACTTGTGGAGCATAAATTGTGAGGAGCGAGCTCCACCAGGACAGCTTTGGCAGTGGGACAGTTGTGATCCATCAGCCAAACCATGTACAGCTCATATAACAATGTCAAAAACTGAAGCTGGAAGGGCCTCTGTTGTTATGCTTTTCCAGTAAGTTACAGGGACATGTTGCCTGTGTCCAGGAATTATCCACTGCCTTGCATAAACCAACACATCCTGCTATTGTCCAAGAATTATCCACTGCCCTATAGGGCTGATGAATTTATTAAAAATTAATCAAGATCATGGTTTAGGCTTCTCATAATTAAATGAACATGATAGTTGGCGATATTTATGTTAAAAATGTATGCTCCACTCAAAGAAAACTCCACCGCTCAGTGCTTCCTCAATTAACAGTAAGCCTCTGCTTTTGAAGAGCTGTAATGCCACACATCCACCCAGCCTGTGAAAATCTTTCCTGAATGTTGCATCTGCAGACAGGCAAAACCAAAATGATCAGTTTATCAAGCATCATCATTTGTTGTTTGGAAGTATTTTGGATTTAGAGAGAGAAATATTATATACAAAGTGCATAAGACATGTGTCTGCTCCCCAAAGCTTATCATACCACCTGAAAAAATGATGAACGTGTGAAGCCCAAGAAGAATAACATCACTAACGTTTCTTCACTGAATCCCAGTCCTTGTCCAGCATCACCTCAGGCATGCATAACTGTGACACTGTACAGTGCATCATGGTTCTGTGACCGCTGTAAAATATAAGAAATAAAACACAGCGGTGCATACGTATCCATCCAGCTCTACAAGACTGGCTAACTCAAATCCCAGTTCACTGGTTATTAGTCTCATGATTTGTGTCCAATAATAGCCATTTTTAATTTGGTTGAAGCCTGTGATGGCATATTTATGTTTAGTTATCCAATATTTGGGGTGCAATATTCAGGGTTTCCTACACATTCCTGTCTTTGTGGCAGCACACCATGATTTAAACATCAACAGCTACAAAAAGATTTTCTATTTTTGAGTGCAAGCTGCAGTCATCCAGGAATTATCCACTGTCTTGTATGAATTTGTATAAGCTGTCATTCAGGAAGTATCACTGAACACAGGCTGCACTCATCCAGGAATTACCCACTGTCAAGGATTTCTCTACTGCCCTGCATATATAAACACAGGCTGCAGTTTTCCAGGATTTATTCATGGCCCTGTTTAACTGAGTGCAAGTTGCAGTCGCCTAGGAAACATTCACTACCTTTTATAAATCAGTAGAGGCTATGGTCTTCCAGGAATTATCCACTGCCTAGAATATATTTGTAAAAGCAGTCATTCTGGAATCATCGCTGAACACAGGCTGCAGTTTTCCAGGATTTATCCATGGCTCTCTTTACCTCCGCACCAGTTGCAGTCACCCAGGAGTTATCTACTACCTTGTATAAATAAACAAAAGCTGTTGTTGTCCACACTGCCTTTCAAACATGAGGCCAGCCTGCATTTGAACAGGAATTACCCACAGCCCCAGCAGTTGTTCTCACACCAATGGATTGATGTTTTAATGTTTTATTTTTTTAAAAAGACAAAAAAAAGGGAGAGAAATGTTTTTTTCTGCCTTTTGTCATTTTTATGTACCAAAAAACAAACCAAATCCAAACTTGCAGTACACTGAACTGTGGATTTTGTGTACCATAGCAGCCCTCATTTATAATGCTGAAAACGATTTAAACAAGCACAATAATTTCATATATGCCAGCCCTGATGCTGGAATATTACAATTCCCGTTGTTTAAACTGTCCTTGATGACAGAGCCCGGCCAGGCAGCCTGAAACACCACCACACCCTCTTTTTCATCAGCAGAAATCTTGCTTTCAAATGTTTTTCCTCCGTGTAACAAAGAGCACGTTGGTCTGAGAAAACACAAAAAGAAGCTCAGCTCCTGTGTGTCTTTCCTGTGCTGCACACACCGCAAATCTGAAACTCTTTTCACCGAGCCTGCCCATTTCTTTCCCATTACACCGTCTAACATCTTTCCATAAAAGTGACAATCCTGTGAAATATCACAAACACCTCTGAAGAGATGCCATCTCCAAAGTAGATTAAATGGCAGCCCGGGCTCCAAATGAGGTGCTTAAGCAGCATGAGCCGCTGCCGCCTATTGCCAAAATAGCACCCCCTTCACTGGTTCCAAAGAGCTTCTTTACCTCCATTTGTTCAAACGGCATTGCCATTAGGCCGTCTCCATGACGACGCCTCAACGCTGGCCCGTTAACCGCATGGCAATAATGAAGCGCAGTGGCAGCTTTACTGACTGATTCGTCATTAATCTTAATGTGTGTCTGGCAGCTTCTCTGAGCTGCACGACAAATCACTGAGAGTGTGGGAGGAACGGCGGGAGGAAGTTACGCTCGCCGCCTCTTATCACTTTCTCTTTCTAACTGCTTTCTATGTTTTCACGGCTGCACCTTGTGTGACATGTTGATAAGCACAAAAAAGGAAACAACTGATGTGGAAAAGCTTGAAATGCTATCAGCGTGCTATGTGAGCCTACTTGTCGTCAGCATCTTTACAAAAGCAAACACAGCGTGGCTGGCACTAAACAATGGAGCACTCTTAAATTAAACCTGCACAAGAGTCAAGTGGCAATGACAGATTTCACTGCGTGTTTAAATGTGTACGGGGGAATTTGAAATATGATTACAGCTCCCTGTTCTCACTCGCCCCCTCTTTGAAATCCTGACAGGCCATTGGGGATCCCTGGTCCACATAACAAACGCTTTCCTGCTGCCATCCTCTCCACAGATTCCTGAAGCTGAGCTCACACTGCTAACTCCCATTCATCAAACACTGCTGTCAGTTATGCAAGCCAACATCCAGGTGGAGGTGTCCCAGCACACACAGATTGTACTCAGAGTTTAAAAGGATTCCGTTTTGTTTGTTTCTTACTTTAACCCTTTGAAACCTCAGCAAACTGGGGAAATGGTAATGAGTAAGGATGGGGATTGTTCATTTTTATTGATATCGGTACCATTATCGAGACTCCTTAACGATCCAAGTCCTTATTGATACCGCTATTACCACTATAATTTTCTATTATTTGAAGAAAAGGTGAGGCAACAATATGTTTTTTACATATTTAACTGTCAGTTTCAGTCATGTTTTTAGTGATAAGGAAATAAATTATTGTATTTTAATTTAAATATTTACTTTGAAAAAATCAGCAGTTTTCATGATGTATTATAAGATGATTAGAGCTCATGATAGGATGTTAACAGGACATAATTCCATCTCTTTAATATGTTTTATATTGCTGGGAAAACTAATTTCTCATAGACTCCAAACACAGCGCAGACTGTAGGTATAAAAACAGAACATTAGCACTCAGTTCCTTCTGACAGATTTACTCTGTGCTTACGACGTGTTTAAATGGCTCCTGTTTGATTTTAGAGTGGATGGTGAGCCACCATGTGAGAAATGCAGGTGAGTAACAAGTTTCCTTCTATAGTGAGGAGAGTAATCTTCAACAGCTGCAGCATGGAGGAAATTAAACAGTGTGGCCAGAAAGAGAAAAGAAAAGAGAGTGAGGATCCTTGGTGCTGACCCAAAAACTACCTGCATGTGTGCAGCCAGCTGCAGCCCTGCTGGACCACTCGGTGAGACTGTCAGCGTGTCTGTGTAGCCAGACTGTTTAACACCATCACTGTAGTGTTTGGGGTATTTTACTCACTTTTCATTCTTCATTTGTTGATCATTTTGGCTATGTTTACGCGTATGGAATAACCCATTCAGACTGCATTTTTTGATCCCACAGCCATCAATGAATAAATCATTGACACACGACATTCTGGGCTTTTGCCTTGGAACATTTTTACTATTTTCCACCTGATGACGTCTTTTTTTTTTTTTTTTTTTTACCCTATTTGGCATATGGAGAAAATACATGCTATTTCCACTGGGTGCACTGTTACAATCGATGTTGCTGCTAATCAATGACATATCCCAGATTGCAATAATAAAAAGAATTCTACCTTGTATTGTAGTATATTGAAAATAACAGTTTTTTTGTGATTTTTTCTTTTCATCTGAAAATAGTGGCGGGGTGTCGGCAGCATAGTGGATAGTGCGGGCGCCCCGTGTACAGAGGCTGAGTCCTCACCGCAGCGGGTTAAAATTCTGAAGTAGAAAATCATATTAATGTAAAATATTTTTTAAAGCTTAATTTTTAAAAGGCACATTTTGTGTCCAGAGCAATATGAATGTGTGTAATATTAAAGCTGGCCCTTAGTGTTAAATCGTCTTTGTATAAAGCCACATTTATATCATTATCCATTGTTCCTGTAAGTTCTGTCTGATCAATAACTCAGTTGGTGCTGTAAATATTAGTTAATTTCTGACAGAAAATTAATCACAAACAATATGTGAATTGTATGATTTGGCTGAGATCAGTTCGATTTGTTTAATTTGAGTTTGATTGATCATTCAAGCAATTCAGCATACAAAAAATGTCAAACCCTCTCTGATTCCAGCTTGTCAGATGTCAGGGTTCCCTGCTTCTCTCTGCTTTATGTGTTAACTGAAATTCTTTGGTTGTTAGCCTGTCGGTGGAACAATACACTGAAGAGGTCACGCTATGCTCTGTGAAAATGTGATAAGCACTGTTCACCATCCTCCAACTTTTCTACAGACCCACCAATTAACTGAAAATTGTCAGATTTAATAGATAACAATAATACTATTACTACTACAACTAATAATAATAATAAATACGCTATTTGCACATCCCATATGCCACAAAAAAATGTTGGCATTCTCATTTCTGCCAATTCTGGATATGTTACATATGTACATTTCATATCAACATTTCTAAAGTAGTATATGAGCAGGCTTTGTCATCTGAAGGTGGAGGGAAGGTGAATGACGTGACACCGGAGACTCCTGCCAAGCTGCAGACCGCTGCTCACACCAACTAACAACAAAACTGTTTTTAAGCGACCCATCTCTGTCCACCAGGGATAACTGGCACAAAAAGTGGGTATTTTGAGAAAGAACATGATTTTTCCCAGCCATAACCAAGTGGTTGTTATGCTTAAAACTAACCACACATTAACCACAGCGCTACTGAACTACAGTTTTAACATATTTGCTACATAGTAAACAAATACAACGTATCTGTGGTTTGCAGAAACATCAATCTGCCACTTGCTTGAAAAAAGAAAAACAAGTTGAGAATTACAATGATAGTTGGAGCTAGCTACTCTCATGTTTGCAGTGACAATGACATAATGAAAATGAAGCAAAGCTAGAAGAAGTGAGAGGTTTGGCTCTGCTAAAACAGCCTAAAGCCAGCTGTACTCACATTAGGGTTGCATCCAAAGGCTGTTTTGATTACTGATTAATCAAATTTCTCCATTGTTTAATCCACAAAATATTACACAGTGAAAAAGATGCTATTTGCAATTTCTTAGAGCCCACAGTGAAGTCATCAATTCACTTTTATTGTCCAACCAAGTCTCAAACCCCATGACATTCCATTTTTTTCATATATGACAAAGAGAAGAAGCAAATCCTCTAATTTAATGAGATTAAACTGGAGAATGTTTGGCTTTTTTCTTTTCGATAAATGACTAAGAAGATAAACTGTTTATCAAAATATTGCTGATGGAATGTTCTCAAAGAATTAATCCAAAAATTGTTGCAGATGTATAAATGTCAGAGCAGTTCTTAAGTCCATGGTGACTCTTTAGGTCTCTTTTTGTCTGACAAATGCTTTAATGCCTTGTTCATTCATGAAAATAAGTTCAGTTAACAAGCTTTAAGTGGGCACTTATGCTTTAAAAATTGATTAAATGATGATGGAATAGTTGCTCTTTTCTATCTAACAATTTTCATTTCTTAACTTTAACAAATCAAGCATCATTTTGTCTGTTATATTCCATAGTGAAACAAAATGGCACTAGACCTTAAGTTTTATCAAGCACGTGGTATTAAATCTCTGCCAGTGAATCATCATATTTCATCTTATTGGCTTTCCTTTTTTGCAAATGCAAAAAAAAAAGACTCTTCTCTCCTGTATTTGTTCAGCAGAGAGCACCCAGTCTAGAGTTGACCAAAACTCTCTAAATGTGAAGTGTATGCTATGAAAAACAGTTAATGATTATACTCCATACAGAAAATAACTCCCTTACTGTGAACTAAATATATATGATGCCATGTAAGAGTACACAGAGATATATCTGAGCCTTTAGATCATGTATTCTCCGTGTAGTGGAGAAAGAGTGGATTTGCGGGTGACATTAGTTGCACTGTAACTAAATGCTCCATCCTCCTGAGCGGTTCTTACAAATGAAACAGTACACTCATTCTCTCTGATCTATTACACTTGGGCTTTGTTTCAACTAGAAACACTCAGGAGCATGTTAGGAGCCAACAGCTCAGGACACACTCTGGCTCCCTATTTGTCACCATGTAAAAACACACGGGCCCCGAAGACTTCACAGACACTGGAAACATCTCCTGGCATGTGTCATGGCGGGAGACATATTGGAGGTTAAGTATTCTCCTGCTGGGCTTTAGGTCTTCAGCCACATATCCCATCTATCAGTTCAGGCTGCAGCACAGACCGTGTGTGCACGAGGATGCTGTGAGCACAAGCCAAAGCTCATTTGCTCTCCTGTAATCAAAGGGCTTTTAGGAGAAACTTTAAACTTTGAAGCTTCCATATCAGCAGAGAGGTATTTGATTTATGGGCTGCTGGAGGCTCGGGGGTAAATGAAGACGGTGTACCATTTCTGGGCTGTCTCAGAACACATCTTCTTTCAAAACTTTGGACAGATTTAAAGTCCATCAATTTCTAAGCTGCTGACTAATCAAGTTGATAAATGTACTTGTCATATCTGACTATTCGGGTGTTCCAACAGCTCAGAAATATCAGACCTACATTACTTTGAGCATTTTGAACAAAACAGACGAGGCATAAAGTGATCGACACTCTCCACCAAGTAGTCTGAGAACTGTTACAGGTCCTAAAATGTTCCTGCAGCTCATTTCTTTTTATGTTTCCACCAAGTCTAAACCATGGATGTATTAAGATTTGGATAGAGCAATGAGGCGAGGCCCTGTTCATTCCTCAGAGAGATGCTCAGCAGCGCATGAAGCAAGAAAAGCTCTATTTCCACAATATGAAAGCACCTGGATCTTCTGCATTACCACGCTAATGAAGTTTGCGCACTCGAGACTTACAGCGGCAGAGTGCAGCTGAGAGCGCCTGATTGGGTAACTTCTGCTGGCGGAGCAATATTTCCAGTTAAGCGCTTCACTAGCCTGAATGTCGGTCAGAAAAGTTTAATCTTGCAACTCTTTTAGAATTTCTTAATGTTATCAAAACTGGATGACTTAAATCTGGATAGTGAAATGAGTCGTTTCGGGGGGTTTCAACGCTCACAAAAATTATCCACTGGTTTACAGACGTCTCTTTCCAGATGGAAGTCAATGGGAAAACAATACTAAGTAACACCAAATGATTACCGTAAAAATGTATTTCATTACAAATAACAAAATTTCAAGACCTACACAAAACTTTCAATGATTTTTAATAATTAGGTGACTTTTCCAGACCTGTAAAATAAGATTGTGAAATTCCATGACTTTTCCAGGTTTTTAATGACCCTGGGAACCCTGAATATTACAGCTGTGTTACCTTGGAAGGGCTGTGTTAACAGCGCTGTGTGCAGACAGATGCCGCTGAAAGTCTCCAGAGACGACAAAGAGAGCTTGAATTGACTGATGCAATGACAGCACGTCATGACTATACGTCATCATTTATTCCCTCAATCTGTTCCCAGTGCACAAGTCGCATTCACCTTCATCAATACACCAAGTTTTCCACCCCCTCCAAGGGAGTTAAAAGTGTCGGATGGAAACACGTCTAGTGTTTGAGTTACTCAGAGTTTCTTAGATTGTTTAATATGTAATTCTAGTGGTTGCAAGCTCAAGAAGTTGCTGAGCCTCTGTGCCTTGGCATTAAAACAATTTTAGAGGATGTATTTTATAAACAGAAAGGTTTGTGTTGTTGGCCTGTTGCTGAGCAAGCACTCTGGTGAGTTCTCTTAATGCTGTTCAATCCAAATTTCTATTTTACAAGATTGGAAGAGTGAAAAACAAACAATTCAGGCCAAAAGAAAAAAAAAGATGATTCCAGTGATTCTTTCACGCAAAAAGGGCTTTGTTCTGCCCATATCCGTCATAGCAGAGCTTCAATCTTTTCATATTAAAGTGTATATTTTAGGTCTGTCAGCATTAATGCGTTAATCGTGATCAGATTAAGGTCCGACCATAACATACTTTTTTTTTTTTAAATCACATAAACGGCATGCTTTTGTCCCCCTGCTGCCACAGAGATGGAAGTAATGACACTACTGCGCTTCTAAATGGCTCATCTTACTTCGAAAACTCTCAGACAACACAGCTGATGATCCAAAAGTTCTATGCTTTGACAGTTTAAACTATCAGAGATGTTGCTGGTGTTGGTCTGTGAAGGAGAGCCAGTCTTACTGTCAGCATCAGAGCGCTGTGAAGTCAGTTTGAAATGCTGTTTCTGGATATTTTTTATTTTTATCTACCAGGTGTATATAATTTCCTGTCACTATACTATGATGTATTAACAGAGATTCAGACATTATTTTGTATTTTGATTTCGTGATTTGTTAGTAGCTATCTGCAGCAGAACCCCGGGCGGACTTATATTATTATTATATATTATTATATGTTATATTTTCTTTTAGTGGTTAAAACTGACCTGGGACTGAACTGTGTCGGGTTGACGGGAAAACAAAAAACAATTTCAGTTGACTGAAGTCTTAAAGGTGTGGGGCAGTTTTTTCACACACACACTGTCTGTAAGTGTGACGCACTGATTTGAAAGAAAGACATAAGATTGTTACGTACATTTCTTTGCATTTATTTGATTCCCAATCAAGTCACTTTGCTAGGAACTACTTTACATTGTTAGCATGGATTTCAAAACTATTTTGAAATGCAAAATAATGGATTTTTAAACATGCGAGTAAACATGCAATTAACTACAGAAATTCAGCAACTATTGGTGATTAAAACAGCCCTAAAACATCTTAATGATGGGTAGCAAAGAATTCAGACTGTAATTTAGTGTCCTGTGCATCTTTGAGACTCACAGAGGCCAATTTTGTTTTCATAAAAGGAAAACAGGATTGTGGGTAATACAGTCTGTAATACAAAAGTATTTTAAGGACTAGTGTCATTATTATGGTCAGGTCTCCAGCTGCTAAACCACCTCCAACTTATTCAAGTTTGAACCCAAACAAACATCTTGTTCTTTCTATCTGTTCCAACCTGAAACTGGGGCTAAATCAATTACATTCACTCCTGATGAGTTTTGTTTCTAAAATATCAGAAAGCAGTAATTATAAAAAAAAAAAGACGCTCACAGCTTTTCAGAGTGTCCATGACATTTTTAAATATTGGTGTGTTAGATTATATAAGATGAAACTGGACATTTCTGCTATTTTTCTTGCAAAATGACTTAAAATATTATATGTCAAAACAGTCACTTAATTTTCTGTCAATTGACTGATTTATGCATCAACTATTAAGCGCAGCTGCGAAAACCAAACTATTCAGTCTGTCAACAAGAAGTGATAGTGGTGTTAATCAGAGGGCAGCTTCAGTGTCAGAGAATGAGATGACATCATCCTGTGCTGCTATATAACACTTCCAGAGGACGGCGTGAGGTTCATCACATGCAGTGCAAAGTGAGGGGAGAATCTTAAGACTCATCTTTGGCTATAGAGATAATTTTAGTCAGTTGTCACCAGTAACCCACATGTTACACCAGTTCCATTTGCAAACAATTAAATATTGTGATAAGGTTTTTCCTAATTTCAACATGGCACAGTGGAAAAGCCCATGAGTCAGCATAAGAACCATGACACAACAAAATTTTCCACTGAAGCTAGGCTGATGACTCTGCAGCAGGATGCTTATTAGATGATAGAACAAACTCAGGGAGACATCTGGAGTGAACATGATTATACCATTACCTTTTTTAGAGAAATTTAGAGGCAGATTAATTGGTAATGAAGATAAGTGTTAGTTGCAACCCCAGATACATACAGTATATATATGTATATATATATATATATATATACAAACATCTAACATCTACATCTACCATAATATTATTGAGTAGGAGGAGTTTTAAAATCATACTTTTATATGCAACAAAAAGCCTAACCTAGGGCTGGGCGGTATACAGAAAATCAAATATCTCAATGTTGTTGACCAAATACCAGGTTTGTCCCGAATGCCATTTTCTGATCTCAGGAGCTTCGTTATTAATCAAGGAAAAGAAGAACCTTCTGAGATCGCCACCCCTTCTGTCGCCATGTAAACTGTTAATGCGCGGATCCTGTGAGAATGGTGACATCATGAGCGCACTTCGCACATGCACATGATGTTTCAGACAAATAGCCATGCGTGAGTAGGAGGACAACAATGGTGGACTACTGAGCTGTGTTTGTGCTGCTGACTCTACTGAGGTTATTAACACTGTTGGTTCTTGTGTTCCACGTCGTCTTCTTGTTTGTTAAAGCTCACCACTCTGTAGACTAATGGCTTTATGCGCAGGTGTTCATCTGTGGTGGTTAATTACAAAGTTACACCGCGCACTATTGGCCTGGTATGCGTACTGCAGCTTTTTCTGTTGTTTTTGCAGATTTGTATACACAAGGATCGTTTTCACAGTGCTATCATATGAACCTGGATTTTTGTTTTTAGGTTGCAGAAAAAGACTTTTCAGGTTTTAGTACGGTGATTCTCATGTAAACTTGGCCTTAGACCCAACAGAATGAACAGTTAACTTTCACTTTCAACGCAGCTAAAGTTCTGCTGCTCCATCTGTGCCCAGAGTCCACACTTTGTGTCAAGAGTGTTGTACAAAGGATAAGTGAAGGATATAGATATTTCAACAATGCTCCTAATGAACAGTCCAGCAATAGAGATCTATCTGTGGCAGCACATGTTTTAATTGTGGCGGGCCACCACAAATAAACCAATGTATTGGAAACCTTTTTTCATCCTATTGTCTGACCCAGATTGCAACCAAGATTTTATGAGACCCATCTAGAGCTGCAACGATTTGTCAATTATTCAATTAATCAATCATAAGAAAATTAATTGGCAACCATTTTCATAATCCATCAATCATTTTTATAATTTTTTCAAGCAAAAATACCAAACCATTACTGCTTCCAGCTTGTCAGATGATAAAGCTGGACTCTTGTCTTTGTTATATTTGGAAATATTGTTTGTTGGGTGAATGAAACATCACCTTGGACTTTAGGAAATTATATTGGGCTTTTTTTTACTCTTTTCTCATTCTATGAACAAAAAGGATTTATTGAGAACATAATCTTGCATAGTTTGACTTGCAATGAACCTCTAAAATTGCTGTTATCTCACAGTATCCAATTAGCTCACAGCACGTGTACATATGCAGAGTATGTGTGCACATTCACTTGTAATGGGAAGACTGCACAAGTTCATGATGAATTGCAATCATCAACCTTGACTTTAAAGACTTCCTCTACACTGCAACCAACAAAAACCACCACCAATCACACCTGCCACTGCTTTACCTTCACAGCACCCACACCATGCAGCTCTTCCATACATGGTTCACCTGTTTCATATCCAAAAAGCAACATCAGGTATGATGCTTTAAACATGTGCATGGAGCGACATTTAAAGGAAACATAAAAATGCTCCAAACAGCCATCAACAAACCATAAAATGCACTTTGCATCATTAAACATTATTTCCATTCTGTCTTCTGAGACACACCTAACTTGTTTCATTTACCTCTATAGTACAAACACTTTGCAACAGGACATAAAATGCACAATCTTTCTTCTCACATCAAAACCACTGCCCTTTGTCCAAGATACAGATTTGAGCAATGTATTCCAACAGCCCACAGAAACTTCAAAACAAGAAAATTCACTTTCTTTCTGCTGCTCCCCAAAGATGTCAGAGTCAGGGACTCTTGGTTCAATCAAGGACACATGATCACTGCTGACACTTGATGCTGATTTAAGTTTTAAACCCTGCCCCCCTCCTCAACATCACAGGAGACTCCATGCACTAATGCAAAAGAAAACATGCAACAATTTGCCAGGATAAAGCAGAAATACTGAGGCTCTTACCTCTTTTTGGTTTAGGGAAGCTTTCGTGCAGGTGAAAAACTACTTTCTCCACAAAGTGCTGAATGTTGCTGTGCTCTGGTCCTCGGACAAACACCATCCAGTCGTGGGTGAAGCCTTCCACCGTGGGTTTCTTTCTGACCTGGGCACGATGACCAAGCTCTAGTTTCACCTGGACAGCACCCTGGGAAATAAAGGGATGGTGGGTTAGTATTTACATTTAAGGATAAAAAAATATATAAATAAATAAATAAAACTTTACATTTACAAAAAGTAAAGAAAAATAAAAGAAAATAAATCACATTTCAGAAACAGTTACAAAATGTACAAAATAAATATCACATTTTATAGAAGTAAAAAGCAACCTTTACATTTAAGAAGGGTAATGTATAAATCACATTACAGAAAAGCAAAAAACCCTTTCCATTTCAGAAAAGTTTTTTCAAATCAATAATATACATTTAAGAAAAAATGTTTTTTAAAGCAATAATTTACATGTTTTTTAAGTACATTAAAGAAATTATCAAAAAACAAACTTACTCTTTATAAAATGAAAAAAATACATAAAAGTCAAAAGAAAAAACCTACACCTAACTAAAATTAAAAAAAAAAGAAAACACAGACACGTGTTTAACAGTGTACGAACAATAAGAATTTCTAGCCTAATATGTTTTATGCTTCACAATAAAAAAACTAAACCTCAGACGTTAAATAGACTCATCTATGACTTAAATATGCTGCTTTCACATATTTTTAACGCAAAGCTGACCATTACGTGTGCATATCTCCAGCATGGAGAACACCATGCAAAACTTCATTCAAAAATCTGCTAATTTAATGCAACCTTTATTTGCGGCAAATCAACACACCTGCGCAAGCCTTACTTTGCCTGCGACTTTTTATCATTAACTAAAGCAAACTTATACAGTTAAATTCATAATATAGTACATTTCTTAAGGCACTGAACATTTCAACAAACTTTACTGAATTTTGCTCCCACTGCTCTCTTTCATGAGGTTGAGTTACCGTTGCATGGCAGTAAAATATATTGTAATGAAAATAGCAAAAACCCTCGAGAAAGTTGACATTTTAGCCGATTTACATGCTACTTTAAGCTCTGTAACACTGTGCCGAATTAAAGGGCGGACATTTGCCATTATTTGAAAAACCATTAATTTGCGCATGAAAGGCCTATTTTGGCGGTAAGCTGAAAAATATTAAAGCTGCAGGTTTCTGAGCTTTACATTAGTGTTCATTCGGAGCACAGCGGCACGTCTCGGCTCTAGCTAGCTGTGCTGCTTGAAAATCCTCGTTACGGAGTAAAAACCACCGACTCCTCCAGTGCGACACAACGGCAAAATGTCCAGAAATATATTCCATTAGACCGGAATGGCTAGTAAATATTCCGGCTGGCTACTCACCGAGTTGGCCATCCTTGAGGCCCCGCGTTACTGTTATTTCATGGAGAATGAGTTTTAGCTGAGAGTAGAGATGAGTACAGTTTGCCTATGACGGCGGACATGGTCTCTCCTGGACTCAAGTCACACTCTACACTTGAAAGCCTCGCCGGCTGTCAAAACCCCGCGATAACCCACAGAGCTTCCGCTGCCATCTTTTAAAATAAAACCCCTGCAGTGCGGCCCTTCCCAGGGTACGTCCCTGAACTGCAGAATAATGCTACAGCGATGCTTTGCCTTTTCGCGTTCAAATGATAGCTTATTTGCATTACAGGGTTTTATACTGAGGTCATGATTCCAAGCCCTGTTCCTAGGAAATACAAAAAAGTCTAACATTTTTTTAGTTATTTGAATATTTCTTGTCCCGTATTTTTTCATAATTCAGTTAAACATTTCAAACCTGAGCATATTGACTTGATTTCTTTCAGAAACATGGGAAGAGGGCAATGAGCAACTTGAAAGGAAATCGCCCCAAATTAGCGAGAAATTTGTAAAAAAAAAAAAAAAATTTAAAAAATAGGAAATAAAATAAAATAAAATAATAATAATGTACCATATTTTTTCCTTCTCCTTTTCCTCTCTTTTTCCCCTAGACATTTTTCACTAGCTTAAAAAATAAATATAATTATAAAAAAACATATTCTTAAACTACTAATTCCTAGCAATTTTTGGGACATTTCTGTCAAGCTGTTTATTGACATTGTTTGGGGGGGGGATTGCACCAATTACTTAGGGTTCAAACATATACATGCATTCTTAACAATCTAAACATTATTACAGAAATACAATATTACCGTTAATTTGCACGTGTTGTATATATTCTTATTCCTAATTATGTATATATTGTGCTGTACACTGTAATATCATACATAGGCCTATTTTAATATCTAACTTTATATATTACTTTATACATTGAGTTGCAGCATAAAAAAAAGAGTTCTCTCAGAATCAAAAAATCAAAATTTGTCTGTGAATTCATTGTCATTTTTTTCAAATATTGTGTATGGCATGCAGTATGGTATGCTGGGCCCCTGGTTGCTGGTATGGTTTAAGGATAATTTCTACTTTACTTTCAGTATTAAAGATGAATGTATTCTTAACATTATTATTTTCCCTTCTTTTATTTTGAAAGTAAAATTCTCTCATTTCCGTTATTTCTTCGCCTCAATTCGACACACTTAACGATATTGAGGGGTAAGGCGCACGCGCAGCTCGGTGTACCCGCTGGGGCCGCAAGCAAAGCACGAGAAGGAACGAGCCAATGAGAGAACAGCAGACACACGGGCCTCCAATCAAGGGGTAGCAGGCGTCCTGTAATTATGTTGCCTTCAGGTCCCAGGAGAAAACCGGCGAATCAAGCAAGTTTAACAGTTTCTTATGAGTTGTTAAAATCCGTTTACAAAAGTCAAACGCCAACACTCATGTATGGTTAATATGATTAAAATGTGTAATGTGATAACAATACATCTCCCACGCCTGACATTCAATAAATAAAGGTGAACAAGCTTTTTCATTTTTTTAAAAAATCAATTTAACATCTGCTGGCATCTGCTAGCTCATGCACCTTTAGTTCAACACATACATATGCCAAAAATAAATAAATGAAATAAGATGCAGTTTGACAACACTAACAACATAATAGATTGTCACAATTGAATCTATTTGGAACTGCTGTCTGTGCACTTTAAATCTTTACCTCAAACACTGAAAATGGACAGCTTGTAAAAAAAAAAAAAAGAACATTCAAGAATAAATCGTTGTAATTTTACTTTGTGTGTGTGTTTTTATCTACATTCACTCAACTTGATTTTTTAACTGTAGTGAAGTAACTCAATTACTTGTAATAAAGCTGATGCAACGTCATTAATGTTTTTTCAAAAGCAAAAAATGCATTGTATTTGTACAATGCATTTGTGTAAGATTTTGGCTCAAGACAGGTTAAAAATATAAGTTGATGTAAAGCAAAGAGATTATCCCAAGTAGAAATCAAATGTTCATTATATGTAAAAATGTGCATTTGTTTAATTATTATTATCATTATTATCATTATTATAGTTAGTTAGTTCAAACTAAACCTTTTAATTTGGGAAAAGACCAGACAAAAAGTAACAATATGAAGCTTTAAAAAACAAACAAACAACTTTTATCCAAAGTCCCATTCATTTCAATGTATTTTGATGCTTTTTGAAATATATTTTGCATCTTAACCCAACAACAAAAACTATGAACAATTTACAGCAGTATAAATGATCATAAAATAATAGGCTCTATTACTGCAATATTTTGAGAAAAAAATAACATATCTCATATTCTATGTATACTGAATTTTGCAACCTGTAGACCTTTTTTGTTTTAGTATTTAAAGGAAATTATTCAGTAGTATTAATGCCTTATTTCCCATATGTATACACAAATGGACAACTCTCAATTTGTTAAAAAAAAAAAATAAATCTAATTAAATACAATGTTCATCTGTATTTGTATATGTTTGAAAAATTATTGCAAATATTAAAATCTACCAAATCATACCCAAATAATAATTACCTCATATTGCAACTAATTATATTTAGATTTAAATAACTGTTTGCAGGAATGGTAACACAGTCTTGGTGTGACTTGCCTGGTTAGATGAAATAATGATCATTTCTCCACGTGCCACCCTGCTTAATGCAATGGGGTTTATTACATGACGGAATTATTAAGCCAGTAAAAGTTTTCTTATTCAGTTTCAGTTATCGTCTCGGTGGTTCTGAGGTCACACATCACCATTTGTAGTGAAATTTAGAGCAAGGTTGTGATGTGTGAAAGCTCGGTCGCTGTCAATTTTGGTCCTCGTTACACGCCGTACTTACATGCAAGTCTGCAGGAAGGCTGGATGAATGAGGTAAACTTTGGGCAGAGCAATGTTTAACTTTATTTGCTTTTTTTATGTTGTCTGTTTTAAGTATGTCTACTTCTGGAGGGAATACAGTCCATCGGCTTTATTATTACGAATGCACAGTGAGATGAATAGCTTTAGCCCGTATGTTGATAACTTCATGTAGGCTAGCTGATACTAGCCGGCGAAGCTAGGTATAACTTAATTTACTACCTTGTGTGTTGTACTAAACTTTATTACAATTAGCCTAATAAGTAGCTTCTTGTCATACAAAGATTTGTGTTAAATTTATTACGCGACAGGTTTTGTATGTACGACAAAAAGCTAGCAAAACGACCGCGACTAGCATGACAGAGCGCGCGACACTAAACCCCTTTAGAAAATCTGCTAACTTTATTTTCACTAACTCACTAGCAAATTATATTAATGAGCAAAACGCTACTGACGGCTTTTTCTGACGGAGCAGATTGCACCACATTATTCGGCATCAATATAATCAACCAAACGGCTTTGTTTATTAAAGAATTAATAAATTAATTTATTAATTATTATTAAATTATAATTAAATTAATTATAGTAATAAACTGTAATATATAATATACAGTAATAAATCAAGATATTTGCAATAAATGTTATCACGGTACTCAGCATATTGAAAATATTTGAAATTGCAATAATATTGTATCATGATATAAGCATTAGGCTTGGGCAGTGTCATGGTATCACAGTACACCAGGGTAGTTCTATCAAACTCATTGTATGTAGTGCACAGCAGGCACCAACAGAGCTCAGTCTGCAGTCTCTACTGGTGGAACAGGCAGCTGAGCTGAAAGATACAGTGATACCTAGTGGTGGAGGGAGAAGTTACAGGACTGTAAACAGCCGCCGGCCAGCAGCCAGAGACTGTGGGGAATAACAGCATGTTTTATTACATCTAACTTGGTGAATTAAGGATTTATTTGGACCAAGCCAGAGCTGGTGATTGTTGGAACAAACTTACTTTTACTAACAAAAGTAAAAAAGACAATTTGGGCGAGTTTTACTTTGTGTCAAGTCTGAATGAAGTGTTTCATGATGAGTTAATGTCATTTTTCTTTGACTGAAAGGAAATTGAATTCAAAACTTGTGCAGCTGTATTTCTCTATTAAATAAGGAAAACATGTATGAGAATATTACTCTTATTTACATATTGGGGGTATATACAGTAGCTTTCAGCAAACTAGCTAGCATTGCCAAGTTTGTAAAAATTTCAAATTTGTGAAAAATCACCAGCCCACCATTAAGCCCACATTAGCATCTTTAAATTAATTGTTTTGCACAGTAAAGTGTTGAAAACCCCCAAATAGTTAATTTACCTTAAAATAAATACTTAGAAAAGCAGCAATTTCAAAAGCTACAACCGGAGAATGTATTTTCCCCCCTTACTTAGTTAATGACATCAATAATTCATAGATTACAGTAATTCTTGTTGGTCAAATTTTCTTTATATCAATATTTATACTGTTTCATGGCTAAACAATTATTTAAAATTACACTGCCCTTTATGTATTAATCAAAACTGAAACTATAGAGACCTTTGATAAAGAATGCCTTAACTGTGTTTGCACTATGCTGTGTGATATCAGGCCTCCCAACCTGTGAAAGGGTGTGTGATGTACCACCTGAAAGGACACCAGAAATCCCACGTGCCTGTCCAGCATGTGCAGTTTGCAGCAGCGAGTGTCACGCAGTAAAGCCTCAGCGGTGTCATTTCTAAAGCACTGTTGGCTCAACGCTCTTCATGCATTGTCCTCCCTTCTATTGCTACTGCAGACCTAGCAGTACGGGCCAGCCTATATTGTTTAGCTGTAAGGTTCGGATGCTGCAGAAAACACTAGAACCGTTTCGTGCACACAAACTTATTTTAACTGATCATTAATGGTCTTTAAATTAAAGAAGAAGCCACCTGCATTGAAAGTAAAGCTGTCACATAATGTTATTTTCAGTTTGAACGATAAGTTAACTTCTACCCTCCACATCCCTATCATACTCCCCAAACTAATTTTGAAGACTATAAAGCTTAAGTATAAAGCACACATGTGGTGTCATGTAGATATTTCATGATTAGCAGTCAATAAGCCCTCGACAGAGTCCGTTTGCAGTGTTTCAGAATAGTAGCAGGAGCTGCTGACCTACCTGTTAGTGTGGCCCTGAAGCTGACTGGCAGTGGGAGCTGGTGCAGAGCGTGCAGCAGCAGGGTGGTGGACAGTACAGCACAGCAGCCCCGCTTATCACTTAGATAACAGCAGGGGGGTGGGTGGGTTGGGTGTCTGTATTTTGGGGAGGGGTGTTGCAGGGGTTAGGCTACATGAGGCTCATATTCACTGTGTTGACAGCAGTGTTAAACCAATATGTATCAGTTTACAGAATTTAATGAACGGATAAAAATGTTCACAGTTAGGGCAGAAAAAAACCCCTTCAGGCTCTTGTTGTTTTTAAATGAAATTATTATCTTCATTTGCTGATATTTCTTTATTTATTTTAAGATAATGGCCAGTCAGTGATCAGTCAGTCCACTTTTCTTTTGTTTGTTAAGCTCAAGAGTGAAAAAAGCACATCCGCATGATGCAAAAATCATGTTTATTATATTATTATTATTATGTGCTTTTTTGTCACTGTTGATGACAATTCAGCTCCAGTACCCCAGTCTAAGTCAAATACCGTGTGATTTCCAAGATTTGATCTGATCTGTTTCTTAAACTCAAACAGGTGTTTGTATTCAGTTGTTTTTTTGGGTCATTGCTTTCCATCCAGAGAAGTTATTGTACAGTAGTGTTGTTTTGGGGGTTAATTTTATCCAGCATCTACGATCCAGGTCCAGGTTATCCAGGTCTACGGAATTCCATAAATGGTTAACAATTCTGAAAATTTCCCAAATGCGGAGATGACATGCTAGAATTGTTTAAATTGAATGTGACTCATAGTGTGAAAGTGCTTTGAGTATTTGAACTACTTGAGTGCAGGTGTAATAATTAAGATTTTCTTTTTCAATTAACAAAAGAAGTAAAAATTCTCACGTTTTAAATGCTTTGCCTAAATAAACTAATAAAGTTAACTAGTTTAACTTATTTTTATAGGGAGTTGTCTCTCCATGAGGAAATAAAACTAGAAGCGGCCTGATAAAATAAGTGAACCAGATCACAACCTGACCATACAGAATAATTAGTGCAACTTTTTTTTTACCTCTTTATACTCAGCAGCAGACATGTTACCGCCAGTTTGCATTTCTGTATCCGCCCTATTCAAACTCTACAGGCTTTATTCAGTGTTGGTGTGTGAAGCGTGAGCTGCTGTGTGCTGGTGAGCAGCTGTGGTGTGAGGCCTCAGACAGCTGGTGGTCAGCACCTGGACCACATAATGTCAGACCCAATGAGACAACCTGAGAAGGGCCACTCCTCTGTTCAGCAACGAGTGAGTGAGTGAAATATTGGGGCATACATTCAACATTTTTTCACTAAGTACAAAAGACAAAAAAGAAATTGAGAAACAAGTTTTTTTTTAATTTTGATTTTTTTTTTTAAAGCAAACTCAAGACCTACTTGTTTAGTTTAGCTTTTAATTAAACTTTAACTATTTATTTATTGACTATTTAGTTATACATTTTAGTGTGTTTTATTGTTTTTTGAGATGGTATATCGTTTTATTTTATTTTTTTAAAACATTTTTATCTATTAGTATTTGTGTTGCCTTTCATTTACCTTTTATCTACTATTTAGAGTATTTTATTTATTCATTTAGCCAATTAATTTACTTATTTACTTGTTATTAATATTTTATTTATTTATTTTAATCTGTAGCTTTTATCCTGCCTCTGGTGTTTCCTCACTTATGGTAGTGTTTCCTCAGTTCCCGGTTTTAATGAGTACTCTATTCTTAAATTAATAACAAAGTCACAGACTCATAGAGTGAGTGGGTCATTGTACTAATGTCTTGTGAATAATTGAATGCAGAATTATGTCATGGCTGCAGGCCAATAATTTGATAACACACAGCGGGCATCAGCTTTCAAAGGTTCGCTGCTCCTCCCTGGAATGTGTGAAGCAACAGGTGGCTGCATCCCTTAGCTTTTGTTTGAAAGGCAGACCTCAACACCACTGATATGTGATATCTCGGGTGAAGTAAAAGGGTAGCTCTGATAGAATTCTTGGAAATGAAAGAACAGAAACGATTACACTGTGTTTTGTCATGAAGTTTAGTGAACTCATTGTAATTTTTTCTCCTGCTCTCAGGCATGAGCAGTAGAGATGACGGAGAGTCTGAAGATCCGCTTTGATTTCCCCAGCCCCGTCATACAAGCCCAGGTAAGCTGCTCACTCACTGTCAGACAGCACAGGTATGTGGGAGTGAAAAATGTCTCCCCGTCCTCTGTGGTCAACTGTAAGGTTTTTTTTCTCATTCCCATTGCCACTCTTGTGATTTCTGTTGTTTTTAATCCCTGCCTTGTTTAGGTTTTTAGTTCCGACAAAAATCTTCAAAAACAGGCTCAAAAGGATTCGAGTTTCGAAAAGGACTTAAGAAGACTCGAGCCTAGCTTAGCATTAAGACTGAAAGCAGGGAGGGACCAGCAAGCCCGGCTCTCACTCATTAAAACCTTTTATCAATCAATTAATCAATCAGATTTTATTTGTACAGCACTATTCATACTAGCAAAACTGTAGCACAAAATGCTTTATACAATAAAACCATAAGTGCTCCCAGTGGTTTACCATCAGAAGGGCAGTGTTTGATAGTTAGTTCCTTACTAAAAGTTAAAGTGATGCCCTGCTTTTTGTCTTCCAGGCAGTGAGAAACCTTGTTGCTGCTGTGCTAAAGGAGAAAGGGCCAAATGGACAAATCACACAGTCCTCCACCCAGGTGAGTTACTTATCAGCACAATGGTTTTTTTTGGTAGCTGAAGGAATTACTTCTGTTCTCCTCAATGTGAAAAATGTCCTGTTTTAACACATATAACATGTTATAGCATGTTATTTGGGCAGACCAAACACAGTTAGAGTTCATTCAAAAGTTTTAACTGACTACACATTAGTCATTTAAAGGAGGGACCCTTCAATACATTTTGGGATGTGTCAAACCAGGCATGGCGCCAGGATTTTTTATTATTTATTTATTTATTTTCTACCGGTCCTAAGGAGGGGCTAGACCAATACATGGGGGTGCTATGAAAATAATTTCAGTAGGAGCAACTGCAAACTGCTTTTAGCAACTGACGGGTTCTTTGTCACGCCTAGAACACACTGCATGTGTGAGCAGCGCATCAGCAACCTTGCAGAACTGCTGCGCCTTGCATGTTTTTGGTGTGAACACTGGCAGCGGTGGTGCGATGCTGCTGCAGAGCTGAATGCTGCTATAATGTGATGATATTGAGGGTGATGATGCATATATTGATAGGGAGGTGTCCAAAGGCAAGATCACGGCATCGGCGCAACCGAGGCTAAGCTAAGCTTGCAAACGGCTGTCACAGATACACACGTGGACAAAATTGTTGGTACCCTTCGGTTAATGAAAGAAAAACTCACAATGGTCACAGAAATAACTTGAATCTGACAAAAGTTATAATAAATAAGAATTCTATGAAATTTAACCAATTAAAGTCAGACATTGCTTTTCAACCATGCTTCAACAGAATTATTTAAAAAAATAAAATCATGAAACAGGCCTGGACAAAAATGATGGTACCCTTAACTTAATATTTTGTTGCACAACCTTTTGAGGCAATCACTGCAATCAAACGATTCCTGTAACTGTCAATGAGACTTCTGCACCTCTCAGCAGGTATTTTGGTCCACTCCTCATGAGCAAACTGCTCCAGTTGTCTCAGGTTTGAAGGGTGCCTTTTCCAGACGGCATGTTTCAGCCCTTTCCAAAGATGCTCAATAGGATTTAGGTCAGGGCTCATAGAAGGCCACTATAGAATAGTCCAATGTTTTCCTCTTAGCCATTCTTGGGTGTTTTTAGCTGTGTGTTGTGTGTTTTGGGTCATTGTCCTGTTACAAGACCCATGACCTGCGACTGAGACCAAGCTTTCTGACACTGGCCAGCACATTTCTCTCTAGAATCCCTTGATAGTTTTGAGATTTCATTGTACCCTGCACAGATTCAAGACACTCTTTGCCAGATGCAGCAAAGCAGCCCCAGAACATAACAGGGCCTCCTCCATGTTTCACAGTAGGGACAGTGTTCTTTTCTTGATATGCTTCATTTTTGCGTCTGTGAACATAGAGCTGATGTGCCTTGGCAAAAAGTTCCATTTTTGTCTCATCTGTCCATAGGATATTCTCACAGAAGCTTTGTGGCTTGTCAACATGTAGTTTGGCAAATTCCAGTCTGGCTTTTTTATGATTTGTTTTCAACAATGGTGTCCTCCTTGGTCGTCTCCCATTAAGTCCACTTTGGCTCAAACAACGACGGATGGTGCGATCTGACACTGATGTTCCTTGAGCTTGAAGTTCACCTTTAATCTCTTTAGAAGTTTTTCTGAGCTCTTTTGTTACCATTCTTATTATCCGTCTCTTTGATTTGTCATCAATTTTCCTCCTGCGGCCACGTCCAGGGAGGTTGGCTACAGTCCCATGGATCTTAAATTTCTGAATAATATGTGCAACTGTAGTCACAGGAACATTAAGCTGCTTGGAGATGGTCTTATAGCCTTTACCTTTAACATGCTTGTCTATAATTTTCTTTCTAATCTCCTGAGACAACTCTTTCCTTTGCTTCCTCTGGTCCATGTTGATTGTGGTACACAACATGTCACCAAACAGCACAGTGACTACCTGTAGCCCTATATATAGGCCCACTGACTGATTACAAGATTGTAGACACCTGTGATGCTAATTAGTGGACACACCTTGGATTAACATGTCCCTTTGGTCACATTATTTTCAGTCTTTTCTAGGGGTACCATCATTTTTGTCCAGGCCTGTTTCATGAGTTTATTTTTTTAAATAATTCTGTTGAAGCATGGTTGAAAAGTAATGTCTGACTTTGATTGGTTAAATTTCATAGAATTTTTATTTATTATTACTTTTGTCAGATTCAAGTTATTTCTGTGACCATTGTGAGTTTTTCTTTCATTAACCAAAGGGTACCAACAATTTTGTCCACGTGTGTATAAGGCTAAGCTTAGCAGTAAGGGTAATGCAGTAAACAGACATGCATGATTTTCAGATGGCGGGAGTAAGAGAAGGAGAAGGAGCTCAGCATATCATAGGAAGTCCCTGGCAGGTTAAACCTATGTCAGCCTAACTATGGGCTGGTCCAGGCAACCTGAGCCAGCCCTAATTATGAGCTTTATCAAAGAGGAAGGTCTTAAGTCTACCCTTAAAAGTTGAAACAGTGTCTGCCTCCCTGACCGAAACTGGAAGAGGAGCGTGGTAGCTGAAGGCTCTGGTTCCTATCCTACTTTTGGAAACTTTGGGAACCACAAGTAACCCTGCATTTTCAGAGCGCAGTGATCTTGAGGGATGGTAAGGAACTATGAGCTGCGACATATAGGATGGAGCCTGACCATTTAGAGCTTTGTAAGTAAGGAGGAGGATTTCAAATTCAATCCTGGATTTCACAGGGAGCCAGTGCAGAGAAGCTAAAACAGGAGAAATATGATCCCTTTTTTTGGTTCCCGTTAGAACACAAGCAGCAGCGTTCTGCACCAGTTGGAGAGACCTAAGAGATTTGTTGGGGCAACCAAATAATAGGGATTTACAGTAATCCAGCCTAGAGGTGACAAATGCATGTACTAATTTTTCAGCATCTGTTTGGGAGAGGATATGTCTAATTTTTGCGATGTTACGCAAGTGAAAGAAAGCAGTTCTTGAAGTTTGTTTTATATTGGAGGCAAAAGATAAATAAAACTCTGAGGCTCCTTACAGTTGTGCTAGAGGCCAAGGTAATGCCATCTAGAGAAATTACATCATTTGAAAAGGAGCTTCAGAGGTGTCTGGGGGCAAGAACGCATGGATTATATCTAATAAAGAGTTGTCTAATAAGGGCAAAACTTCCTTAAGGAGCTTAGTTGGGGTCTAGCAGGCATGTTGATGGCTTAGATGCAGAAATCCAAGTGTAGAGTCGATGAAGGTCAATGGGGGAGAAACGGTCCAAATAAATTTCAGGCCTTGCTGCCATATCCAGGCTATCTGTGTCCGGGGTCGGGTCAGGTAAGGGCAAGAGGTGATGGATTTTATCTCGAATAGTTATAATTTTATTAATAAAGAAAGTCATAAAGTCATCACTGCTTAGGGCCAAAGGAATACAAGGCTCTATGGAGCTGTGACTCTGAGTCAGCCTGGCTACAGTGTTGAAAAGAAACCTGGGATTGTTTTTGTTTTCCTCAATTAATGATGAGTAATAGTTTGCCCTGGCATGGTGGAGGGCCTTCTTATAGACTTTAAAACTGTCTAGCCAGACTAAACGGGACTATTCCAAGTTAGTTGAACACCAGTGTCTTTCAAATTTTCACAATGTTTGTTTCGATTTGCGTATCTTGAGTTTAAACCATGGAGCTAATTTTCTTTGTTTCATTATTTTCTTCTTGATGGGTGCAACAGAGTCGAGAGCTGATCGCAGTGAGCCAGTAGCATTATCGATGAGACAGTCAATTTGAGAATGACTTAAGTTAGTAAGAGTATTCTCAGTCTCTGTAAGACATAGTAATGATGTCAGTGCAGAAGGAATTAGTTTCTTAAATTTAGCCACTGCTGAATCAGATAGACATCTAGAGTGGTAACTCTTACTGAGAGGCTTGTAGTCGAGTAATAAAAAATTGAAAGTTATTCAATAATGGTCTGACAAAGCAGGATTCTCAGGAAAGACTAATAAATCTTCAATATCGATGCCGTATGCAAGGACTAGATCGAGGGTGTGGTTGTTGCAATGGGTGGGTTTATGTACACACTGACTGAAGCCAATTGAATCCAAAAGCGTGGAGAAAGCAAAAGTATAATATCCATGTGAATGTTAAAATCCCCTACGATATTAATTTTGTCTGATATAAGCATTAAACTTGATATAAGCTCAGAGAATTCAGATAGAAATTCAGAGGATGGGCCGGTGGTGCGGTACACTATAAAGCAGCAGTGTTGTCAGAGGGCTTTTATTTTGAAACAAAAAAAGGAAAAGTTGAGTAAAACAGATATATTTGCATTTCCTCATGTCCGTGACAGAGAAATTGAAACTGTAGTAAAAGGAGGTGTAAAGTCAGTATGACAATTAAAACTCCATGTTCTATACACACACAAACAAGGAAATGACTGGGAAAATTTGCTAAAACATAATAGTGTTTCTGAAACATAATTTAAGATATTATGCTATAATGATTATAAACATAGTTTTCTGGATTTTTTTTCCCTTAGCTTTTTTAAAAATGATTTCTGTAAATCTACTAAATCTTGCAATATGCGGAACATTTCTTACCAAGCTCCTTCTTACCATTTTTTCATGTTTTCGAGGAAGAAATCAGCCAATGTGCTTATGGTTTAAAGATTGAATTACTTGTGAAAGGTATCTGAATGCAGCATAAAAAAAGTGATGTCGCTCCAGCTTTCAAATGGTTAAAGTCCCAATGTCACTGGGCCTTTGACACCACAATGTTTTGCGTCAGTCACGTATTTGTAATGAGAACCCAGTCGATTGAAATTTAATGTTTCCTGCTTTGAATATGGACTATAAAGTATGAAGGACTGCAAATTCTTTATCAACAACTCTGAAGAAGTCCACCAGGTGAGGGCCCTTTTTCTGCTTTTGGACAGTAAAGTCGTATTTAATGTGACCTTGTTTGTGTGTTGTTGTGTGTCAGGGTCCAGCGTTGGAGGCTCTGTGGCAGCAGTGCTGCAGTGACTGTGCTCAGGTGCGTTCAGCCTGCTGCGATGCCGTGGTGCTGTTGGTGGATCAAGGCCACGCGGACCTGCAACACGTCCTCAACAGTGTCCTCAACCTCCTGCCCTCTGCCAGGTACGTATGAAAATACTGACCTGGTCTGAGTGGCAGCATCGTGCCTACAGGCAAACTCAATGTGCTGGATTCATCAGCAGAGCCCTGAGTGTTCTAAAGACAACTACAAGGGTTAAAGTACAACTTTTCTGAATCCAACATTATAGTGTTTGATTGAACATATTTGTATTTGTTTATTCTCGAACCTTTCTGCAAAGATAATTATCAAGACACCTTAAACCAGACCTTATGAAACAACATCTGTGAGTAAGGGGCTGTTTCCACGGCAACGATTACGCATGAAACTTAACTTAACTTTTGTTGCAGTTTGGCCTTTCGTTCACACAACAACAGAATTTTGGGGCCTGAAAACACAAGCTTTTGAAACCAGGTTGAGAGTGTGATTTGTTGATCCAGTGCATGGATCCTGTGAGAACGGTGATGTCACGGCCGCACTTCACACATCACGTTTCAGACAAATAGCCATGTGCGAGTATGAGGACAATAATACCAATGGCGGACTACCCAGCTGCATTTGTGCTGCTGATTCTACAGTTTAGTTTATTAACGCTGTTGGTTCTCATACGTGCGCTCAGCATCATCTTGTGTGCTCTGCAGAAGAACTTCTTCATGTGCAGGCGTGTAGTGTTCTTCTATGATCATTGGTCATTACAAATTTACACCACCAACTAATGGCCTTGCATGCATAATACACAAAGATCGTTTTCACAATGTTACAACATGAATGCAGATTTTTTTTAAAACGCAAAGGAAAGACTTTTCTGTTTTTAGTAAGGCCATTCTTGTCTAAATGAGGCCTAAGTCTCTGAATAATATTAATGACAAAATGAGAGCTCACTAAAATGGAATAAAAAAAACTAAAAAATGATTGAAATAAGAAGAAGGAAGTTGACTAAATATTAATCATATGGCTTTTTTAGGGGTAAATGAAACAATAGCCAACAGAATGAAGAGCGCAAACCACCACACAGTACATGGTGTACTTGAACTTTACACGGAGCATGTTCTTTAGGTAACACAGCACCTCTGTGCAGAAGCATAATTCACCTTCAGTAACAGGACGCTGGCACATTGTCCGTGTCCCCGCTGCTCACTGAGATCCATTAATTTTTTTTAATGTCCCCACCATCAGAGTCTAACTGCAAAGTGACCTTTTCTAAATAACATAATGTGACTCGTCTCATATGGAAAATGTTGAATCAGCATTTCAAATGACCTTTTTGCCAATGGTTGTTGGGACACACACGTGCCTTTTTACATGACAAATAATGAATGTATATCTGAACTTATCAATATTTTATGTGTAATATGAAAGAGTCTCCTAGTGACAAATCCACACAAGATTCATCCCAAAGTCTACATTTCCCCTCAGCTCTACAGAGCTTTAGCCTCTTGTCGCCGGGGTTCCTGCAGATCTTTAAATATTGTTTTGTTAAACATGTCTTTCTGGCTCCTGACCTCAACTTTTCAGGCTTTTTTGTCTTTTCAGATAGCCCATAAAGGAAGTAAATATGCAAGTCAATTTCTAGCATTAACTAATATGTATTAGGCATCAATGGACTTTTTTTATTTGTGAAACCCAAGTTTGATTTCAAATAATAAGTAAAGCCAATTTTATTTATAAAGCCCATTATCACAAAACACGGCTTGCCTCAGAGGGCTTTACAGCATATGACATCTCTCTTCCTGGATGGACAGATGTGCAATAGATGTTGTAAATAACACATGAATTACAATAATGACAAAGAGGAAAGAGAAAGAGAGAGGAGAAGAGAAGAAGAGAGAGGGAGACATTATAGGAAATCCCAGTATATAACATTGTGCAAAGTGCAATGGCCAATGCTATATTATAGAAATCTGAAATAAATGTACCTTCAAACAATAAAAAATAATTAAAAAAAGAAAATAAAGAAAACTAAAGTAATTAAGAAACATCTAGAAACAAAATCTGTACAAAACGGATGGCAAGGAAATGAATAGTCAGTGTAACATAATTATATTGAATTGAAAACAATAAGAGTATAATCTAAATACTGAAATGCATCAGATAAAACATCAATGCGAAATCAAACTGGGCAAAAAATATCAACCCTGCAGTTACAATTCCTGTTAAAGTGTTAATTTAGCAAGAAATAGTTTGACATTTGAGTACAAACATTTGGGAACTTTCCCTCCAGTATCCTCAAACATTTGTGCCATCGTATCCTGTTTATGCCGAGAAGGCTTCAAAATAAAGGTCTTGCAGGATGGAAACAGTAAATGGGATGAACTGAATAAGAGGATAGAGAAAGTGATTTAGCTTCAGCTTTTACCTCATTTACGGCAGTTATTTTACCTTTTAAGTGTTATTTTCACTGACAGCAGCTCTGCAATTAACACACAGCTCAGTCAATAGTGATCTCATCCTCTCACTCTCAGTAAGAAAGCAACCAAGCTTATTTTCTTTAAAAAAGGATCTTCTGTCATTGTGTTTTGAGCCTTTTCTTGAAATTCCCTCTGTGTCTTGTTTTCCGGCTTGCACTGTGAACAGAAACGTCCAGGGGCTGATAAAGGTGATTGGACGGCTCCTTCAGATGCAGGCAGACCAGAGAGACAGAGACACACACTTCACCTGTCCTTATTCCATCAGGTCAGTCTCTGTCATACACAGTACCTGAAATAAATGAACATCTCTATCAGTGTTTGTAACTGCTGAGTTGTATAATCAAACAACACAGGTAGCTATGATGACATCATCAGGGGTATGTATTTTCTCAGATTTGAGACGGGTGATCAGTCCTGCTCACGCCTTACAAAGTCCAACATATAGATGAAGGTGACCAGATCCCCACAGAACAAATGTGGGACAGTATGTGGGTTTCCATTACAGATTTGCACAACACTGAAGTGATACTTTCGAAATGTCGATAAAACACAGTTGTGAGATGGCTGTGTTTTCTGGATGATCTGCTAAACTTTTGAAGAGTTATGTGATGCAATAACACCTCTTGCAGCTCCTGCTGCATCATGAGGAAGCAAGTTCCTACTGACAAGCACATAGCCATAGCATCATGTGACCTAGAAAAGACAGAAGTGTTGCCATTGCAGTTTTGCAAAATGTGGCTGTTTTGAATCGCTTGAAATACCACCTCATTGGAATGAAAAAACTTTTTTTGAGATGAATGCAAGTTTTTTCAAAATTGACATGTTTCCATTAGCCAATTTTATATTTGCAATTACAATCTGAGAGTTAATGGAAACCAGCTTAGTATGGGACAGTGTAGGACATGTCACCAATGCTCAGACATTGGAAAAATAACTCAAATTTGGCAAAAAAGTGTCTGAGAATTGCGTTAAGCTGGCTTCACCCAGTGTGAGGTAGTTTCCCCATCTTTGTTTTAGCTGCATGTCATTGTCTTAGTGCTAGTTTCCATCATATTTCACCAAAATCTGCATCGCTTTTGACGCTGTGTTGATTTGCTGTTTTCTCTGTTGGGCCAAGACAATGACGGGCTCAGCAGCACTTGACCCACATACGCGCAGTTTGATTGACATCAAACAGCTCTGTGGTGACAGGCCCCCCTGCTTCTTCACAGCATCTGCTGAAGAAAAGCCAAGTTTTAGAAAAGCTTCTGTCCTGCAGTGGTTTGACTTTTCAAAACCAGTCAGTCAAAATGCAGGACATTGTCTCAATAAGTGGGACGTGGAACAATGGATAAAATTGCTGAGCAGGAAGCAGGACACCTGGTCCCCCTAGTGCTCTCACACCTGGAGATTGGATTTGTAGTGAAACTGATTCACTGATTCATTGATACAGATTGATTTTTTTTTCTCAGCAGCAGTTTTTTTTCGTTGTGGTGAATAATTAAACTGTCGATTTGTTCAGAGACGATCAGATCACACTGATGAATCAGAAGAGCAGCTGCTGGAGGTGAATGTAAACTTTCCAAGCCAGTGCAATGAACACTTAAGTTTCACTTTCTTCTGCTCCATCTGTGCCCAGAGCACACTTTGTGCTCCAACAGTGTGGTGCAATACATGACCAGATGGTATATATATTCCAAGTCGCTCCTAATGAACAGTCCAGCCCCAAAAATAGAAAATTTGTTTGTGGCAGCAGATGTTTTAATCATGGCAGATGGCTATCTGCTTCTCTCATTTATTGATCTGATCTGATCAGCTCTGACCGGATCACCAAATCAGTTATCAATCCTGCCTCTTCACAAACTGCTGTTGAGGAAAAAAGATCTTATTAAGAGGTCCACCCTCTATGGACTATATCAAGGCCATGTTTGGAAGACTGATAATCATGTTGACTGTTTTTGTTTATGTTCTTTAGTAATAGTGTCTTTGTTTCTGTTTTCTGTTTGTTTTGTTGTGCTGTTTATTTTTTCGTTTTTTTTTTACTTGTTTTGTGGCATCTGTTTGTGGCATTTTCATCAATCAGAATAAGAAATACTTTATTGATCCTGGGGAGAAATTGTGGGCGACGGCAACAGGCTGCATGCACATTGGTGCATGCGCACCTGTATTAATGGTTTGTGATGTGTCAGTAATATGGAGAATTTTGTGTGTATTTTTTTTTAAATTTATAAACATAATTAAAAAAAAAACATTTAAGGAGGTTTATGAGTTCACAACACTGAATGGCTGACAAAAAAGAGAAAAGGTCTGCCTGCACTCCGTTCACAGACTCGCAAAAACATTTTAATTTAGAGAGGGGACACAGAATTATTTAAAGGGACACACTCAAAAAAAATGAAACAAATTTTAGAAAAAGAGAGACTGCTTATGTTTCTTCTTTTTTTTTTTTTTCAATGTCACCACTTTACAAAAACACAGTAGTTACTTGGACCAATATTTTAACCAAATGGAAATGAAAGTCAAACTGACTTAGGGGCTTTTGTTAACCCTTTGAAACCCAGTGCCACATCACTTTCCTTGTGCTGCTTTCAGACTCCTTTTATGAATATTTAAACCAACTGATGCATTTTTTTTTTTCAAAATGTGAAAAAGGCATTTAGCAACGTGGTAAAAAAATGCCCATTTTCAAAACGCTGAGGGAAAATGTTTTTTGTAAAAAAAAAAAAAAAAAGGAAGAACTATATGTATAATTATCATTCTTACTGGGACAAAATTATTACATTTTTTTGAGCACTTTTTCCAAATAATTTCCTTGTCGTGTGTGTGTGTGTGTGTGTGTGTGTGTGTGTGTGTGTGTGTGTGTGTGTGTGTGTGTGTGTGTGTGTGTGCGTGCGCTTTTGTATTAATTTCTCACTAATTTCTGGGTCATTTCTTCTTTTGTTGCTCATTGCCTTCCTCCCATGTTTTTCACAGAAATCAAACCAATTTGCTGAAGAAACAATGACTATTCAGATAAGGATTAGTTCTCTGTGGTACAAGTCAGTCTAACTGCTTGAATATCAGAAGTCAGACATAAAGAAGGGCTTCTCCTCCTCCTCCTCCTCCTCCTCCTCCTTCTCCTTCTCCTTCTCTCCCTCCTTCCATCTGCACCTCTGCCAGGATCCTGGGGCCTCCTTAATCAGTTACAGCGGGTGATAAAAAGACTGTGCTGCTTTGTCCTTTTTTCTTTTTCTCCATGTTTCCCTTCCTCCCTCCTACTCTATATTTTTTCTCTCTACCTCCACACCTCCTCCTTTTTTTATCTTAGCTCCCTCTTAACCCCTCTTTCGCCACATCTCTATCCCTTCTTTCTCTCTCTCCGACAGTCTTCTCCTCCTTCCCATTGTCCTTTTCTTTCTCATTCTGTCTTCATCGCTGTCACTGCTGTCTGTGTCCGTCTTCGTCTGTCTGGCAGCCTGCACCTCCCTGGTGGGAAGATGAATGTGTAGAGGGCAGCAGGGTGGCGCCGTTGGCCTGGCAGTCTGGCCCTCCATTGGTCGCTGGGCCTGGCACTGCTGGGTAACTGTAAATGCTGCAGGATTAATGGAGGATGCACACTGGTGCCCATTGTTGACCGTCTGCTCGCCGCTGCCCCGTGCAATCTGCCACAGAGACTCTGAGCCACTGCAGCCCCCAGCAGGATCAGGGAAGATTCAGGCCTCCAGCTCATTTCTCATGTGACGGTAGTCTGGCTGTAGTGCTGCGGTCTGTCCTGACTGTCTTCTGTCCCCTGCGGGCTTTCCCACATACTCAATGTATCTGCTCTGCCTGCTCAGGTACAGGGGACAGCATAGGAAGCGCATTTAGATTGTAGCATGAGTCTGAATTACAGTTACACTGTGGACTGATAATGCAATAGTTATTCAGCCTACAGGCCTTTTACGGTGCCCTTCTGCATGTCCAAGCACCTGTCTTTTGTTTCCTTACAATAAATCTGGGCAGTATGCACAAGCAGCAGTGGATTTCATAGCTAAACAGACAGAGAAAAGGCCACTAACACAAGCTCAATTTGTCAAAAGAGGATAAAGACATTGCAGCAGCCTGACTGATATTGGATTTTTGAGAAGGATAGTGATTTTGATCGTTTAAGCTTAGGGACTGTTTGGTGCATTTTAGGCGCTTTTCATTCTTTATTTTTTGATAATTTTGGCCGTGCTCATGCATATGGCATACCTTTTGGCAAGACTGTGTATTTTTGTTTAATCATGAATTTTCCAGCTCAGCTCCTACAATACGTCTAAAACACACTGTGAAAACTAAATTGGAACATTCATACAAAAAATGCTCCATTCAAACAGCAATGTATGATCCCACAGACGTCAAAGCATAAAAACATGCATTGTATTATTTCTGGGTGTCATTCTGGAATTTTGCCATGGTATTTGTCACTTTTACCATTTTCCATCTGATGATTTCATTTTTACCATATTTAGCATATGGAGAAATTACATGCTATTTCCACTAGGTGCAGTGTGACAATCAATGTTGCTGTTAATCATTAACATATGCCAGACTGTCATCAGCAAAAATAATCTACTTAGCATATAATGTATTGAAATTATTAATTTTTGTGTAAAAACCTGGCATTTGATGGGTTAAAGTCAATGAATATTTTATATTTATGATTAGGACTGATGCTTATTAAAAAAAATAACTTCATAAAAATAGAGAATCATATTAATTTATAATATTTTTTAAAGCTTGATTTTGAAAAGTGCATTTTGTGCTCAGAGTGATAGGAATGTATGTAATATTAAAGCGGGTCCTAAGGGTTAAAAGACTCATTCAACAGCGTATGCCTAAAAAATTCTTGTTCATTGTTTGGTTTTACTAAAAGACCTTCTAATGAAGTTGGGTATTCAGTTTTCCTGGCAAGTACATTTTGTTTAAATGCATTCTTTGTTGGCAAATTTAGCCCTCCATGCTCTCCTTCAACATATGGTCACTTCTACCTCCAAAAATCCCGGCCAAAATGCAGAACTCGAAGCCTCAAAATAATTGCTGATTATTTTTCTATCGACCGATTAATTGATTAGTTGGCTAACGAAACGTATGGGTTTTTTTTTCATTGGATTTGGGATAACTGCAGAAAATGATCTCTGTGGCAAACAAAGGTTTATAGGCATCTTACCAAAAACCCATTCAAAAAACCCAATGATGCTGAGACGATGGAACTAGGAGTCCTGAAATGCTACCTAGTTTTTAACGTTGTAGGACTAATTCCTCTAACGCTCTATAGAGGGCTACACTTTCTGATGATCTGTAGCTGTTTGGACTTTTGCCAGATAGCAAACTGTTGAGATGTAATTTGTAAGAAAGTTGTCATATATTACTTGTTCAAGACTGCTTAAAGATTAAAGATTGTTGTCAGAGATTCGTGGCAGGTCATGTTTTAGTGACGTTATGTGGTGCTTTCAGGTAGTAAATCAGGTCTCAAACCCAGGGCTCAACAGAGATCCTCAGGAAGCAGAACGTTCCAGCAGACAGATCTTACCTGGCCCATTAGTCTGCCAGCAATCTGATTCAGCCGGGAACTTGGAGTTGAACTTAGAGGAGGAAGGTCTCTGCCTTCGCTTCCTGCCTCCTCCTTTGTGTGGCAGCTGAAAGGTAGAGAGTGTCGTGAGACTGATGTATGGGGGCTGTATTGAAGCTGAGGGTGCGGAGACAGCCACAGGGAACCTGAGGAGGGGGGACAGAGATGTTCAGACAGATTACGATATGTGAGGAGTGGGAAGGAGGAGGTGGAGGAGCATTCAGCCGCTGAGTGGTCCACCTTGCAGGCTGTCACACGCACAGACAAGTGAACTTCCTTCCCACACTTAGATATGTGCTGATTGATGGAAGGTGTTGGTTAAGTGGACCTGATAGTGGTGCCCCCCACATGCACACAGACCCTGTTGTGTTAACCTCTGCTCTGTCTGTGGCTGGAGTCCTAACAATACACACACTTCACCTTGGATTTTACCCCAATGTTTTGTCTAGACTTAATGGATTCCCAAATTCAAGAGTAATGGCATTGTAATGGCGGGTAGAGAATGGCACAACTTGGCAAACTTCTGAGTTTTAACTATTTCACTGCAAACAATCATAAACATCATGACAATATAATGTAAATATTAGAGATGCCCCTATGCCTAAGGATCGTATCGGGCTGATTTTAGGCATATTTAATGGATCATATCAGCTATCGATAGTATCACATCTTTCTTTTCTTCCATTGTTGCCACACTATAATAGTGTAACTTTGATTAATACAAAGCATTGGTAGCATTTCAAGAATTACCATACAAGTGCCAAAACCATTATCCTTAAAGTGATACCAATACCAACAGAGTATGACATTTAATACCCATAATGTGAATGGAGGGACATGTAGCAGAGCAATATTTTCGAACATTTTGGTAGCATCTCAGCACAGTAAACTTGCTAATGTTTCCTTTCGGCTATTAACAGGTTTAATGACAGGATTGAGCCGTTTCTGTGTCAGTGCGAGTTTGTTGGGGCTGTTTAACGGCTTGGTGTTGGATGTTAGCCACTGTGGGTGTATTAGCTTGTGCTCACTGGGCAGAAGTTGAACTCATGGATGAATAAAGAGAACTGGATAGGGCATTGAATGTAGGGCTGTGCCTTGAAAGGGGAAGATTGGAATCATCAGTCAGAGATCCCTTAGGTGACTGAGATTGCTTCAAGTTGAGCAGGGGTTTTTTTATTTTCATTTTTGCTTGTTTGTGTGCTGTGCAGTGTCCTTCTGGGGACAGCTGTGGCTCAGAGATAGAGCGGGTTGTCCTCTAATCAGAAGATCAACGATTTGATCCCCAACTCCTCCAGTCAACATGTTGAAGTCTATGTGTGTGTGGATAGTTACTAAGTAGCCGGTGGCACCATGTACGGTAGCCTCGGCCACCGGTGTGTGAATGTGTGTGTTAATGGATGAACGTGACATGTAGTGTGAAAGTGCTTTGAGTAGTCAAAAGACTAGAAAAGCGCTATGCAGTCTATTTACCATTTATGTTTTGGTCCCCAGATTTTGCTTAAGAGTAAGTGCTCTTGACTTTCATGCTACTCTGTAGTACAGAGAGCTGCGGACATGCAGGCAGCGGCACAGAGATGGAGAGAGGAGAAACCCTCTGCTAAGAAATGGTTAATTTACAGCTTGCAGCAATTTAATACAATATAGTCTCTGGCTTTTGCTTGATATATAGTGTCAGCAAAAAATATTGCAGATTTACGACCCATTGTTGTTTTACCATATTAGCCTAAGTGAATGCCACTGTCATGCTCAGTATCCCGCGGAGCCCTTTCACACTTAAAGTTTGTATGGAAAACAAAACATTTCATTACTTGTATTGAACAGCCAATTCTACACTTACTGAGTGTTGTTGAAGGGTGATGTCACACAGTAGTAAATAGACTCTGTCCCAACTTTTTTAGAATGTGTTTCACGCATCAAATTCAGAATGAGTGTATATTTACAAAAATAATAATAAAGTTTATCAGTTTGAATATAAATTATCTTGTCTTTGGACTGTATTCAATTGCATATAGGTAATAAAGATTTGCACAT
This sequence comes from Plectropomus leopardus, assembly GCF_026936395.1. Classification (NCBI taxonomy): domain Eukaryota; kingdom Metazoa; phylum Chordata; class Actinopteri; order Perciformes; family Serranidae; genus Plectropomus; species Plectropomus leopardus. The sequence continues at coordinate 2,468,825 of NC_142198.1, forward strand.
CATTGCATTTTGTTTATTTTCCTGTTTTACACAACATCCCAGCTTTTTGGGAACTTGGTTTTATGTAGCTACACTATGCAGGCCTCAATTAACAGCACATCTTTCATATAAATGCTTGATGTTACTCACTCATATTAACATTATTTGTTTCAACCCTCTTGTGTCACTTACCATTCTTGCAGACGCACACTGTGCATCCTTACTGGGAGATCAGGTTAGATTTTGACTGAATCACTTTTATTTTGCAGCTGTCCCATTACTTGATTTCACATAGGCACTTAAGAGAAGTTCCTTAAACTACAAAAATAACTTCAATTAAAAAAAGTCAACCAATAAATGAGCGGGAGAAGTTGCAGAAGTCCAGACCTCAGGAACCTCAATAGTCACTATGGCACTGGTTTTGACACTGGTTGCCCTGTTTTACTTTAATAACCACTATGCTGGATCTTCTACAGTATGTCAACAGCTACTAGATGGATTGGCGCCAAGCTGTGAAATCTCTCCACAATTCTTGGTTGGATTGCCATTCATTTTGGTCCAGAGATTCAGCCCCCCACAGGATGCATTGTGATTACCTTGGTCATTCCTCAACTTTTCATCCAGCAAATCTGCTACCATCTGTGTCACATGTGTGCTCTGTGATGTGAACGTGGCCTTTGCTCTGTGCTGTTGTTTTGCAGGAGCAGCCCCCACCCATACATCACTGCGCTGGAGAACCGAGTGGACTGCTGGCCGGCTCTGCTGCTGGAGATTGATGACTTCATCTGGCAGGCTGCTGACAGGTTAGCATGGCTGCTTCAGAGGCCTTGAACCCTCCATCCAATCGCTCCTTCTGTCACTAAATGAATTTTAAAGCCATCTGTGGTGCACACCCAAATAACTCATCACACCACTGTCAGCTGTTATCATGCAGTAATGACAAATACATACAGACACACACCATGGCACAAACAGTGTTATCATCTTCACAGGCTTTAAATCAGGTGAATCAGGTTAAAACAGGTGAAAGAACACGGTCCTTGAAGTTTGTCTTATATGGGAGTTATCGGACAAATCTTGATTAAATGTTACGGTTGTGCTGGGGCCCAGGGCAATGCCATCTACAGAAACTATATCTTTAGATAGAGAGTTTCTGAAGTGTTTGGAGCAGAGTACAATAACTTCAGTCCTATCTGCAAATTGGCTTTCTTTAAAAAAAAACATGGAAAGAAGCCAATGAGCAACAAAAGAAGAAATGAGCCCAAAATCAGCAAGAAATTAGTAAAAAGTACAAGAAAATTACCTGAAAATTATAAAAAAAAAAAAAGAAAGGGGAAAAAAAGACAAAGAAAGAAAAAGAAAAAAAATGAGAAGGAAATTATATGGAAAATGTGCTTAGAAATTATAATAACATAATTTTAAATATGCAGGCTAATCATTAATATTAAAATAAATACATAAAATAAAAATTAGAATAAAATAAAATAGCATTAAATATAGTAGTTTTCCCCTAGCTTTTATCTCTCAAGACATTTTGCTCCAGATTTTTAAAGAATAAAATAATAGAATTCCTAAGTTGTTCCAGTTTCTTTCCAACATTTCTTACAAAGTTGCTTATTGCCTTTTTCTCCAAGTTATTGAAATAAATAGCACCGATCTGCTTTGGATTCAAAGGTGTATATACTTGTGAAAGGCGTCTGAAAGCAGCACAAGAAAAATGATGTTGCTCCAGGTTTCCAGACTAAATGTCAGAAAACTGGGCTCATCCAGGTTTTTAATCACTTTTTTTGTGCTGTGTTTAGACACCTTCACATGCATTTAAGTCTTTCAAATCATATCAGATTGGTTTGATTTCTTTCAAAAAAAGGAGTGAGCAACTTGGCCAGAAATGTACCGCAGATAGCAGGAAATTATCAAAAGAATATTGAAAAAAAATATTGAGAAAAAGAACACTTGCTTAAAAAATATGAGATTTAATTATAACAAAATTATCACAAAACTAGAGAAATGTCCAGGACACTATATTTATAGCTATTATAACTTTATATTTAAAATGCTATTACTTTTTCCCAAGTATTTTTTCAGATAATTTGCTTGTTTGTATTTATTTTATTTTCTTTTTCTCTGCTTTTGGTAACTCATTTGCTAATTTTTGGGTGATTTGTTGTCAATATTCTCATTGCTGTCTTTCCATGTTTTTGAAAAAAATCAAGCCAGGTTTCAAAGGGTTAAGACATGCTTGTCAGCATTTAAAGCATTTTAATCTTTTCAACCTTAGCAAACTGGTTTAATTTCATCAGAATCATGGGAAAAAAGGCAATGAGCAACTTAGCATAGCACAAAGACATAATTGTTAGAAAAATATTCAAAATAATAATACAATTTTTTTCTTTTTAATTTTTAGCACTGTTTCAGATCCTTTCGTTGTATTTGTTTTTGTTTTTGTTTTTTTTTTTTTTTACTTTTTTTTCTACTTCAGGGAACTTATTTGCTTATTTTTGGGTAATTTCTTGTTATGTTTTTTGTTATTAAAGTTTTTCTCATTTTAAGGACATTAGCACAAATAGATGAGAGAAAATAAATCCACAAAAAACACATTCAGCACAGACTTGACAAAAGCACTGCATCATCTCTGCAATGTTCATAACAATAACGAAAATCAAGCCTGGAAACAAAGAGAAGTCCCTATGACACAACAAAAGCAAAAGTAACAATAACCCACTCCTTCCATCCGTATGTTTCAGCATTTAATTGAAAAAATAAATATTCAAAATATTATTTTGACTTTCCATCTTTTTGAAAGAAATCAAACCAGGTTTGAAAGGGTTGATACGTGTGTAAGTTAGTTATTTGATTCGTTTCCTCTGGCTTGACTGATAGATATAATTGTGTATCATCTGCATAACAACAGACGTTTTTGGAGTGATTTCTACTTATGTTGCCTAAGGGAAGCATACATAAAGTGAATAGAATTGGTCCAAACACAGAACCTTGTGGAACTCTGTAACAAACGTTAGCATGCATGGAGGATTCACCATAATGATGAACTAACTGAGATCGATCTGAGAAGTAGCAACACTATGTGGTGTCTCTGGATTGTATTTTTGAAAAGTTTAGTGTGCTCATTAACTGACTAAACACTGTTTATACTGCAGAAATGAACCGTCCTACATCACCATGCTGGCCCCATTCCTGCGCTACCTGTACTGTGAACCTCAGAGGCTACCCCAGCACGCCCTCCTGCGCCACAGTCTCCTCAGGGTGCTGCTGCCTGAACATCCAGGAGCTGGGTCAGCCCTCCAAAACAAGGACCAGACGCAGACCTCGTCAGTGTCTGACAGCCTGCTGCACTGCCTCTGTCAGCTGGTGCCACACATGCAGGTGACACACTGGTTTTAGTCAGTAAATGGCACACACCCAGAAATGAGTAGATTTAGAGAGCTAGGGAAATGTATTAGAAAAGCTGGGTAAGAACTGTATTTATTGTTATTATTATTATAATAATTACATATTTAAAATTATGTTACAGAATTATGATCATTCTTAAGCACTTTTCAAAAAATCTTGTTTGCCTTTTTTTTCAAAAAATCTTTTCTAAAAAAAAAATGAGGTCATTTTCTTTACATTTTGCTTATTTCCATTTTGGGGTAATTTCTTATGCCATGCTTATTGTCTTCTTCCTGTGTTTTTGAAAGAAAACAGGCCAAAGGGTTAAGCCAATATGTTGTTTACATTTAAAAAAAATAAATAAAATTGAATCTGTGGTTATTTAAAATATGTGGACCTTGAACTTATGATGAAGGAGAAATCTGGACCCTGTTGGGAACCACTGGTCTAAAGTCACAATGGTGCAGTATTTTCCTACAGCACCATTTTGACAACACAGTAACACAGCGCTATTCCAATAGTGAGCCTACACAAGTGGGTTGGCACCCACCCATGTTATGAGAGAAATGTGGTCTACTACATGTTCAGTTAAAAAATAAGTGTATAAGGAGATGCTGTCTCTATGATGGCAGGTGGACAGTGTGGAGGCGGTGCTGGAGCTGTGTGGATTTATCGACGCTCTGCTTCGGGGTCTGGTCCCAGCCTGTGAGGAGCGCTGGAGATCTGAGAGAGTTGTGTTGCTCCTGCAGCTGCTTTGTGCCTGCCAGCGCTGCCTTAGGTTGAATGGAGACTGCAGACCTCTGCTGGGCTTAATGCAGCAGCTCCTGCCTGCCTGTCAACAGGTGAAACTAGCTGGGTTTTACTGCTGCCTTCATCCTCCAGTCAAACTTTGTATCATGATTTCCTTTAAACTGGATTACTTTGGACAGGGTCATCAGTATCTGACACACCAAAAGACATCATAGTGTGTGTATCAGCATTATTTGTGCTGTTTCTAACCCTGTATTATTTCTGTCTAAAGGAGCTGCCATTGGATGAGCTGCTGCTGGGCGTGGCCCTGCTGCTGCTGGAGGTCCCTGCAGTTCAGCAGAGCAGCCTGCTCACTCTGGGTAAAACCATCTGAAATCACTCTATTGTAATCTCTTGGGCAGCATTGTGAGACACCCAGTACTCAGCACAGTCTAAGGGACCTCATCTTACACCCAGCGCAAAGTGGCACACAGTGCACAACAGATGTCCTCGCACCCATCTGTGTGCCCATGGGTATGTGGGTGTTAAAATGAGGTGTGGTCAGGCGCATTTTGCTGCTGTTTTGAAAATCTATCACATTCCATGAATGCAATGAGACAGATATAATAATTAAGAGTTGACTGATATTTGGTTGTCAGGGCTGATATCAATACTAGTTATTAGTACTTAATAAGACCGATAACTGATATTTGGAACGGATATGCATTTACAACAACAACGAAGACATTTCTGTCAAGATTTAGAATTTGGAATATAACAAATTGCAACACAAAATTTTGTTTCAATGCCTCATTTGTAAAATATGTTTTTAAAACCGGGAGGATTATTAGAAAATTATCAAAACAATAGGTAAAAATTCATTTTATCATTTTCTTTTTTTCCTTTTTTTTTTTTTTTTCCTTTTTTGTGCTTATTTTCAGGTCAGTTTCCTGTAACTTCTATTTTTATCGATGTTTTGCTATTTTTCTGGCCATGTCTTGTTAAATTTCTCACTGCCTTCTCATCATGTTTTTGGAAGCAATTAAACATATTTACTTAGGTTTCAAAGGGTTAACAATTCACTTTTTTCAGCGTAGCTAAAGCTACCAAAATCCATCCTTACTACATAATTTCCAGTGGTGGTATGTTTAAGTCCCTCTCTGCTGTTCTGTTGATTATTTCATTCTTTGTCCTTGTCTCCTTTATCTCACTTTACAGCCTCATTTGTTCTGTGGATTCTTTAGCCTTCATGGATTTAGTTTTCTCGCTCTCTCTCTCTCTCTCTCTCTGTGTCATTGCCACAGCGCTGGCTTTAGTCCCTGAGCAGCCTGAGCTGTCCCCCTGGTTGAGTCCAGTCCTGCTTCTTCCTGTGCTGCAGCTGCTATCCTGCTCCAGCCTCACTGAGCCGCTGGCTGAGCGGAGGACACACAGTCTCAACCAGGACTTAGCCCACAGCCTGCTTCGCCGCATCAGCAGGGAGACAGACAAACCCCAACAGGTAGCAGAGAGGCTGCTTCTAACAGAGGGCAGCTTTAAATAAAAAACTGTGACAGCGTCCACACTTGAATCACAGATTTTAGCCTTTGACAGATAAACTGATTTCCTGTCTGTAACTCTCTCCTCTGCTCAGCCTGCTCCATCGCTGGCCCTTCCTCTCAGCTCCTGGTACAACGAGCTCAGCGTGGCTCTCTCCACGCTGCGTAAAGTGGCAGATGATGCGGCGGCGGCGGCTGATTGGCTGATGTCGGTCGGCTTGGCCCTGTCATCCAGCCAGAGCAGGCTCTGCTCCCTCGCCCTCATTGTGACCCATCTCATCATCACGGGTCAGGAAGACGTCTGCCAGCTGGCTCTGAACGCCAGCCAGGCCATCGCTGCAGCCGACCCCTGCCAGGTAGATAATCCACATGGCTTAGATCACCATGCTCTCCGCAAAAGCTCTTTCTCTCCAGCTTCTCATAAAGCATTGGAATATTTTTAATTAAGTGCTTTTTTAAACCAAAATATTCACATTTCATCTCAAGGCTGAACAAGGACTGCTACTCCTGCCTTTTGTTCTGATAAAAACTCCCCTGGCAACGCAATGATTTCCCCCCAGAGTGTGAGTGAGAACACAAATTTGTAACACATAAATCATGCAAGGACAAAAACGTGAAAGTCTATGGCAGTATTGCACAAAACAAAAGACACCCTCAATCGAAATTATTTGCATTTATTGTATCATTATTTTATAGTTTCATACATTACCTGCATTACCTAAATAGAGCTATTTATCAAGAACCAGCCGACAAATAATTGATAAACTCACATGCTGTCAAATTTAGACATTTGGTGGACTCCAAAATGGCACAATCGATGTATAAAGTTGAAAATAAGTTGCGTTCCAGACTGTAACCAGAACTTCTTCAGACTGGAGGAACTTGTACGTTTACAAAAAAAGATTAGAACGAGTGCAGACCTATAACAAAAAAAAAAGAGTTAATTTGTCGACCAGGTTTGAAAAGGAAATGAAAATGTGTAAAACACATAAAAGACTTATTAAAATAAAATAAAAAATAAGTTGACTAGCACATTTAAAAACGAGTTATGAAAGCTAGTGTGTATATATATATTTAACTGGTCTTCTTTATACATAGAATATGCATATCAGGGTCGGTACAAAAAGTTGAGGCTTCAGCCTAAACCTTTTCTGTCAGCAAAACTTGCTTTGGTTTGTCACTACTGTATTTCAAAAAGTTATTATTCTTATAATTATTTTTCTTATGTATTTGAATTTATTAAACTAAACTAAATAAACTAAACTAAACTAAACCTAATGAAGCTATACTAAACTAAATGAAACTAAAATAAATCTAATGAAGCTGAACCAAACCAAAGAAAGCTAAACTAAACTAAACCAAACCTAACCAAAGAAAGCTAAACTAAACTAAACCTAATGAAGCTAAGCTAAACTAAATCAAACTAAATTAAATCTAATAAAACTAAACTAAACTGAACTAAACTAGACTAAAATAAAATAAAATTAAATAAAATGAATAAATGTATTTCTTAATTTAGTTCATTTTTTGTTATATAGGGACAAGTATATAGCATTAAACAGATGCCACATACCACAGCATTTATAGCATAAGCTAATTTGCAATGCCCATCTCTAGATGGTCTTTATGTATTTTGCATAAGACTCAACAACTCATAAAGTACTGTACAAACATGATTTGACACAATTTTTAAAACACCAACCGTAATACAAAACAATAAACATCATAAACACAAATCACCAGCTCATTCATGACCAGACGACTGATTCCTGTTTCAGGTTGAGTTTAAAATGATCTAGTTTGTAATTAGCAGGTGAAGAATTCCACACGTTGATTACCTGAACTGAGAAAGCTGATTGTCCAAGTGAGGATTTCTGTAAAACGCCCCTTACAATTCCCTCTGGATGCTCCGCGTGTTACTGAGCCTGAGACTCTGGGACGAACCACCAGGTCACTGAGCACCTGAGGAGCCTGATCATGTAATTATTCATGGATGTGTTTAGGGTTGGCAATGAAACTAAATTAAACTAAGTTAAACTTAACTATACTTATCAGTTTTTGTTACAGTTGCATGTAAGAATTAACTTTTTTATTTGTAAGTAAATCATACTGTATAGTTATGTTTTCTAATAAAGTAAACATAACTTAATCATAACAGTAATGGGGTTTTTTTTTAGGTTTTTTTTTAGTTAGATCAGCTTAACAGATTTTAGAGTGCAGCAGTGCGAGCGGTTGTGAAAATGATCATCAGTGAGTAGTGAAAGCAGCGTAGTAAAGATGACTTGCCTCTGGTAGTGTGTATGGATTACATCCTTGAATTTTTATTGCCTTTTTTATGATTTCATCTAAAATATGCTGATGTTTTTAGATCTTTTGGACTCTGACAGTCATTGTCAGTGGGTGCCTCCGGCTGCTGGCTCTCCTGCAGCTGTATGCAGAGAGAGCTTTAAAGTAACACACCTCCTCTGACCCTCTGGGACTGTAAATGGAGTCACCAGCTCCAGAAGATGGTGTGAAATATCACATGGTGTTATCGGCTCCTCATTACTGGTGCTCGTTAGACGCTGCAAGCGTCCCCCCGCTGCTCTAATTACTCCCAGAGTGCCACTTGCTCCAGTCGTTTGATGCACTGTTAGAATGTTATTGGCCTATTTGAATCAGTTGGATTTCCATCCCCGCAGTATCAAAAAACACTCCGAAGATCTTGCAGCTTTGATTCAAAAGATGAGTGATGAGAAAATGCAGCTTTGTATGGATTTATCCATCAAAATTTATTATAATAATAATTTGTTAGAAGGAGTTTGGGGTTTAAGGTCAACACCATAGCTTTCAGGGATGAAACTTGAACGAAAATCTCCATTTCCTCTCTGCCTCTACCTCCTCCTCTCAGGCAGGTGAAGGGGTTGCTAAGCAACGGCCAAGGTGCAGGGCAGCAGTGAGTGTTTTATGTAAATGACAGGGTGTTACACTGCAGAGCTGTTGACTACAAGCATCCAAGGACCGTGCCAGTCCCTTTTTGTGACCTCAGCACTAAAGGGAATGATCAACAGTTAACCCTGCGCTGTCCTTCAGTCCACTCTTTAACTGTGTGTCCATCAGGCTTTATCTGATGGAAATGAGCTGGGACTCAGATGTCCGTGAGCATGGTGATGACATTCTGCAGGGACATCACATATTCTTCTCTGCATCCCACATTCCCAGTCTCTCCCAAATATTGTTTGTTTTTTTAAAAGCTTTTTCTTCATCAGTCATTCCCCAATATTCTCCACTCTTGTGGAAGCTGTCACCAAACACCTTAGACACCTCTCCTCAATATCAGACCAAAGATAAGGGATTTCCTAAGTTAACCCTTTAACATGTGGAGTGACATCAGAATCAGAATCAGAATGCTCTTTGTTGTCATTATACAGTGTATAACGAGATTGGAGAATACCAGAATAAAGTACAAAAAAGAGCACCGAAGGGGAGAGCCGTGAGCCGCTGCGTCCGTGTGCGCCGCCATCTGTGTTCTTGTGCTGCATTTAGACGGCTTTACTACCATTTAAACCTACAAAACTCGAGAAAACTGGTTTGATTTCTTTGAAAATCATAGAAAAATAACATAATGAGCAACTTGGCAAGTCCCCCAACCTGCAAAAAAAAAAAGAGTGGGGGGGTTAGTTCAGAAAATATTTAAATTTTTCTTCATTATGGTAAAAAATGATGTTACACAAATACAGTCTTTTTGTGTGTGTGTGTCTCCCCCTTTTTTAAATCAAATTTTAGGTAAAGTTTCTTGCAGCTCGTGGGACATTTCTTACCAAGATGGTTATTTCCTTTTTTTCCAGGAAGTCAAACCAATTTGCTCAGTTAATAAAAGGTCAGTTATCTTGTGAGAACTGTCTGATTGCAGCACTAAATAAGTGATGGTGATCCAGGTTCTTTTAACCCTTTAAAAGGAGTTTGATATTCTTTTACAGGAACACACAGCTGCCAAGCCAAAAAAAGGGTAACTTTCTGGTAATAACCTGAATTTGTTTTTTTTTTAACAACATGTGCTCATGCTCATGCTCATAGGATCCAAAATGCGTCAGTCTGAGAGTTTTCTTTGGGTCTCATGGAAGAAACCATACACAAACAAAGTTTATCTTATTTTTTTAGTTCCGATTGATTTTGGGGATTCACCAATGTTTTCTTATTTTTGCTTTTCTCTGAGTTAAGAGAAAATTTTTGCGAGTGGTCCAGAGCACTCGTACCGAGATTAGAGAAAAATAAGTTGCTTTAATAGTCCGTAAATTGTTGTCCAGCACAAGGAAAATAAGCTTTACATTTGAGGAACATTTAAAAAATGCATGAATATAATTTAAGGAAATTTAGATGATGTTTTATAGTATTTGACTAGATTTGACCAGGCTAGATTATTAAATTTCATGGCTCCGGTGTCACAAAGAGATTCTACTGCACTTTGTGAATTTATCCCAAATACTGTAATTTCAGTTCCTGTGTGTCCCTCTGCTGACCAGAGCTGGAATGTAATCAAGTACATTTACTCAGTACTGTACGTACATAAAAATCTGAGGTTACTTTGATGTTACTTGAGAATTTTAATCTCATGCCACTTTTCACTTCTACTCCACTACACTTCAGAGGGAAATATTGTACTTTTTACTCCACTATTATTAAATAAACTTCTTTACAAATTAAGATTTTTTCACACAAACCAAAAATATGAAGATATACAAGTGCAGCTGAAACAGTCAGTCGATTGATTGGAAGATTAATTGGCAACTACTTCTTTCTTTGTGTAAGTCATTTTTAATGCAAAAAAATAAAAATAAAAATAAAAATAAAAATGAATGGCTGCAGCTTCTCATATAAACTGTATGTCTGAGGATGTGCCGCATTTTCTTTTCATTATTTTAATTGTTTTTATTTATTAGATTTATTTAAACCTTTTTGCATGTGTACTTTTACTTTTAAGTCTTCAATACATTTCGCTGAAATCATATTATTTTAAGTTTTTTTAACAGTATGGCAGAAGTTCTTGTTCTTACAGCCTTTTTTGATATCATGTCTCCTGACTTGTTCATGTGCCAGACTCTTTGCACACATCACCAAACCTGTTACCTGTGCTAACAGGTGACTTATGATCAGTGGGACTTCACTGAGCACAGCTGGTCAGAGCAGATTTGGATGGTTAAGAGCGCTTGGTGCATTTGGAGTTGACTTCTCTTATATTTTCTCTTATCAGAAGATTTAGGGAAAATATAAGAGAGATTTTAAAGAACGTTGCTGCATGAGGCCCAGTGTTTGACTGGGCTGTTTCCTTTATCCAAACTCACGTGTGTATGCAGGTTCCTTCCCTTTTTCCTGTTCTGATGTTTAAACTGGGGAGGGAAAAGAATCCAGGCGTGACTCACGCTCTGCTCAACTGCCTGCCGAACCTCGGCACTCACAAGGTACTGAACACCTCAGGCCTCCTCTGTCCTGCTGTACACATCATGAAATATAAACCTCTGCTATGTATACCTCCATTATGTCACTTCATTATTTTTGAGGACCATTCTTATTAGAGAGTCATTCCATATTCTGAATATTAAAAAATCTGAGCAAACTGGCTTGATTTCTTTCAAAAAACATGGGAAGAATGCATGAGTTACAAGAAAATACCCTGAAATTAAGTACCAAAAAAAGAAAAGAATAAAGGTTTAAAAAACAAACAAAGTAAAGCAAAAATATTTATGTTATATATATATATAATTTTTATAATAATGATTATGAATATAGTTTTCTGGACATTTTTTACCCTATTTTAAAACAAATATTAACTTCTCTCCTTATTCCTCCCTTTTGCTCTTTTTGTTTTTGAAAAAAAACAACTCATTTTTAGTTATTTTCAACTTTTCCCAATTTTCTTGCAGTTTGCAGGACATCTCTTACCAAGCTGCTTAGTGCCTTTTTAGCCATGTTCTCAAAAGATGCCAGATCAGTTGGCTCAGTTTTCTAAGGTCTAAATACATGCTAAAGGTGTGTGAATGCAGCACATAAAAACTAATGTTGTTCCAGGCTTCAAAGGGTTAACTCACCCCTTGTGCTTTACTGTCCCAGCTCTGTGTCCCCACAGTGCTGCAGACTCTGCACATGCTGGCCAGCGCCCCCAAGCTGAGAGCGGTGGCAATGCGCCTCATGACTGTTCTCTGGAGGAAACAGGTCTCTGATAAGAAATCTATTCAGACCTTCCTTGTTTTATTTCCTGCATTGTCTTCTTGTCGGCTTCTTACTAAAGACTGTTTCCTTCCTTCAGGACCGAATCTTCCCGGAGCTGCAGCGTCTGCTGGGCCAGCAGGACAGCAGGGTGGTGGTGGGGAGAGATGCCCAGTGGGAGCAGATCCTGGCCCGGGCTGCCTGCCTCAGGGACATCTGCAGGGAGAGGTCAGACCATCGCACACACACACACACACACACACACACACACACACACACACACACACACACACACACACACACACACACACACACACACACACACACACACACACACACACACACACACACACACACACACACACACCAAAAAACCCTAACCATAACACTAACCCAACAACAAATACAACACAACACACACACACCAAAAAACCCTAACCCTAACACTAACCCAACAACAAATACAACACACACACACACACACACACACACACACACACACACACATAGAGTACAGGCTGTGATGTGAGAGTGGCCTGAATACAGCAGGGAAGAGTTAAGGGAAGTCTTTGGTCATTTGCATTACATTTAATACAAATTAAAATGTGGCACCTTTTATTTACAAGCTCACTGCCTTGACAAATAAGCAATTCACAAATACTAGTAGTGGAGATGATATCACCTTCAGTCTTGAAGGAAGGACATTGGGCCTCATGCAGCAACATTCTCTTAAATTTCTATTATATTTTCCTTAAATTTTCTGGTAACAGAAAATATAACACAAGTCAACCGCAGATGCACCAAATGTTCTTAACCATCCAAATCTGCTCTGACTAACTGTGCTGAACAATGAATCCCACTAATCCTAAGTCACCTGTGAGCACAGGTAACGCCCCCTAAACACCATATAAGGGCAGGTTTTGTGCTGTGTGCAAAGACATGACATCAAAAAAGCCTGAAAGAAAAAGAATTTCTGCAGGAGTGAAACTGATGTAGGCCTATTGTTAAATAAACTTTAAGTTAATATAATTTCAGGAAGTAATAAAAGTAAAATCACACATGCATAAGGTTTAAATAAATGTAATAAATCAAAGTAATTAAAATTAAAAGAAAAGACAGCAATTCTGTAATAGAGTTTAATAGAGTTGATCATCTCATATAAACATACAGTTTATTTGAGAAGCTGGAACCATTCAATGTTTTTTGCATTAAAAATGTCTTACACAATGAAAGATATAGTTGCCTTTAAATATCCTAATTAATTGACTAATTTTTTCAGCTGTACTAGTATATTTTCATATTTTTGGTTTGTGTGAAAAAATCTTAATTTGTAAAGTAGTTATCTCATAATAATAGCCCTGAAATGTAATAACCCAGTCATAATAATTGCTCTAAAACATCATCTAAATTTGATTGAATTATACTCTCTTATTGTGGTACGAGTGCACTGGACACAGCACTCGTAGAATTTCATCTCACCTAGCAAAAATGGGTACTAACAAAACATGAACAAATTGTGGATACTAGCAAAATTAAGAGAAATTTTGTTCATGTATATAGTTTCTTGCATAAGGCCCAGTGTCTCCATACAGATATTTTTATTTGGTTTTTCAAACATTAGTATATATACATACAGTATGCCAACAAGAAAATTATCACAATAAAGAAAATAAAAATAAAATCAAATACTAAAAATCATAGATAATAATAAATGAAGCAAAAAAGCAAACTCACATGCTAAATAAATCTGTTTTCTCTTGTCATGTGCACCAATTCTTAAAAAAATGCATCTTTTTACTGCAGGGACATTCTAAAAGGACCATCTTTCCTACAGTGACACACTTTTTCAAGTTCTATTTCTTGTGGTATGGACATTGTTATAATAATCCAGAAACGGTTGCCATACTTTTTGGAAATAATGAATGATATATCTGAGATTTTTCCATCTTCAGATGAGCCATTATCTCCTCAAACCAGCTGCTGTGCATAGCTTTCCAGTTATACAAAATGGGACGTCTTGTTAAAAGTGACAAGAAAGCAACAGCGTGGGCCTGAGTTTAAGAAAGACTCAATCTCTCTGAGCAGCGCCAAACTCTGCTAGACTTGGCTCTGGCTCTCTGGTCTTGTCACACATGTACGGGTGTTTGAAAGACCTCTGTCTTCACACAATAGCCTCACATTTGGGCGTGCTCCAAATGAATGAATACGAGCTGCTGGGTTTCAGCTGCACCATTGACATGTTGGGTCAAATTCTGGATAGAGCTGGGCAAGACTATTCTGTCTCATCCAGATGCGGGTGATCTGTGAGACAAATAATGGAAAAATCAATATAAAGTCAAAGTCAACTTTATTGTCAATTACACTAAATGTTCAGCACATAGAAAGGATAAAAATGCCATTCATCGCAAATCCCTGGTGTAAACATACCAGCATGCAAACAGAAGAATAGAAAAAGTATGACAAGTAGGTAAATACTAAATGAAAGTAATAAAATTACAGTAAATTTGAATAAATTATTAAATTACAGTTAAAGTGGAAAAAATGTAAGAAAAATTAGTTAAAATAAAGAAATACAGTTAAATTAATGAAATTATAGTGAGCAGATAAAAATATAGTTAAAGTAATAAAATTACAGTTAAAAGTGAAAATATAAAGTAATAAAATTACAGTTAAAAGTAAAAAGATAGTTAAAATTAATAAAATTGCAGTTACAGTTAAACATAAAAGAATTATAGTTAAAAGTAATACAGTTACAGCTAAACGTACGCGTACTGTACTCTCTGCTTCATCTGCTACATCTTCTATCCCAGCTACCCAGATGTTGTGTTGTAATGTTGTAATATAGAAGATTGTCATCCAACATGTATCCCAGAATTCCCGTGTGTGTGTGTGTGTGTGTGTGTGTGTGTGTGTGTGTGTTTGTTTGTTTGTTTGTTTGTTTGTTTGTTTGTGTTTGTGTGTGTGTATCAGGCCTTACCAGCATGGAGGGGACATGCTGGCTGCCATCACACTCACCCTGAACCAGTGCAGCAGACCAGACATGGCGACCCCTGCTGCTCTCGCCCTGCAGGGACTACAGGAGCTGTGCCGCGCAGAGGTCACACAAACACACACACACACACAGACAGTGTTTTCTGTATGTATAGCAAACGTGACCACTGAGTATCCTGAGTCTCGTTTTGCAGGTAGTGGACATTGTGTCCACATGGAAGAATCTGGGGCCTGAGCTGAGCTGTGACTCTCGTCCTCTGATGGTCAGAGTCATAGCTGACCTCCTGGCTCTGGTTCCTCAGCTCAAGGTCAAGTCAGAGGACTACGAGGTATCTGATCGCCTTCATAAAGCTTCTGAGCTTAGCTCTGGGGGTTTTCTGTCTATCTGTCTCTGTGGTTGTCCAGAAGGTGGTATCCCCGAAATGAAGCTATGTAGTTCCAGCACGCAACTCCCACAAACCATTGTTGAGCACTTCCGTTTGTGCACAAATTCAACAAACAATGGAGTCCTGAGCAGAGGATGAAGCTCTGTGTGTGTGTGTGTGTGTGTGTGTGTGTGTGTGTGTGTGTGTGTGTGTGTGTGTGTGTGTGTGTGTGTGTGTGTGTGTGTGTGTTTATCTAAGCTTCTCTGTTCTTTGTTTTGGCTGCAAGTGCATGTTAGTGAATGAAATGTTACTTAAAGTAGAGTAAGTAGAGAAAGAGGAAAAAAAACTACAAATGTATTTTTATAAGTTAAATCCCCCCCCCAAAAAAAGAACCCTCAAACTTGTCAGAAAAAAACACCCCAAAACTCAAAATGAATAAAAAAAAAAAAACTCAAAGGAGCCTTTAATGGATAGGACAGACCAAGTGTGGAAGGGAGAGGGGATGCCATGCAGCAAAGGGCCAAGGCTGAGGTCAAAAAAAAAAAAAACAACAAAGCCTGAAATTATTAAAAAGCAAAACAAAATATGCCACCAAAACTCAACATTCTTAAAACAAAAGGAATAAAAAAGAAATCCCCCAAAACCTCAAAATTACTTTAAAAATTGAAAACACCCCGAAATTATAAATAAATTTATAAATTATAAAGTGAACAATTATAAAGGAAAAAACAAACAAATGTTTCATCATTTAAAAAAGAAGAGTAAAAGAAATCTGGGTTAATTACTAAACTAATTGTTGCAGCTGTACTTGTATAAACTGATTTAGCAATCCAGGTTTTATTTTTTTTTTTACAAAAGAGTATATTTTCAAACTCTTGTTAATTTTGTAAGCAAAAAATCTAATCTTATTTGTTTAGTGACCAAAGTTTTCAGGTAAATGTAGTGAAGTTAAAAGTACCATATTTACCTCTGAAATGTAGTGTAATGTTTTCTTTTCGTGCAACTTCATACTTTTGGTTATAAAGTTGCACAAAAAGAAAATACTTAGCTCAGTTATCTCATATTTGTATTTAACAACAGCACTTGAGTAAATGTACTTAGTTACTTTCCACCCCTGCTGTCGTGTGCTGTAACCAGTGAGTGCATCTCTCAGTGATGGTGTCACCATACAATGCTGCAGTGCTTTGGTGCTGTAAATCTGAACACAAATATTGTATGAGAAATAATCAGGGATGAATGTTCCTTCAAGGATCCAAAAGGAGTATTATGATAATAACAATAAAAAAGAAGGAAATAAGTTATTAATCCTTCAGCTAACAATGAGGACCACAGAAATTACAGCTTAACCTTTGTGAGCCTTAAATCTCTCTCTCTCTCTCTCTCTATCTCTCTCTTTTTTTAAAAAAATAAAACAATACGTTTTTATTAATGTAGTAACAGACTTTCCACTATTTGCAGCTTATTTTTTTATCTGTGTTTTTCCAGAAACTGAATGAGGAGGTGGTCAGCTTTCTCTGGAACTATGCTGTGAGCAAGGTCTGTGTACTCAACATATCTTATCTTATTTTTGCCATCATTTACAGAATTGTGACAGTTTGATGAATAATTTAAAGTCGTTCCTTTCAGAATAAAACAGACTGACTGAGTCAATGTTCGTAAATGAGCTGCACGTTTGGGGACAGCAGCTGCTCAACTGAACACCTCATGCACTCTTAACCCTTTAATATCCCGCCGAACCGTTTGGTAGAGCACATTTTAAGTCACAATATCTTAATGAAAAACGTGTTGAATTCAACTCAACCTTACTGAGCTATCTCCAGTCAGTTTGGGTGTGTTATGCATATAGCATCCACTGGATGTCGCTGTGACTTTAAACAGTCTGTGTTTTCAGTCCACCTCCAACAGAAACTTAGTAATAGAAAAAAATCCCCCAAACATGGGGGCTTTGTGTGGTTGGACTTTCATAGGAAGACATATTTATTTGAAATGTCATAAAGTCAGAGGTTTTAATGAACAGTTGTGTAACTTTATACAAAAAATAAAAGTCTAATAAGGGTCAAATAATTTCCTAAAAACATGCTCCACAAAACTGTCGATTTGGCCTTCTATGGTAAAGACAGAGAAACTAAGCTAATGAAATTAAAACTGACTGTTTGCGTAGAAATAAAAAAATCATCACTATCATTCATTATTGTAAAACGATACATTTAATGTTATCCACTAAATATATGGTGAAAAAAAAATTGGTAGGTATGTCACAAATGGATTTTTTTTCCATTGTTTTTATCTTGGAGAGGACTTAAAGGGTTAAGCTGCTCTATTATTATTATTATATTTTTATTTTCATGTTACCAATGGATTAAATTCATGATGTATAACATCAAATGGGTCACTTGCAGAATTATTAATTATTCAGCTTTATGTAGCTTTGTAGCATTTTTTAGGTTTCTGCTTTTGTGGACCCAAAAGTTAGCTTTAAACCTCAATGAAATAGTCATCTATATAACACTAGTGTCTACATCCCCTACAGTGAGCTCATATTTCAAATGGTGAGGCATCTGTGCATGTACAACACTGTAAGAACTCTGTGTGTGTGTGTGTGTGTGTGTGTGTGTGTGTGTGTGTGTGTGTGTGTGTGTGTGTGTGTTTGTGTTTGTGTTTGTGTGTGGGTGCGCGCGTGTGCTGTAACAGGATCCAGAGGTGGCCAGCTGTGGCTACAAGGCGTTGGCGGATTTTCCTGAAACAGTCCACACGATCAATCATCTTCCTGAGGCGGTAAGAGTCCTGCTCCACTCTCCTAATGCTCTCAGCTCTATAGCTTTACATTACACATTGAATAGATAAGTTAATGCAGATTATTATGTGGAAAATGTATATGATGTGGAAAGCTTAACATCTGAATGAAGTATCACAGTAAAAAGTTTTTTCACAAAAACATAAGGTTTTAAGGAATTTTTAAAAAAGTTTAAAAGGATGGTTCACCCAAAAATGAAAATGTAGTCATTTTCTATCTATCACAGGGAAAAGGCATTGCAGTCATCTCCCAGACAACTAAAGCAAATGGTGACAGATTCAAACATTAAAAAATACATAATAAATCCACAAACTGTCTTCATAATGCTCCTCCGAAGTAATCTAAGTGTCCTGAAGCCCCAACAAGCCAAGTTGTTTTAAAAAAACATCACCAGTATCATGTTTTTAGCCATGTTGTAGCCTGTAGCTCCTTGTGTGTGAGCTGCGTTAAGGTATCGAAAGCTTTTGTTATCTGCTAGCTGGTTAGCATGACGCTATACACTAGAAGCTACAGGCTACAACATGGCTAAAAACATGACACCAAAATATCCCAGATGTGGCCGCTGCCATCTTGCTGGTGACATCCTTCGAAGCCAACTCACTAAAATTAAAGACATATGGAGGATATTTTTGGTCATAATTCAAATTAAAAGTCCAAATAGAAAATTAGAATAGATAAAACTTTTAAAGATTTTAATTAACCACACTGCTCTGAATAATCCTCCATGCAGACACCATCTTTGGGAAAGTTTTATTTGACGTGTATTTAGAGTTTTTAGTTGGGCCTATGTCCCTTTCACTAACATTCAAGGGTGGGCTTTATGACATATACTGCAGCCAGCCACCAGGGGGCGATGGAGATTTTTGGCTTCACTTTTAGGGAGCTGTCGTTTCATCCATCTTTCTTATACAGTCTAACAGTTCAACATATGATTTATCAATAAAGAAAACCTCAGAATAATCTGTGAGTACAAGTCAAATCAATTTAAAATCTAAAATTAACTTAATAAAAAGATTTGTTTAGATATAAATCACCTGATCTAATCAATTAACTGCTTATGAAATTGTCACTGAAATAATAGATTATGATATGATGGGCCATAGATTTATGGTCAATTTAGTTAGTTTGTCCACAGCTCTTAGCCACAACCTTTTCACCCTAAAGGTGCCAACAAGTCTCACATCTCTGCAGGCTAGACCAGCAATAAGCCCCCCCACAGATGAGCAGGATGAAGAAGAGAAGGAGAATGAAGAGGAGAAGGATCTGTCCATCCCAGGGTCATCTTATGTGAAGCTGATGGCTCTCACCCCTGGCTCTGTTCTACCAGGTAACGCACACTCACTCCCTGCCGAGTCAGACACTCCACCCCATCACACACAACAGGCAGTGGGCAGGTTTCCATTAACCCTCAAATTACGCAAATGGAAACTGGGAATACAAATACGCCTAATGGAAACACATCAGTCTAAAAAGAAACCCTCCCTTTTAGTGCAAAAAAGTATTTATGCTCGAGTAAGGTGGTATTTCAGGCTTATTCAAAAAAGCCATATTTCGCAAAAAAGCAATGAAAACACCTTCTTTTGCTTTTATAGCTCATATGATGTGTAAAGCCCAGTGGCATTAATGTGACTTTATGGATGCCAACCCCCACTAAACCAAAAGAAGAAGAAGAAGTATAACAAAGTCACATGACTTTCTGCAAAACATGGCTCAGTATGTGTGGACGGAGGAAGGGACCGAGATCGTACATAGAGGCAGACCTCACATTGCAAGTCCAGTGAACATAAACAGATGGGGCAGTAAAGACTGAATCAGCAATACAGAAAGCCATGATAAAATGTTACAGAAATGTTCAGCCATTACAGAAACCCATTCAGATGGCAACCAATATTGTAGTTAGGATTATTTACTAGCTTTAAGTGTCCCCAAAACCTGTCCCATGGTGCCCCCTCCCCTCCCCTAATTGCCATATAATCTGCTAAGCATACATTCACACGCAGTTTAAATCATAGCATCGACCCAGTCTTTCACCTGTGGAGTCTGTGGGGTTTTCCAGTGTCTCAGAATGATTCGACGGGCTGTTGCATACAGTGATTACAGAAAACTTACCGTTGGAGAAGTCAGGTATTTGAGATTTGATTCCCAATACACAGAGCTCTGGGCTCAAGGGATTTCTGATCCAAACCAGTTGCTTAAAATATTTATAATCTGAGTCCAGAGGGGTCTGACCAAAACACATTCCCAAATGCAGTGAAGAAAAGTTCCTGCTGCAGTTTTACATTTCCAACTCAGATTATCATTCAACAATTTCATTCCATAAAGTTTAGAGGGTGTATAGTAATAGCTATGAAATATCTTGTATTGAATAAGTTTCCCTCTAGCCTCTCTCACATATTTTCCACAATCAGCCACAGTTTTTTCCACTTATCATATTCAATCTCAATTCCAAAGTCCCTCTGCCAGATTATTTTAATTTGATCGGAGTCATGACAAGTAGAGGAGATGGCAATCTTATAGAATTGGGAGGCTTTGCATTTTCCTTTGCATATTGTCAGCAACACTGTATGGTTTAGATGTAATGCAACTCCTCCGTTGCAAATATTTCCAGAAATTATCCTTTCCCACCAGTTTGAATCTTTCCTTAAGGTTATCGCAAGATAAAAACACATCATTTTCAAATAAATCACCTATAACACTTAAACCTCTGGAATGCCACTGTTTCCAGTACACAGATTTTTCCCCGATACATAGCTCAGGGTTGTGCCACAGTGATGACTATCTTTGTAAACTATGTCTAAATCTGAACATTTTATGCACTTTGATCCAAACATCCCTTGAGTGTAACAGTACCGGATTAGTGAGAGTTTTGTTGAAATTTTGAAAATATCACTTAAGTTTTGCGCAAAACTGAAACCCAGCCACTGTTTGTGTTGGGAAGCCAGAGAGGGATCATGCTAGATGGACTTTTATTTTGTCTCTTTCCTATCAGCCTTCCAGCTCCTCCTGACCTCTCTGGTGAAGCAGGAGATGAGCCAGATGCCCCGGGGGGTGTACTTCTCTGCTCTGAGGGGGGGGAACCTGCGATCGGACCAGGGGAAGACCGTGGCAGGAATCCCTTTATTCACTCTGAAGACCTATGAGAACAACAAGCAGCCTGGGCTGAAGCCAGGACTGGCAGGTGAGCACATCCAACCCCCCAAACATTGTGTTTCCTTGCTTTTCGGAAATGAGTGTTGGAAAACACAGTAAACATTTTTCTGGCAAGGATAAGTAGTTATGGAGATGGTTTAATAAGTAATAATGATAAGGTTTATTTATATAACACTTATCAAAACCAACATTACAAAATGCTTTACACTTAAAATTAGACAAAGTCAGTTTGTGCGTTTTGACCTACAACATAATGATCACAGGTGAGTTCACAGCAACACAGTTCAGCTGTCTTTTTTGTTTCCTTTTATGTTATATTACACCACTATAATGTGTAATTGTGTAACTGAACACAGAAGCTGTGTGCATCTGTGAATTGACCTTTGCTGCATGTAATCCCCTCTCTCTCCCACTTTTAAATATCTGTCCTTTCAAATAAAAGCTCTTAAAATAATCTTTTTTACCAAAAATAAATAAATAAATAAATAACAAAGCAAGGTCTAGACCTCTTCTATATGAAAAGCAACCGTGATTGACTTCTGTGATGAATTGGTGCTATACATAAGATAAAATAAAGTTAATAAATATAAAAATAAAATAGATTGGACTTTTCAGGGGGGCAGGGGACCTGTTGGGGGGGTGGGGCGCCCCTCCAAATAATGGAAGAGGAAACACTGTGGTGCATGTGTGTGTCAATGCTCAGGAAGTAATTTTTACAATGAGAAATTAGATGTGGGCCAATGTTATTTTGAACTGTGTTATTCTGGACTCTAATTTGTTCTTTAGATATCAAGGTGGGACCTTGATTGTGAGAGGTGGGGGTGTTATGCCCCTCTCACTGTCTTGGAGGCTGTCATGGCCGCGTTAGGCAGCTTACCAACATTGGGGGGTCGTTAGGATGATTAAGCTAACCTGGGCATTCCCAGCTATAAAAGCTGGCCCAGGTGCTGCCTCACTCTCTTTTCCTCCAGCAGACATCCACCCTGCACTGTTGGTTTTGGTTTGGTTGTCTGTTTTTGTATGTCTAAGTATAATATATTAGAATTGTTTTTACTAAATCTCTTGTATGGACTCCCTCCTTGTCACATTCACTGAGCCAGTTTCTGACAACATATTTTTTTAAGGAAACCTTAAGGGCATTTTTTAGGGTAAATTTTGAATTAAAATACTTAATTCAACCGGTCACTGGTGTCATGTTGTTTCCATCCGTAGCTACCAGCTCCTTACATATTTGACAAAGAAATGATGTCAGGAATCACAGTCTCATCAACCTGGTTTCCAGCTACAGCAGCAGTTTTTTTCATTAGAGCATTTAGCAGCTAAACAGACAGATTTTATTTTTTATTTTTTCGAGTTGGTGGAGACCAAAACAGAGCTTAAAAGTGTGAATATATTTACTCTGACATTCATCAGGTGGACACAAAAATGATTCGCAATAAATGCTAATGTGTCTGCTGGATGTATAAACAGGTGCTTGTTTGCTAACATGTTATGTTAGCAACTTCATTAATTTATAATATGTCATATGTTGTGTTGTAGTATGCCTTTGGTCCCAACTGGCCATATAATCAAATTAAAAGCAAAAGTTTTAAATTGTCAAAGTACCTGCTGTACTATTTGCACATAATCAGTGTGTTTGCAACCACAATGCTGTTGTAGCTCGTTCTCTCTCTGTATGTGTGTGTGTGTTGTAGCTGGACTGCTCCTGTGTTATGAGCTGCCCGTGCAGACAGATCGTGAAGGCAGACCAATTGATCGCTTCCTCATCAGCCGCAGTCGCAGCTACCAGCAGACCCTGGCAGCCCTCATTCACGAGGTACATCCTAACCTGTCCTTCCTCTGCCTCTCGTGCTACTCTCTGGTATTTAATCATTTCAAACAGCTCCCAAATATTCCCTGCCTGCTGTTTTTGATGTGCAGGTGAACATCCAGCCGTCTGAGTGGCACCGTGCGCTCCTCCTGCCTCAGGCCTGGAGAGGTTTCATGAGCCGAGCTTTCCACGCCACCCTACAGGTTTGTGCTTCTGGGAACTGATAGATTGATGACATATTAATTGAATTATTAAACAGTGGTACATGTCGTTGTAGAGAGGAAACATTCATCAGGCATTGTTAAGATGCGGGGGACACATTTTGAAAAGCAGACTGGTTTCAGTCTTATCAGGACAGAGGGAATGACAAACAGACTGAACACCTGTCCTCATAACAGAAAGTCCACTAGAAGTAAACGTGATGTATTAAGAGGATTAGAAACAGCATTGAAGGTGCAACCCTGTCCATTTCTATGAAAATTGCTTAGTGGCACTTGGAGCCTGGATGGTCTGCGCTGCTTCCTCATCCATTTGGACCATAGAATGAGCGAACTAGAGACTTAAGCCTCATTCCCACTGCACAAAAACCCCGCTAACATCTACTAACATCTGTCTTTTTAATACAGTAACAATGCGTATGATCAACATTCAAACCAGGGTCAAATGACTGCAGTAGGCAGTACACACAGATGTAGAAAAAAGCTTTTCAATTTGATTTAAATGATTTTATACTAATGTTGGCATGTCTGGAATTCAAATGTCTCTGGAATAGCAGTCTTGTTCTTCTGAGTAATGTCTGAAAAAATGTAATCATGAATCAAGTTGTTTGCATGTCAAAATACCATATAACCTTACTACATAACAACGAATCATTACATTATAATTTCTGGTGAAAATAAGTAAGCAATAACAATAATTCTAATGCAGCAACTTTCCATTACATCTATTCCAAATAGTTTAGTCCCATTTTTTACTGTAATTTCAGCATTTTGCCATCATATTGACCTTGAAAAATTTGTCCTTATGAAGCAACATCATGTCTTTCTTTGACTTTTTACTTTCAATTTTAACAAAAAGGAACATTCCCTGATGTAGGACTTTATATATAATAAGAATAATAATAATACATACATGATAATTCCATGATAATAATTATTACAAAGCAGGATCAATTATAATGAGACATTTTTTTGTTCTTTTACAACAACCTATATCTCTTAATCACCTGGATATATTATAACACAGCTCCACCTTTGAGCAAAAATGTCCATTTTTATTTGTAGACCAGCAGTCATGTGTCCCATCATGTAGACCTGCCTGAGTCTCTGCCTTCATTGTCTCATTGGTGGTTTTATAGCCTTCCAGTTCACAGTTATCATGTTTTTGGCAATAAGGAAGAGAATCTGTAGCAGTCTTTCCTTGACTTTGACAGCATGAATCAGATGTCCTGCATTGTAAAATTAAATGTGTGTTGTTTTGTGTGTGTGTGTGTGTGTGTGTGTGTGTGTGTGTGTGTGTGTGTGTGTGTGTGTGTGTGTGTGTGTGTGTGTTCAGGGTCGCCGTGCTGATTTGCAGATGCAGCAGAAACAAGGCAAAGAGAACCCAGAGGAGCTCCAGTACAAACAGCACTGTGCCTGGCTGTGGTGAGAGTCACTTACACCCCCTGTACCTCGGTCCCGTACCCTACAACTTCTTCTGTGCCCAACATGCCGGTTATACTTATGAATATAGATGTAAAGTAGGAGTGGTGTCTGAATGCTGCTTCACGCACATCGAACACCTTGATCTGAATATCAGCAATCAGCAATCCACAGTTGGCATTAACCCTTTGAAACTTGAGCAAAATTGTTTCTTTCAGAAACATTGGGATAAGGCAATGGGCTTCTTTGCTACACATGGGCTAAAAAATTACAAAAAATTAGTAAAAAGGTACAAAAAATTACCTGAAAATAAGCGACAACAAAAACAAAAGTTTAAAACAAAACACACAAAAAATGAACCAAAAATTACAGTAAATTTAAAAAATGTTGGGTTTTTTTTCTGTAAGATAATTTTATATAAACAACTATGATGATTATAAATCTGTTTTTCAAGATGTTTTCCTCCTGCTTTTGGTAATTTTCGAATAATTCTTTCCTCAATTTAAAATTAATTTTCAGGTTGTTTCTTTGACACCTTTTAATTTAATGTTCTGCCATTTGTGGGACATTTTTTGCCAAGTTTCACATTGCCTTTTTTCCATGTTTTTGGAAGAAATCAAACGAATTTGCTTAGGTTTCAATGGGTTAAATAGCTTGTGAGAGGCATCTGAACGCAGCACAAGAAACCAGGTTTTAAAGTGTTTGTGTGTGTGTGTGTGAATACATGCTGTTGTTCATACATCACTACATTATCAGAAGAAGGCTCTTCCTTTTATACTCTTGTTTCTCTCTTTTTCTTTCATCCTTTCTTCCTCACCTCTCCATCTCTCTCCTGTTATCCCTCTCAGGGCCCGAGATCAGCTGACAGATGTCATCAAAGCTGCCACAAAGTGAGTCTCCAGCTTCACTGCATGTGGTTTCATAGAAAACACAGCTGTCGAAGAGATCTGTCATAATAATAATAATACTTACTTTATTTATATAGAACCTTTTAAAAACAATTGTTTACAAAGGCAGGAACAGGAAGGGGAATAATAAAAATAAACAACAATCAGAGAAAGCTCTACAGTCAAAAGGACAAGCACAAACTGCACATTCAAAAGTTAACAAGAATAAAGCAAATTAAAGGACTAAAACAGGCAGATCACAAAAAGGCAGTTAAAGTATGAAATTTTAAAAAAGGTTTTGAAAAACATAAGAATAAATGCATAAAAGGCAATAAAAATAATAAGTTATATAGCCAGACATATCATTTCAGTGGGGAAAAAAACTAAGATAAGATGTTGAAAACAGATGAATAAGAGAAAGATGAAAGTAAATAAATTTAAACTTGAAAAGATGGTAAGAGCAGGACATAAGAAGGATGGGGTGCAGATGAATAGAGTAAGAGCAGCAAAATAAATAGAGTAAGAGATAAAACTGAAAAAATAAATAAGTAAATAAATATGAAAAACATAAAAGCAAGTCTGTAAAAGTGAGTTTTAAGAAGTGATTTAAAAGAAGTTGCTGATTCTGCACAGAGTCGAGGGATCCTGATGGCAAAAGCGTGGTCTCAACTTCATGTAGTGGGTCCACTTAGAGATGTCAGTCGTGACAGCAGCGTGTCGTTCGTGTGTTTCAGGGACAGTCCTGTTGTTCAGGGGAACTCCATCCTGGCTCTGAGCGGCCTGGCTGCTGTCCTGGCCAAATATGAGAGCAACCTGCCTGCTGACAGCGACGGCAGCCTCACGGTAATTCAACATGTTTCTGTGTTACATGTTACTTTATGACTGTGTGGGGCTGCTCCTTATAAAAGTTACAGTATGTGGTATTTTTATTAAGCTTATTTCTTTCGAATTTATATTGATTTGTAAAAATCAGGCTTCCTGTCAATCCCTAATTTAATACATTTATCTAAAAATAATTTAATACCCTAATTGGTATTAAATTGTCTTAAATCAATCTTTAAAAAGTCTTTGAAATGATCAGATATGTAAAGTAGGTTTTTATGAATTGTGTATTTCTGACATTGTGTTGTAAAACATCAAAAAAAATTATTATCACAGCCTAGGATGTGTTAATGATTAGCATCAACATTGATTTTTATACATTATTGTTTTTTTGCAGTGTCAAATATTCACACTCACACTGCTCTGCACACAAAATGTGCTTTTTAAAATCAGGCTATAAAAAATATTTATATATTTATATGATGTTCTACTTTCATTGAGTTAATTTATTTTTTCACCAACATCAGTCGTAATCAGAAATATCGAATCTTAATTAATTTTTCAGAATTTTAATCCTTTGAATGTCAGGTTTTTGTCATGATGCCAGTGTTTTTGGATTAAAAAGAAAATCTGTTTGGGACATGTCAGTGATTAGGAGCAACATTGATGGTGACACTGCACTAGTGGAAATAGCATGTATTTTCTCCATATGCCAAATATGGTAAAAATGATGTCATCAGGTAGAGAATAGTAAAAAAGACAAATTCCAAGTCAAAAGCCCAGAATGACATCCAGAAATAATACAGTGCATGTATTTATGTTTTGATGGCTGTGAAATCAAAAATGTCAGTTTAAATGAGTTTCAATGGGGCATTTTTTGACCTTAACAGTCTGAATGTAACAATTTAGTTTCTACAGTGTATTTTAGACGTATTGTAGGTGCTGAAAAAATTCACAGAAATTCACAGATTAAACAAAAATACACAATCTGGCCAAAATGTATGCAGTATGCATGAACACAGCCAAAATGATTAAAAAAATAAAGTTGCTCATACAAGAGTTAAGTTGATGTATGAATGACAAAGCTCTGTAAAGTCTTCCTTGGTGACCTGTCCCTGTAGGCGGGTCCAGAGTTTGTGCCCACAGCCAGCTGGTTGGCCATGGTCCTCAACACCCTGCTCAGCATCAGCAGCAGCAGCTACAAGGCCAGAGGACAAGTCTTCCCATGGTTCCTACATGTACGTTTCATACCAGGTTTCTGCTTTCTGTTTTTGTGTCTTAATCTACAGTAACAGCCGCCAGAAAACTGTGAAGTCGTGCACTGAGCTTTCAGCTCCTGCAGGTGTCCTTGTTTCTCTGCTGTTTTCTAACTGCTGTGCTGAGAATACCATCACACCGTTCAAACACAGCACAGCAGCACCTTCTCCTCACTCATGCATAATGTCATCAGTCCCCTGCTGTGTGTGTATCTGGCTGCCGTCAGTCTGCACACATTTTCAGCTAGAGAACACATCAAACACACCTGACCCCCTCCCTCTCCTCCTCCACCTCCTCCTCCTCCTCCTCCTCCTCCTCACAGCGTTCCTACTCTGGTGAGAACACAGCCAGTGCCATAGCTCGCTCCTGTGCCAGCGTGGCCCTGTCCCTGCTGGTCCCGGTGCTGGTGGTGTGGCAGAGGGACGGTGTGGTTCAGGTCCTGTCAGTGCTGCAGGCCAGCCTGCCGGGCTCCCCCACCGCTGACGACTCCCAGGCTGTCCAGTTCCACTCAGGCCTAGCGCTGGGTATGGTGCTGTCCAGCCTGCACCACCAACGCCTCAGGTACAGTCTCTATGTCTGCAGCAATGACCCAATATGATGTCAGCCAGTGATGCTCAACTAGGGGCCACTTTTGTAAAAGGACAGGAGGCCAGGGGCCAGTTGCAAAGGCCCCATACATGTTTCTAGGATTTTAGGACATTCGTTACATTTTAGGACAGCTTTTGGATTTTAGGACATTCGTTACATTTTAGGACAGCTTTTGGATTTTAGGACATTTCCATTATTTCAGGAAATTTCTAGGTTTTCAGGACATTTGTACAACTTTAGAACAGTCGTAGGATTTTAGGACATTTCTGAGATTTTTAGGACGTTATTAGAATTTTATGAAATTCCAAACATTTTAGAACATTTGTTGGATTTTGGGGCATCTTTTGGATTTTAGAACATTTCAAGGATTTCAGGACATTTCAGGAAATTTCTAGGTTTTTAGGATGTTTGTTTTATTTAAGGGCATTTTAGGATGTGTGTAGGATTTTAGGACTTTTAGGATTTCTGGAAAAATTCTAGGTTTTCAGGACATTTCTAGGATTTTAAGATGTTTTTTGGATATTAGGATGTCTTGGACTTTTAGTATGTTGTTTGGATTTTAAGTAATTTTTTTAGGCTCAGATTTTTGGATGTCTGTAGGGTTTTAGGACATTTCTAGGATTCAAGGAAATTTCTGAAATTTTACGATGTTGCAAAGATTTTGGGATAATTTGGGGATTTTTGGGCATTTCTCAGATTTTTTGACATTTTGAGGATTTTAGGACATTTCTATGATTTCTGGATGTCTCCATGATTATTGGATGTCTCTAATAATTTAGGACATTTATAGAATTTTAGGACCTTTCTTGTATTAAGGACATTTCAACGACGTTTTTAGGATTACAGGAAGTTTATATGTTTTTAAGACATTTCTGGAATATATAGGATTTTAGGACATTGCTCGGAGTTTTGGACATCTCTGGAAATTTAGGATGCTTGTAGGATTTTAGGGTGTTTTTTGGATTTGAGAATGTTTTGGGGATTTCAGGACAATAGGGTCTTAGTGAGGACCTCTGTCAGGGGGTGTGGGGGATCCTCCACTGGCACTTTTTTTGATCAACAAGCTCTATTTTGATGCTGTTTTATAACTCTGGCACCTTATGGATACTAAAAGTACAAAAACTATTCCCAGTGTGAATCATTTTATTTTTATTGTTAATTATAAAATGGTTGGGGGACCACCTGGCACCCTATCAGGGGCCAGATTTGGCCCTTGGGCCATAAGTTGAGTTTCACTGCTGTAAGCCATCTTATAGTGTTGAGCTGATCCACATGTGTGTCTGTCTCTGTTCTCCAGTGATGTCTCTGTTGAGAAGGACACAGATGTCCTCCTCAGTTCTCTGGAGGCTCTCCAAAGCTGCTCCTTCAATCCAGACCTGGAATACAAGTCAGTGCTGAGTCCTTAGACATGTTAAGTACTAACCAGTGTGGAATAACAATATGCTGTATGGTTTATATTAATGGTTTCCAATTAGTGCTTGTGAGCATGAGTCAGTATTGTCAGAATAGTTTTAAATGCAGTGAATTTTCAATGCCCTCTTATTTTGAAATATAATTTCCTGCTAAAATAGAATCTACAATGTGCATCTTTACAGTGCAGTGAGCTGACTGATGCCAGCTCATGGTCTCATGAACCTCTCCTCTGTGCTCTCTCTCTCAGCACCGGCTGTGTATTGGGTCTGGGTCTTGTGCTCGCAGCTCTCTGCAGCAGCGGACAGACACACCAACATGTCCACGTCACCCAAACACTAGACAAGCTGCTGTCCAATCTGCAGGACAGCAGTGGGCTGGGACGCATGCAGCAGGAGGTACATAGCCATACACAACATGATACAAATTCAGAGCTCTCACAAATATTACAGACATTCTTTGGGGGAATCTGTTCATTCATACTGTATACCTGTTACTGACAGGAACAGAGTTTGCAGTGTCCCTTCTCTCAGTTCTGGGGAATATATTTTTCATTTTGGGTTAAATTTTGCTATTTCATTATATATATTTTTTGAAGCCCTAATAACTACTTGAATATTAAAAAATGCCATTTAGAGTATATCAGAGCTACACTGAAATGTAATAGCATAGGATGCTTGCTCATCACTAAATATGAGATTTTGATGTTAGTGTCTCATAATGTTTCTACAGCTATAATGAGGCAACAGTAGTCAACATCTATTCTAAAACATGCAGAAAATGTGGTTTCTGAACTGACTGTAGGCAGGTTTCCATTAACCCTCGAATTATGCAAATTGAAATTGCTGATGTAAAATGCTGCTAATGGAAACATGTCAGTAGGTGGGTTTCCATTACAGATTAGCACAAAACTAAAGTAATATTTTTTAAATGTCGATAAAACATAATTTAGGGTTTCCATTGCAGTTTTGTGATATATGGCTTTTTCAAATCACCTGAAATACCACCTCATGCGAGCATGAAAACTTTTTTTGCATTTGCAATTGTTTTTTTTTAATTTTTAATTGTTTTTTTTTAGTGTTTCCATTAGGCATATTTCATATTCGCGATTTAAATTTTGCAGTTTTTTGCAGGATTAATGGAAACTAGAATGGACTGTCACCTCCCAGAAATCCCTCACACATGGCCGCTCCCACATATGAGGGGCTTTCCTTTCCATTATGGCTCCATAACGCGCCTACGTGGCCTTGGATTGGAAATAATGATATTGCATACGTTTTGCACAAATCTGTAACTAAAACCTAGTGACTGTAGATAATAAATGTAAAGCATACAGGGTGAGGCTAAATAGCATGGATCAAATAAACTGAACCTCTTTTAGAAATTGATTTGTAATAGTGGAATGGTATTTAAAGGAATGTTTCTGTCTTGTTATGTCTACCTATGCAGGTGTTGG
The DNA here is from genome assembly GCF_026936395.1 of Plectropomus leopardus. Taxonomy (NCBI): domain Eukaryota; kingdom Metazoa; phylum Chordata; class Actinopteri; order Perciformes; family Serranidae; genus Plectropomus; species Plectropomus leopardus. Next base: position 2,499,808 of record NC_142198.1, read on the forward strand.
CGTACTCTGTGGCGTGTGTGGGCGTGTCAGCCTTCAGCGGAGGTCTCATAGATGCTGCCAAGGCTGAGGAGGTGATGAGCAGTCTGCGCTCAATGACTGAGGAGAGCCAACAGGTCAGCAGCAAAGACTCCTTTGTCAGTGAGATGGTTTCAGCCGCTTCATGCATAGTGATAATGATGTCGCCATACCAACTTCTCAGAAAATCTCTCATGACTTACATAAAGAATTAGGCTTCTTAGAGATTTGAATTACATACTGTACGCCAAGCGCTTCCTAGTCCCTTCAGCAGTTGTGTTTGTACAACTGGAAATGTCACTGCAGTCAGCTGAATTCAACACGTCTCCAAATGATGGACGGTCACGCAACACTTTGATCAACTCCACATAAAAAGGGCAAGTAGTGCGCTGTCGCCTAGACAAGCACCACATTCTATATTGATTTCACAAACCCTGTCGGGGACACATCAGGACATATTAACAGTTTGCACTGAGTGATCGATCACAGTGTGTCTTGGTGGTTGTTTACACTTGTATTTGGATTTGTCAACTTTTGATTGGATCCCTGAGACACATATTAACCTTTAAAAACCTGAACAAAATGGTGTAATTGCTTTCAAAAACATGATGAGAAGACAACAATGAACTTCGTTAAACATGGCCCAGAGGTTAGCAAAAAAGATTACAAGAAAATTACCTGAAAAAATAAATAAATAAATAAAAATAACAAAAAACTGAAATAGTGCTGAAACTTTAAAAATGTTTTAGTTTTGTTTTTTCTTTAAGATTATTTTAAATATAAAATTATTAAAATATATTGTTTTCAGGATATTGATTCCTATTTTTTGGGTGATTTTCTAATAATCCTCTCCCCTTTTTTAAAGATATTATTTTTGTAGGTAATTTTCTTGTTACATTTTGCTAATTTCTTTGCAATTTGTGGGACATTTCTTGCCAAGTTGGTCATTGCCTTTTTTCAACATAATACTGAGAAAAGTAAAACCAAGTTGCTGATGTTTTAAAGCATCAAATAGTGTGTAAAGGCATCTGAACATATCACAGGAAATCTGACGTCAATCCTGGTTTCAGAGGGTTTATACCAGGTTTAAACAGGGCCAAGCCTTTCCTGGTTGGGGTCACATGTTGCTCTAGACAGCTACTGATGTATTTTGTAAGTAAATATTTGGGGCCAGCATAATTCTAAATTGTACTGTAGTCTAACTCCAGTTTTCTTTGCTTCTGTAATGTTTCTGGCAGACTCCAGGTTTCTCCCTGGCTCTAGGGTTGGTGGTCCATGGCCTGTCCATGTCCGGCCACGGTAAAGCGGAGGACATCCATCCTCGTCTGCTGGCAGCTTGGATCAAAATTTTACTGGCCGAGGTACTTCATCCACATGTTCCTATTTACAGCTGTGTTACATACTGTTTTTATAAAACATTTCACAGAATTCACAAGAAGAACAGATATTGAATAATGTACGAGCTTAACCTTTTGAAACTCAAGCAAATTGGCTTGATGTTTTTTTAAAAAACAAAAAAGCATGTTAAGACAGAACTAGCAGCTTAAGAAGACCCGAAAAATTAGCAAGAAAATTGTAAAAAGCTAAAGCTAAGACTATCTCCAAAAACATTCCAATGAGCTTTTTTTTTTAAATTGTAGGACTGTTTCCAAAAGACCACAAGAGTGAACAAATAATAGATACATATGTGTTCCCTGCACGCCAAAAGGTTGATTGCAATGTTTTGTAAATACAGACTAGTACGCCAATTGTTACATAGTGTGAAAGGCCAATGCTGATAACCTTTCCTGTAGAGAGAGTGACGCGTATGTGTGTGTGTGTGTGTGTGTGTGTGTGTGTGTGTGTGTGTGTGTGTGTGTGTGTGTGTGTGTAACAAAATTTTAAATAAATACATTATTTGCATTAAATAAATTATTTATTTAAAAGAAAATACAAACATTGATATGACCTGAAACAAAATCTTAAATCTTAAAAAAATGAATAATGATACTGTAAATCTTGTAATTTGCAGGATATTTCTTGCCATGTGTTTTAAGAAGAAATCAATGGTTAGAGTTGTTCAAATGTTAAAATAATTGTGAAGGGTGTCTAACCAAGCAAAGCACAAGAAAAGTAATGTTGATCCAGGTTTCAAAGAGTTAAATTGTGGTGATACCAGGCTGCTGTAAAATGCGTTTTTTTCCAGTCTGGTAAATGTTGAGTAGAGGATCTGTCTGTGTGTTTCAGGGTTGTCCCACCATGCAGCGGCTGGCTGCTGCAAACGGTCTGGTGGCTTTAGTCGGATCTGAGAGTTACCTCTTTCAAGTAAGGAACCAGTTTATCTGCTGGAATCACTGAAATGTTTGTTTCGGTTTCTGAGGTAAACAGTACAGAATGTCCACAGAGGCTCGGCCAAAGAGTTACTGAATGCTCTTTAGTCCAAAACAGTCACAGAGAAAGAACCATATAGAAATGTTCCACAATAAAAAAAAGTCCATTTGAAGAATGTATCATAAAACAAAAACATGCCCATTTATATTATGAAAGCTTCAGTCAGTAGTTTTTTTGCAAATATGACAAAAATGTTTCATTTTCATATTTCTAATTTTACAATCTTTAATTTTTCATTATTATTTATTGAAAAAGGAGGAAGATAAACTAGGAAAAATTAAATATTTAGCAACCAAATAAATAAATAGTAACCTCTTTAAACAGTTGGTGATCGTCAAACCCCTTCTTCATCCCTGTACCTCATGAAAATCATGTTTTTAGACTTTATTTTCATAATAATGTGAATAAATTTTATTTACAGAGTGCTTTTCAGGAAACCCAGACACTTTACAAAAGTTAAGAAAGATCAAAAAATAAACTACATAATAAAATTCACACAACATTACAGTTTATACATCTCTAACTGGACATTAAAGCAGTTTGGAACAGGTGGATTTTGATAAGTGTTTTGAGCTGGGAGAACTGTGCTCCACATTCAAACTGCACCAATATATGTAAGTTCTGAAATAATGTTAATAATATTTTTTCCCTTAAATTATAAGCCTCCACTCCATCGTTGAACAATTTTTAAGTATTTCCTGGTAGTAGGTTATTGTGCTTGTTATGTGAACGTTGCCAAATTTCAAATGTCGAAGGGAAGTTTTTCTATTTCCAGTAATGCTTTTTTTTCTTTGATGAAGCCATAAGTGTTGTGATGTCATAGTAAGTCTCACTGAGTTTTTTGTCTTGTGATACAGCAAACCAGAGAGGTGGAGCTCTCCTCGCAGCAGCAGAGCAGGCTCAATGAGGTCATCAGAGCCATCACACAGGTATGCTGAGTATTGTTTTACTAAATGAAGCATCTTTGCTTGCTGTTAAGATATTGTAATATACTAATGCTGCCTTCACATCCTCCTCAGAAATAAAGTTTTTTTAAAATTACTAGTAGGAAATTGGGAAATTTTGATGATACCTGAGTTGCCGAGTTGTGACATTTCCGTGATGTTACAGGGCAGCAGAAATGGTGGAAATCATGGGAACAGTGTCAAGAATTGATGGGAAAAAAATGTATATTTAGTTATTTTGTTCCTAGTAACTATCATTTACTGGTAGTAGTTGCACATTTTAGTATCTGCATCTGTTAGCTGTTGCAAGCAAACTTTGAATTATAAAGCGTGTGAGTATACCAACACTGATAACAACATTATTTTGTAAGTTGACAACTTGACGTCATAAATGCATAAACATGGCGAGCAAAAGTCATTGGGCCTCATTTACTGTGTTGTAACAATGTTCTTACTCTCAGCATAAAATAAGTGCACTCGCAAAATCATCATTGGATTTCTGACCCATTCACACCGGCTGACATTGTTCTGTCCTGGTGCATTATGTTGGTGCCCTCTGTCTGCGATCAGCACACTGCCACACTCCCATTTCACCATATAAGGAAATGTGTTTGCTCAGAGGTGCATCATGGAGAAAGAAGCTGTTTCTATGCACATATTAAAGCCACACATACCATTAGTGAGCGTCTGTGAATGTAACGGTGGTCAGACACAGCTGATCAGCTGTCCGTCACTCTCTGTCAGTGTGTTCTGCAGTCTCTCCCATCAGGGTTAAATATGACATCTTAACACCTGCTGGGAGGTAGATCACAGTCTTATACCCTGCATGCCTGTTAATAGGTGACCTTTTTTTTTATTGTTAGTTAACATATTCAATATGTAATATGGTATAAATGTTAACTGCTGTCCATGTAGTGTGACATAAATTAAGTATAAAAATCAAATATATATAAAAAATGTAATATATAAAAATGTAAATAAAGTGGAAGCTATCAGCCTCTTGTTTAAATGCTCTTAGCATTAAATTGTAACCCGTCTTCTTCGTAGCTTCCATGTTCTCACTTTATCACCTCAAAGCTCATAAATACAACCAAGTTGAAAGAAAAACTTCCCAACTCGGAAAGTACGACCCTCTGACATCACATGAACACAGCAAACATGACATTTGCAGAGTACATTTGAGACTGTTTTAATAGTTCTATTTACACTGATCTGTCCTTCGCAGTGTACACACGCTTTATTTATGTTTTTTTTGCAGATCATTACATTCTCAGGAGCCATTGGTCTGCAGTCCAACAGTGCTTGTCTGATTGGTCATCTACATTTGGCCCACATGTCCACCAGTCACAGTCACACAGCAGGTAGGAGCAGCAGCTCCCACTGAGCCACACTGGAATGTTATCACCAGAGGAAGACGCAGAACATCACTCAGTGCTAACACAGTCATCTCGCAATTGTGTTTTATCGACATTTTGAAAATATCACTTAAGTTTTGTGCAAATCTGTAATGGAAACCCACCTAGTGACATGCTGTTTGGCATAATCCGTCTGTCTGTTCATTTCTCTCCATGTCCTCTCCTCAGTTCCTCAGGATTTCAGTTACCTGTCAGACAAAAGCGTCATCAGATCCATTGTTGACTTCATCACAGAGGCTGGAAAAAAAGGTGTGTGTTACTGTTTTAGTTAAAGCCCAGATCAGTTTTTATATCTCATCTTGCCTTTAATTCATCTGATGAGGCACAGTTTAGAACTTTATTTTCAGTAATATACCTCAAATAGGAACATAAAGGCACTTTTGCTTTGGGATTATTCTCTCCCTGTGGATCCAGGTCCAGAATTTGCTCCTCCAGCCCTGGTAAAGACCGCTCTGACCCCACTGGCATCAGTGGGAGCGAGTTTCCAGTACCCTCCCATCAACTGGAGCGCTGTCTTGTCTCCTCTGATGAGGCTCAGCTTTGGTAAGGACCTCCCACATTTGTGTCTTTGTACCTGGAGGCTTGCAGAGTCCCAGCATCAAGTTCAACAGCTTGTCTCTCTAACAGGGGAGGATGTGCAGCATCAGTGTGTGGTGCTGGCAGCGAGTCAGGCTCAGTCCTCTCAGAGCGCCTCTCTCTTCTTGGGCTCCTGGATGTCACCGCCACTTGTGCACAGTCTCAGTGTAAGTTCCTCTCATGTAAGGTTTGGGGCTGTATCGATGCTTTCTGAGTAGTTAACAAAATGTGTCCACAGCATTAAAAATCAAGGCAAGGCAGCTTTGTTAGTATAGGCAGCTGTGGCTCAGAGGTAGAGCGGCTCGTCCATTAATCAGAGGGTCAGCGGTCTGATCCCCAGCTCCTCCAGCCAACATGTCAAAGTATCCTTGGGCAAGATACTGAACCCCAAATTGCTCTGATGCTGCGTAGTCGGAGTGTGAGTGCCTGTTAATGGTTACTGAATAGCAGGTGGCACAATTTGAGGTAGCTTCGGCCACCAGTGTGTGAATGCCAAAGCACTGTACAGTCTATTCACATTTTATAGCATATTTTATACAAGCAAAAGTGCTTTACAGAGCAATTACATATAAAAACAAACGATAAAGATTTACAATAAAAGAGTAAAGAGATAAGATATAAAAGGTAAAATTATTTTTTTTAAATTTAAATAAACACCAAAAAAATAGTTTAAGTGCAGACGAGAGGTGCAAAGATAAAAAGATAATATAAATGATTTAAAATCAAGTTTAAAATAAGTTTGTAGTCATTAGTGGGTGGTGGAGTAGGAAGTGTGAAAAAAGGAATGTTTTTAGCTTTGACCTAAAAGTGGTCAGAGTCAGGGCTGTTGAACATCATCTGGGAGGTTATTCCAGGTTTGTGCTGCATGAGAGCAAAACTCTGCTTTCACCATGTATATAACTGGAAAACTGAATTGAATATTTAATGGTTGAACAGGTAAACTGTGTCAGTTTGTCCTATGCCAATAACCTCCTATGATAACATATGTATCTTTTTATTTCTGCTCTGTTTTACCACCAATGTCTTGTTTTTTCTCTTTTTCTGTTTGATTTGTCTTTCTCTGCTCAAGCAGTTCTTGTTTTTTGGCTATTTTTTTGTTGTTTGTGCATTTACTGTTGCCATTTTTTTTTTTAATTCTCATACTGTTCTATAAAATTGATAAATAGATGTTTGAAAATTTAAAAGTGCTGATCCCTCTATAAATACAACCCAACTTGAATAAATATCAATAATATATTTATGTATACATTGTAAATATATTTTAGGCTTCAAATTCATAACTCTAATGACATATGCTTTTGTGACATTTGCTGCGCGTACAGTACATGTTGTCTGTATTAGATGGGAAGGTTGGGAGACAGAAGGGGAGGGGGACACGCAGCAAAGGGCTGCCGATCCGAATGGAACCCCGGCTGCTGCAGGGACTCAGCCCTATAATATACAAATTTTAATTTAAGAAAAAAATAAGAAAACAAGATGGAGACAAAGTAGGAGGGCTTTGTCGTTGTATAGGCAGGTGAAGCATTAAAGCAATAAGAAGGTGCTCTTTGGTGAAAAAATGAAGATAAATGAAAAAAAGGGGGACTAAACCAAGGCACTCTTCTTTTAAAGCTTTATTATAAAGGCTTGTTTATGATGGAACACAATAAAAGGCTATGGTGTTTCCTGACCTAAATAATTTTATACACATGGTCCCCTTTCTTTAGGTATACGTGTGTCTATATTTTCAGATTTTTTCAGTGTTGACATCATTATTCTCTGTTAGCATTTATCTTTCTTGATCATTGTCTTAATAGGTATTTAGAGTGTGTTGCTTTTGAATATATTTGAACCTTCTCCATTTGTTGTCTTCTAATTATTCTGGTATGTACCTTCCTTCATTATTATTATTATTATTATTATTTTATTTTAGTTTTTATTATTCTTTCTTTTTTCCTTTTTTCCCTTCTTTGTGGTACATCGGTCAATGTACAACAAAGCCAAGAAAACAAGATGTTTGACCTCAGTTTTGGATAGTTTTTTTACCCAGCTCTACAAATACAAGTAAGTCAGTAGTTAAAGTACTCAGGTTGTAATACAGTGAAAAATGAGCGGAGTATTTGTCTTCCAGCTCCAGACTCGGGCTCACCTGTATGAGAGCCTGGGCCTGTGGATGAAACATGTCGCCGAGGACAAGCTCCAGGTGTACATGGAAAGTCTGGGCCTGCAGCAGTTCCAGGAAGAGCTGCGACCCCAGCGTCTGTCCCTGTGCCGCTCTCTGCTGCAGGGCCTCGCTCAGGCCATGGCTCTGCCAAACCCCCCCAACAACTGCTGGAGCATCCTCTGCTCCACCACCGACAAGATCTTCACCCTGCTGCCCAACCACATCCAGGTACTCCCAGAAACCACTCACTGACACCACATTCCACTTCTGTTCTATAGCTGACATTTGAACTGCCGTCACTGTTCACACACCAGCTGACACTTCAACTACCTTTTAGCTTCAACTGAAATCGCTTCAAGCTTTACAGATCTACTGATATTCTCATCTCATGCTGTTTTCAAACCTAATGAGAAGGATTTTTTGCCTCATGTTAGTCGTGTGGGTTTGGCCACTGGAGTCTATTTTAAAGTTTTTCACAGCTGGTGAATATTCATTCTTATCAACTGTAATTACAGTTGTGCTAACTAACTGTGGAAAGACTAACAAGCAGGTCAGTTTGCAGTAAGGTACAGCTGATAGCTGGAGTGAAGTGATTTGAAAATGGAAAACTTGGAGGCTGTGTGTTCTGAACTAGTTTGAACCAGCACAACATCAGTCCTGATTGTCTTCACAAGAGCCACCTCACTCCTCCTGTTTACCTTCCACGTTAAAGACAAACTTAAAGTACTCAGAACATTTTACTAATAAGCAAGTCAACAAAATAGCTAATTCATGTCTCAAGCCTTAAGCCTCTTCTAGTGTGATATGTGATACATGTGTCACTGTGTTTTTACTGCTTCTGTGCAGTGTCTTAATAACCTGCTGCTCTAACAAAAGACTTAACCAGCTTGGGATCAGTTAAGCATGTTTATCCATCCGTCCATCCATCCGTCTGTCCATCCATCCATCCATCCATACCTTCCTCCGTTCATTTGTCCATCCATCCATCACTCTATCCATCCATTCCTCCCTCCCTCCCTCTGTCCGACTGTTTGTCCTCTCACCCTCCATCCCTCTGTCCGTTCCTCAGTCCATTCTTTCATCCTTCCATTTCTCCATACAAGGTACAAGGTAGATGTATTAGTCATGTCTCCTTGGTCCTTCTAAATCTTGTGGAGTTGAAGGAGGAGTTGAGGAGTCTCAGCCTGGAGAACGCAGCTGCTCTGTAGTCTGGTGGTACGGCAGCAGATACTTCTGTATCTTTCCTCAGATCGTTTATTCATCCATCCGTCTGTCCATCTGTGTGTCCTTTCAGTGTTCTAACAATCCATCCGCCCATCCATCTAACTGTCTGTCCGTGCGTCTGTCCCTCTGTCCTTCAACTCTTCCATCCATCCATCTACCCATCCATGTGTTCATCTGTTGTCCATCCATCCATCCACCGTTCCATCCATCCATCCATATGTCCCTCTGTCTGTCCTTTCACCCTACAATCCTTCCATACAAGGTTCAAGGTAGATGTATTAGTCATTTCTCTTTGGTCTTTCTAAATCTTTTGGAGTTGAAGGAGGAGTTGAGGAGTTTCTTAGCCTGGGGCCGAAACTGCTCTGTAGTCTGGTGGTACAGCAGCGGATACTTCTGTATCTTTCACCAGATGGCTCCATCCATCCGTCTGTCGTTCAACCCTTCTAACCATCCATCTTCCCATCCACCCACCCAACCATCGTCTGTCCGTCCATCTGTCATTCCACTCTTAAATACATCCGTCCATCTACCATCTGTCTGTTCATCCCTTCATCTGTTTGTTCTTCAACCCATCCATCTTTCCATCCTCCCATCCGTTGGCCTTCCGTCCATTCATCAATCTATCCACCCATCCATCCGTCCATCCATCTGTCCATCCATCCCTCCCTACTGATGTTGAGTGGTAGAGATTTTGGTGGCAACAGGCATTTCAGATTCTCCGTTACCTCAAGAAAATCTCAACCAAATCTCAATGCTGATAGGCTTTCGCGACACAGTACCACACAAATTTCTTGCCAAGTTGAAATCTTTAAACATTTCTGAAAATTGCACAGATTGCACAAATTTCACGTGTCTGCATCATACGTCTAACATCACATGCATTTGTGTCTATTCGCATCTTTCCATTGACTTTGTATGTAAATGCAGCGTGTGAGAAGCTCACTTTGCTTTCAGTGTGAAAACACTGTTAGTCTTGCAAGGATGTACTATCACTGTTTACATACTAACAATGTTCACCCCTCAACTACGTCTAGTACTTTTGCTTCAACAGTTGGCAAGTCCCATTGTTGAGCTTCTACACATTCACTGACACAAGTTAGTTTCTCTTCAACTGACCGTTTGAACACTGAAACTGACATTTCAACTGCTGATACTGTAACACTTTAACTTCTTACAATGCTTATGCAATTATCTGGCACTACAGCTTCACCTGCTTTCATCTCCTAAACCTTAACTGACAGCTGAACTACATTCACCAAAGGCATTCATTTTTAATGAAGATAGTATTTACCTGTCAACAGATATTTCAACTTCTTTAGCCCAGATATTTGCTGACATTCCAGCGGCTTTAACTCTTCGGTCGATAGTTTTTCTGCCTTCAGCTTTTACCTTTTGACATTTTGACTAAGTTCAGTGTTTGCTGAGGAGCTATTTAACTGCCTACAGGTCTTAACGTGAGAACATTTCAACTTCTTTAAGCTTGTTATACTTCAACAGACACTTTAACTGCTTTAAAATGCAACTGCTGTACAACACCTCACATGCAGTTAACATTTTAAAATTATAAACATGGTTTGTTTTAGTAATGGTAATGAGCTGCAGTTGTACTAAACCAGTGGTTTTCAACTGGTGGATCATGGTCCAAAATTGGGTTGAAGGTCTTCTCTGAATATACTGGAAGTAACTTGAGAACGTGTCAAGTTTTTTAACAAAAAACATTCACTTTATCGGGAAGTACAGTGAATTTACCACACAGAGTTCTGAAATTACGTTTCTGTTTATTCTTGCAGTATTTTTTATATCTTTAAGTTGTAAGCAAACACCTTTACTTTTTATGAAATATAATTAAATATGTGGTCATTTGTAATGGGTGGACCTTAAACCGATAACTGAGAAGGATTCTGGACCTTGTTAATGAACCAGTTGGGAACCAATGTACCAGGTCATTCACCAACAGTATCCTCCTGTCACCATAATGGTTTCCTGCTGATGAGAAATTAATTTGTTTCAGGATAATGAGGTGGATTTGTATGTGGGAATCATCAAGTGTCTGTCTGAGATGTCTGACGCAGAGATTGACCGGATCGCACGAGTCACAGAGGTACAAAATTAATTTTAATCAAAATTAATTCTACACATAGTGGTTTTAAACAGCTACAGGTAAAGTAAGTAAAGCTGTGTACTCTGTACTGTTTAGACTCAGATGGAGAAGACCTGCTTTGCCCTGGCTTACTTGACCTCCCAGGGCAGAGTTCCCCTCCTGGGTCTCAATGACATCATCGCTGGTGTACTTCGTGGTTGGCAGAGCCGCAGAGTCGGCTGGCTCCTCCTGCAGTCTTTTTACCAGTGTCGCCTGGTCACCAACCCCAACACAGGTCAGGCCACAAGCGAGCCAGCTATTGAAGCGAGAAAGCCTTTTCTGCTGCATTTACATAATTAAAGGAAAAGTGATGATGCACTGATGAAAATCTAGTTGCAAATAAATTCTGTGCAAGAAAAAAACTATCCTTTAAGCCAGTGATCCTCAACCGCCGACCCATGGGCCAAATCTGGCCCTTGACAGGGTGGCAGGTGCCCCCCAACCATTTTCTAATTAACAATAAAAATGAACATGGGGAATTGTTTTTGTACTTTTAGTATACATGAGGTGTAGGAGGCCAGAGTGCATAAAATTGCATGAAAAGCTTATTTATCAAAAAAGTGCTAGTAGAGGATCCCCTGCACCCCCCGAAAGACAATGAATATAAAAATTAAACATCCTAAAATCCTAAAATTATCCTATTATCCTAAAATTCTAGTATGTCCCAAAAATATAAAGTCATAAATCCCTGAAAATGTCTTAAAATCCTGATAATATCCTAAAATTATAAACATGTCCCAAAATCATAGAAATTTCCTAAAATCCTACAAAGGAGCTGAAATCCTTGAATTGTCGTACACATCTAGATATTTCTCCAAATCCTAGAAACATCTCAAAATCTTAGAAATTTCCTAAAATTTTAAAAACATGCTAAAATCCTTGAAATGTTCTAAAATTGCTAGAAATGTCTTAAAATCCCCCAAAACATTCTAAAATCCTAGAAATGTCCCCAAATCCTAAAAACATGTATTAGGGTTGCTGTGACTGGCCCCTGGTCTCCTGTCATTTTGCAAAAGTGCCCCCCCAAGCAAAGTAAGTTGAGTATCCCTGCTTTAAGCTATCATAAATAAAAACTTTGGCTTATTCCACTGCAGCTACTTGTGTCACCAAAGTGTATTTCCAAATTCCACACAGAATGGTTTTAATGATCCGTTTATTGGCAAGTTAACATATACTGTAGTTTGCCTCATGTTAATGCTTCTTTGTGTTTTTCCCTCGCATGCAGTACATTCCATGTGTGTCACAGTCTGCTGATTTAAGTGTGAGTGAGTCCACGTGTTGAGATGGGTTGTTTTTGTCCTAGGTGTTTTGAAACGAATGGAGTGGCTCCTGGAGCTGATGGGACACATCCGAAATGTTGCCTATGGAGCAACTTCCGTCTCATGTGGAGACACTAGACTGGTAGGTTTCTGGCCACTGGCAAACTGCGCTGTATTTGTGGAGCCGTCAGTGTTTTGTTGTCACATGCCACAGATGAGGTGAGAGTTTAGAATAGCTGTCATTTCAGAGCTGCTTTGGAACGCAGCTCCAGGCTTGCTGGGCGTGTCCACCGAAATTAGTTGGATGTGTGCAAACAGGTTTTACACTTAAAGGGGACCTATAATTCTATTCCTTTTTTTCTGTCATTTATATACTGATAAAAAATTTAAGCACAACACTTTTGTTTGGCTCCCATTTTTAAAAGGTTAAGTTAAATATCTAGTACTTTTCATATACACTACTAACTCTAACTACACTAACTCTATATTTCTTACAAATTTTGAATGCAGATTTGTTTAATCCATGTTAGTGAGCGCCTTTCCTTTTCTAGGATAGTCCATCCACCTGACAGGCGTGGCTGATTAAACAGCATCATTACTACAAAGGTGACCTGGGATGGTTACAATAAAAGCACTCTTTAATGTTCAGTTTGATGCATTAAATATGAGAAAATTCCATCTATTCAGTGCATAAAAACATCTGAGATCTTTATCTTAAATATAAACCTTGTTCAGTGTATCACATTACATATATGTATATATACAGTATATATAGATACAGATATATGTATATATAGAGAGAGACAAAGACAGAGAGATGGGTAGATTTCAATATATCACCATATTATGTTGAAGCTTGAAAATGATTACCGGTATATTGAATCAGCACCCAGCACTAGCTGCCTAATTTTTATTACTTCGTTTTCATTAAAAATGAAAAACTGAAGTTGTTTGTTGGTAAAGTGGAGCTGTAGATGGATACTGATGTGTAACTAACCATGCTGACTCTTCCTCACATGTGCCAACTTTACTACTTTTAAGTTATAATAAATGTTGTGATGATAAATGAACGTTTATCACAGTTAAGTGTTGAGTGTGTAAAGTTCTTGAAACCTGGTGAAACTCCACACACAGTATTTAATATTCTGACACAGATTTGCTTTATTTTGTGTGCAGGCCACAGACTTCCTGTTCCAGGTGTTTGCTGCTGCTGTAGTTTCCTGGGGCGACCACTTCATGCCGCTCCTCCTTGGCATCAGAACCCAGTGGTTCCCATGGCAACCTGACTCCAAGCCCCAAACTCTGCGACACAGTCTGTATGGAGAGGAGTCATTCACTGAGCGTGCCCTGCCGCAGTGCCTGCTGGGAATGCCCCACAGCCTGAGCCTGCTGCTGGACAAACAACCATGGAGCAGCCAAAGAGACAAGGTCAGTGTGGCTCACAGACTCACGTTTACTTTTAGAAATAACTGTTGAGTTTGGTTTAGAGAGGAACAAGATGATGACAACCTCTGTGTGTGTGTGTGTGTGTGTGTGTGTGTGTGTGTGTGTGTGTGTGTGTGTGTGTGTGTGTGTGTGTGTGTGTGTGTGTCAGTTCATAGACTGGCTTTTCAGCATCACAGAGGGTCCTAAGCAGAGTCTGTCAGCCTCGACCATGAGCACAGCCAAAGGTAAAGAAATGACTCAGGATAAAATTTTACCTCACGCTTCTCTATCCTCATAAAAGTCTGTCCAGGTAACGTGATGTCATTAAGTGCTGTTCCCATACTCAGACAGTGTTTGAAGTCTTTTCTCTCTCCCGCACTCAGAGACTAACAGTGATGTTGAGATTGACCTCAGTTACAGTCTGTGAAGCTTTACACAGGGCTGTGGATTAAGACTATGGATGTACTAAGAGCGGTGGATATAGTATGATCAAGATATAGAGGGTATGTGTTGACGTCATTTCCCCCTCAGAACACGCCCCCCTCAGTCAGACTGAGTGGCAAAAACACCTGTTAGAGTTTAGCAGTGAAAACAACAAAACTGGGAGTAAAACTATTTTCTGCTCAAATTAAGAACAGCTGAACTCGACAATGACCCTTGCGACTTACCGTAGAACCAGTCATCCACGGACATTGACATGTGGTTAGGGATCAGGTATCCTGACATCTATATTTACCTGATTTCAACACCAGGAAAAAACACAGTGCAAAACCTGAAGGCACACAAAAGCCTTGACACGCACATATTTTAAAAAGAATTTATATAATCAGCCACAAGATTTAAAAACAAAGCAAAACTGATAAGCAGAAAAATGCGAAATATCAAATAAAATAACCAGCTGTTAAGTCAATTTACAGTATACAGTGTATTGACACATGAAAATATATGTATAATTTACTTGTACTTTTGATACTTAAGTACATTTATTGCCAGAAAATTACTTTTGATACTTAGTACAGATAATATGAAATGGGCCCACAAAGCCGTTGTTTTGGCGCCTGGATTCTAATTGTTACTGTGAATCGCAGTGATCCATTTGCTTCTCTTTTTGTCTGTTAAAAGATTGTTCCGACTGCTTGTTGAATCTATTTGTACAGTCAATCGCACACCAGCTCTTCCACCTTTAGGTGTGATTTTCGTCTTTTCACGTCATTAAAGCTAACGCTGCCACTCAGTTGGCGTACCCGCAGTGACTTCCGTGTGCTGTGACATCACGTGCATACACTCTATTAAAGCCCCAATTTGAGGAAGCAATCACGTCGTCCATCTTTCTATACAGTCTATGGTGTGCACCCATACATACTGTATATCATTAAACTGTAAAGGGGCCTATTTGTCCCAGTTTCCAGCTGTAGTTTTACACCTCGTGTTTCCCCATAGACCATCATTGTAAAAGAGAAATCTGTACAACTGTTGAAAGGAGACCTTTGTTGAAATGTACCCGTTGATTCTGCTGGGTTTAAAAGTTTGCATTCACTTAAAGCAGCTGCTCCTCTCATCAATCGATCGGGTCTGATCAGATCAGTTCTTTATCCGTCACAAAGTTGGCTTTTTAAATAAATTTGTGTTTTGCAGGATTCTCCACACATTAATTCATTTGTGGCAGCCTGCCACAATTAAAACATCTACTGTCACAACTAGGTTTTCTGTTTTTGGAGCTGGACCTTTTGGTCCTTTTGGAGCTTAAGATTATTGTTGGTACATATATATCGTTCAGTTATTTAAAGCGCCTACGGTGCCTATCTTTTCCAGTAATTGAAGCAATATGTAGCAACAAAGATGCCTGCACAAGTTTGCCTGAAATTCATATTTTAGTGACAGTAACATTTCTCCTACACACAAGGAAGAAGTAAAAACTCCAGAGGGTTCATCTCAGGTTTTGCAGATGCTGATACAGATGAGGTTGGCTCAGGTTATCATGGTTACTCCTAAGGAAGTGATGTTGTAATTACAGCTCAGTGCTACTGAAAAGATACATTCTACTATTTATTCACACAAAAAATGTGAAGAATATACTTCACAAGTTGGGCACGTTGGACACAGTATGTGATTCTGGAGGCAGTAAATGTGTTTTGGTGACAAACTGGATGTAAATAGATCTGGTTTAAAAAAAAAAAAAACTCCAAAACTCCACAGGCGAGGGAACACTGATGTTGGTATTGTTATGGCGACATAATAAAATCTGAACATGTAAACATGAGTATTGGCAGTTGTTAGCAGAGAGCCTTAAAGCAGTGCTTGTCTCTCCATCTGTGTCACACACTCACAGGAGAAAACAGCATTCTTGGCAGAAGTGAAACTTGTTGTTTGATTGTTCTGATTGGTTTATCCCATGCTTGTTGTTCCAGCTGCCCTGTTGGCCCTGAAGTCCTCCGCTGAGTTCAAGAAGAAAGCTGTGTGGACCCGAGCATATGGATGGTAGCCCAGAGGAGCCACAACAGACTGTTACTGTGGCAACAAACACAGAGGTTTTCTGCAAAAACATGACTGAAGCTTTAACACAGTCAAGCTGCGTGTGTGCGGCCTCTGACCACTGGACATGACTCAGTGATGGCTATCAGTGTTCCCATTCAAACTTCATCAAACACAGGAAATACATAATGTTGTTGAATTTAATTTTCTGGCTTTTTTTTTTTTTTTACAATGATCCCACATCCTGATGACATCTAACTCCCTAAAATAAAAAAGAAAGAATCCCCATTTCCTTTCGACAAAAAAAATGACTTCAGAGCTCCTGAAAGAAGAACCCTCCCATCATTCAGTTGTCAAGTGTCATTTCCTCTTCATCTTCTTGTTCCATTTGTCCAGGTGGTGTTGTCTCTCCTTCAGCAGTTGCCACACAGTCACAGAGGCCCCTATAACAAACACAACTCTGTTAGACAGTTAGTCAGAAAACTCACAACAGTTTGTGCACTGTTTTTGTACAATCATTTTTTGTACAGCCACAATTCCAAAAAAGTGTGACTTTGTATAAACGTAAGTAATAACAGAATGCAATCATTTGCAAATCCTTTTTGACCAACATTGACTTGAATGAGGTACAAAGACAAGATATTTAACCCTTTGAAACCTGAGCTCATTTGCTTGATTTCTTTCAAAAACATGGAAAGAAGGTAATGACCAGCAAAAGAATAAATGACCCCAAAATTATCAATAAATTACTTAAAGGTAAAAGAGAATTACTTTTAAAAAAAAGTAAATAAAAAAGAAATATTGTAGTAATTATGTATTTTGAATATGTATTTATGATAATTAGTTATAAATATATAGGTTACTTACCTTTTTTATTATGGTTTTGGAAGAAATTGCACCAATTTGCAGTGTTCAAAGGTCTAAATACTTGTAAATGTGTAATTTACAATATATATATACAATATACACTTATTCTGAATTTAATGCCTGTTAACACGTTCCAAATAAGTTGGGAAAGGGGAACAGGTAATCATGCCCCTGTCCCAACATTGTGGAATGTTTTGCATGTATCATATTTAAAAAGAGTGAATATGAAAAAGATAAGGTTTACCAGTTTGAACATTAAATATCTTGTCTTTTTTCTGTCTTCACTGGGATATAGACCAAAAAGGTTTTGGAAATCACTGCTTTGTGTTTTTATTTATGCTCTGTACAGGGTCCCAACCTTTTTTTGGAATTGGGGTTGTATTTAGCACAAATCTAAGAGCTGCAAAAGGATGGCCATTACAGAATACTACCTGCTGTACGTGTAGTTCACCAGGTAAAAATTGAATAGTGCACTTCCATGTGTGGGTGGTAGTGAACAGCCTGTCGGCTCTTTGTTTGGAGTTGCTACGTGTTGAGGCATGACAAGCTCTGACTCGGTTGAAAAACCCAGCAGATTTCTGGCTGTGTCTGACTCCAGTCTGACTAACCAGTAACCTCTGTCATTTACCAGTGAAGTCTTAGTCAAGTCCGGATAGACACTTTTTACATCTTAAATTCAGCTGTTAATCCCAATATTACTGCTAAAGCTCAGACATACTGTCCACTCAGGATGTAACGATTTACTCAACTCACGATTCAAGGCGATTCACGATACTGAGTTCACGATACGATTTTCTCACATTTTTTTTTTTTTTAAATACAAAATGAGATTACAGAAAAATTATGACTGAAAAATATTGTATTATTTTACACAAAAGTTATACAAAATACTGCGTCTTTCTGTTCTCCCCTTTTTATTTCTGAGGTAGGGTATAAAAGCAAAACACAGGCTATGCAATGAATGCATTTCTGGACATTCCCCTGTGTCCCCTGCTGTTAAAAAAAACACTTTCACTGGGACAGAGGTGGCTGCTGAGGTTTGCTTCTACTAAAAGGGGAAAGCGGAGAGGGCGAGTTTGTAGAACTAAGTTGGTCGTTTCCGACTCATGGATGATAAGCTGGGCTCTCTCTTTGGCTCTTGTACTTTGGCCGTGTAGTTGTGGTTAAGGAGTAACGTGTGTAGGCGGGGCGGACTGGAGCTCCTCACCATGATACTGGCTCACATGCTGCATCATGTTAGTTGTACTATTTGTGTATTTCAACACCCTCTTACAATATTTGCAGACTGTTTTTGGCTTTTCTGTTATCTTCTCACCTTTTTATTACTTTCTGACTTTATGGAAGCTCAAATGCCACTGCACTTCCGATTTAAAACTGGAGGGCACATCTTCTTCAATATCGCCTGACGTAGAAACTTTGCTTCGTCTTATTGTCTTATTTACGATGGCGAGCTGTCTCTAGTCTCTGACAATGACTTAGGACGTTGAACGTGTAGTGACTTTGCACGTCAGGCTAGCGAAATCAGAAGCAGATTACGCCCTCTGCTGTTCAAACAAAGTATCGCAGTTCAGTTTTCATCTTGACGACTTGAATCTCACGTTTTATCAATTTTTAACTGCCTCGCGATGCATCGTTACATCACTACTGTCCACACTGAACTTTTGCGGACAGCTGAGGACTTGTAGCGGTCACATGGACGCATACGTGGTTCCATTCATACTACAATAGAAGGTCCACATGAGCCTCAGCCGCCAACATCGGATGAGGCGCAGCTGGATCCGAGTTTGTCGGATATTCAGCTTAATGAACTAAAGAGCAGCAGCTGTGGCTGCGTTGAACCAACGCGTTTTCATCCCAAGTTGTCACATGTTGCCGTTTTGCAGTGGACTTCAGCGTCTACATATTACGCTCTTGGTATCCATCTGTGTTTGCATTTGGTGTTAACACTGACTAAGTGATCTTACCGAGAGCCAGAATCGGAAGCGAGAGCATCAGCATTAAAGGCAGGTGAACGTGTGTGGACACCGTGGAGTTGAGAGAGGATGAGTTTGCTGCTGCTGGCTTAACATACGGCAGGGCCTGGTATATGGTGACACCTGAGGAAAAAAAAATCAACACATGCAACATGCTCATTTTTCAAAGGATTCTTGAAATCATGATCAAATATTCAGCTGCAGTCCAATAAAGAACAGTCACACTGGATCAGGACACACTGGGCATGTGGTGAGAAACTATCAGACTGCACTGCCTGTGTGTTACTGATATATCCAACACACACACACACACACACACACACAGAGCAGAAGCTAGAATGTTCTTTTCTCACAGACTTCCTGACATTTTATCATCACCTCTGCTTTGCAAACTCATTTCCTGTGTGCTTGCGTGACTTCCCTTCTACAGTACCAGTCTCTGACACATTACAGCAGCTCCTATTGTTCAGCCTGTGTCAGGTCAGCTACTGTAACTGCCCATCCAGGAGCCTAAATGTAGGCTGCTGCAGACTGATGCAAGCCAGTCCAGCTGCCAGATGTGTGTTAGTGTGTTTCTGCAAACCACAAATGTGTTACATTTGTGCATTTCATACGAATCATAATCTTCTCCTAAGGTTTACACGGCAACTTACATAAAACGTTAAACTTTTGTTGGGGTTTGGCACAACAGTATTGTGGGGGCCTGAAAATGCAAACCATCTAAACCTGGTTCCAGAGTGTAATCATTTGAAAACGCCACCCCTTGTGTCGCTGTCTAAACTGGCGATGCACGGATCATGTAAGTACGGTGACATCACGGCCACGCTTCATGCAGGCGTGTGGTGTTTTCTATGGTGTCTCATTACAAAGTTACACCGCCAACTACTGGCTGGGCATGCATACTACAGCATTTTCGGTTGTATTTGTGGATCCTTTGACATGAGGATCGTTTCCACAATGTTATCATATCATAACAGATTTTTTTGAAAATGCAAAGGAAAGACTTTTGTGTTTTTAGTAGGGCCACTCTCGTCTAAATCTATAGACACATGCCAAGCTGCAGAACTCTGTTCAACACCAACAAACAACAAAACTGCCTGTGCTGATGTGAGTCATTGCTGTGTTTCCAGCAGCCTTTAAGGGTTTTTCAGTGGTAAAATGTTATGAGTAAGTATAATTACTTAAGTGCTGTACTTTAGTACAGACTTGAGGTTGTTGTACTTTACTTGAGTTTGTTTTTTTCATGCCATGCAACACTTCTACAGCACTACATTTATCAGAAAGCCTTAAATAGATTAGATTAGTGTAGATTAGATTAGACTGACTTTAATGTCCACATCAGTGGAAATTTGTCACTGGTTTCTCAGCAAATGAATACTTTTGCATAAAAAGCACGAGAAAAGTTTTTCAAATATGATGTTTTGTTGTAAATTAGATTACCCAACAGTTTATACAAGCGCATCTGAAACAATTAGCTGATTAACAGAAAATTAATTGTTAACTATTTTTGGTAAACATCTAAGTCATTTTAATTTATTCTGAGTGATTTTGATTTTTTGCAGCTGCTTTGTTCTTTATAGGTTTTTTAAAAAAAGATTTTTCATCATAGTAAAGATGGAGTGAGTCAGGGATGAGGTCACCTTCAGTGGCTGCTGACAGGATGTATAAGGGGATCCAGAGTGTGTAGCGAGTCCACAGCATAGCGATGGACGGCGTGTCCAGAACACACAGCAGCTCATGTGGGTACCTGTCATCAAACACCACACATCAACATGTTAGCTGAGGGCATAATGGCATAACTGACAGCTGGCTGAATCAGCAGGAAAAGCTTCCATTAATCATAGAAGGACATGACTCAGTGCATCATTACACTTGGCAGCTCTCTCTGTATCTTGGCTGATATTTACTTTTAATCTATGATACCACTGCACCACTATATATACATGCCTGTTACAAAGTTTCTAAGTGATGATATTAACATTGTACATATGTAAAAGTAAGAAAACAACAACAATGAAGATACCCATAGGAAGTGTTTGGTGCATTTTACGCACTTTCAATTTTTTGGGGTTTTTTTTGTGTGATAATTTTGGCTTATGTTCATGCATATGGCATCAATTGTTGCAAGATTGGATTGTGTATTTTTGTTTGATTTTAGAATTCCCAGCTCAGCTCCTACAATAAGTCTAAAATACACAGTAAACTAAATTGTTACATTCGGAAATGCAAAGTGTAAAAAATGCTCCACTGAAACCCATTCAAACTGACATTTCTGATCCCACAGCCATCAAAGCATAAAAACATATATTGTATTATTTCTGGGTGTCATTCTGGGTTTTGACTTGGAATTTGTCATTTTGACTATTTTTCACCAGATGACCTAATTTTTACCATATTTGGCATATGGAGAAAATACATGCTATTTCCACTAGGTGTAATCATTGACATATCCCAGACTGTCAACAAAAAATCTATTTTGCATGTAGTATATTGAAAATAATACTTTTTTTAAGATCTAAAAAATGTGGTGGCATCATGACACAAAACATGGCATTTAAAGGCTTAAAATTCTAAAATAGTAATAATAATGATAATATTTAATTAATATTTGATATCTGTGATTAGGGGTGATGGTGGTTAAAACATAAACTTAATGAAAGTGGGAAATAATATAATGTATAATATTTTTTTGAAGTGCATTTTGTGTGCAGTGATGTGAGTATGTGTAATATTACAGCATGTCCTGTATCTTTAAAAGCAAGTACTCCAAGTACTAATAATTTGACTCAGCAACTTTGACTTATATTGGAATAATATCTGACCAGGAGTATCTATACTGTGACTCAAGTACTTAAGTTGTGTACTTTGTCCAGCACTATCACTACATGATCATCATCAGGCACCATGCCCGCTTTGGCAAAAACAAACATTTTATGTTTATTTGTGAACATCACATAAAAAACTGACAGAAATGAAGATGGTGCTCCTGTAAAATTGCAAAAGGATAGTTCACCAAGTGAAATAAAGAGACAAGCTGTCATGTACACACCGCAGGAGGTCCAGAATGTTCCACAAGAAGAACTGTGCACACACCACTGGTTTGCTCTGGATCTCCTCCAGCATGATGACCATGATCAGCAGGAGGTTCTTCTCCATCACCTGAAAAACAGTCCGCTTGCACAATCTACCACTGCTTCAGAAGGATGAAAATACACATTTGAGCATTTTACAGCATCTGCAGGATTAATAATGAGAGTGATTCATACTTGGACGAAGCGAGGGAGGAGTCGAGCTTTCTCAATCCCATCTGCGATGTGGAAGAGTTCCAGGATGGACAGCAGCTGGCACAGACTCATCACAAAGCCAACGGAGTAAAATGTGTCTGCCAGGGCATCTGTAAGAGCACAAACCTAAATTTATTACACCAACTTACACCAATTAGCCAAAACATTAAAACCACTGATGGGTGAAAGGAATAACTCTGATCATCTGCTTGTTAAAGTGTAATGTTCTACTGGGAATGACGTCCTTTGCCCATTCCACTAAAGATTTGCACAAAATTTGAGCGATTCCACTGAGTGATGTTCTGTGACATCTCCTCTGATGATAACATCCCAGTAACCATCGCGATGGATGTTCAAAACATTAGCAGCTTTATATCTATTGCAGTCACCACACTAGCCGTCATTATTTCCAATCCAAGACCACGTAGGCGTGTTATGGACCCATAATGGAAAGATGAGCCCCTTATACGTGGGAGCGGACACGTATGAGGGATTTCTGGGAGGTGATAGTCCATGGTGTTTGGTGTTAGGTGTTTTTTGTACTTGTTACTTTTTTTGGGTCGTTTCTTCTTACATTTCTCATTGCCCTTTTCCCATGTTTTTTAAAAGAAATCAAGCCAACTTTTCAGATTTCAAAGGTAGCAATAAACTTTACTGAAAACACAATGTTTTGTCTCTTAGTTCTTCTCTCCTGAATTAATACCAACAATGACTTTGAGATCCAGTATTTCACAAAGAACCCAGAAAGCTCAACATTCGAATCGATGTTGCAAAACTTTGCAGCCTTTTTCTTAACTAAATCTGTGATGAAGCTTACCTTTCCCAAATGTGAGAAACCTGGCTATGGTGTTAGCCAGGATCCATGTGTGTCCACAGAACTGGAACAGGTTATACGAGAAAATGTAGGCGAGCCTGAAGCTGAACCTGAAGGAGAAAAAAAACATTCTCAGCCTGCCACAGTCTGGACATCTGCCTCACACAGCTGTAAGCAGTGATCATCACAGGCATCCTGATCGGCCGGCACACTGACAGGAAGTGGAACAGAGCTGTCGTTAATGTCATTAGTTCCACCTGTGCCCAGAGTGTCAAGAGGATCTGTTTACTGTCCAACTGCTGATGCTGATGCCATTTGATTATTATATTCTCCTCAGTCAACAAACTGGAACTATTTTAAGTAAATTAAATTACAGGGAACACAGATGGAAAGCACATTTGCTGGATTGTTCTAATAGATTACAACTTTGCTTGCTAATTGCCAGGGAAGTTTTTGGCAAGATGCGTTTCTGCAGACCACAGATTTATCACATTTACATGTTATCATATAGCAGAACCATTGAAACTTTATGTTTTAACATCGCTGTGGTTAACATGTGTTTTGTTCAGGCTCAAAAAAACAAAACAGTTTAAAAAAACAACAACAACAACAACCACCTGGTTTTTGGAGCATTAGTGGTGTAGTAGACAGACGTATGCAGGTCAGTGTACCCACCTCTTTTTCTGGGCATTTATAGTATACTCACCTATCAGCCAAAAAGTGTTTGGACTATATAAAAAAAGTATACCTGCCACATTCAAATGACCAGTTTTGTGGTACTACCCCTGGTGGAAACACAGCCTCAGACCACTAAAATACACCCACATTAGGTGACTAGAAAGCTGCTGGAAACACAGCAATGACTCACTAAAAACAAACAGCTTAGCTGTTTGTCGGTGATGAAGAGTAGTCTACAGCTTGGCAGGCATCTTGGCATCCAACATCACACATCCAATATTCAACATCCATCATCCAACATCCCCCATCCATCATTTACCATCAAACATCCACCATCAAACATCTACCATCCATCATCTACCATCCACCATCCATCATCCAACATCCACCATCCATGATCTACCATCCACAATCCAACATCCAACATCCACCATCGACCATCTATCATCCACGATCCAACATCCACCATCAAACATCCATCATCTATCATCCACCATTCAACATCCACCACGTGTCAAAGTCAGTTGTTAAGTTCAGCTCTTTATAAACATAAATATCATGTTATATGTATATATATATATATATATATATATATATATATATATATATATATAGAGAGAGAGAGAGAGAGAGAGAGAGAGAGATAGTTGGATAGGTGTGTATACAAATATTTTTAGTGCATTTTCTTCTGCCCTTTTTCTTTTTACAAATGTTTTGCTAAATTCTGGGTCATTTCCTCTCAAGTTGCTGACTGCATTCTTCCCATATTTCAAAGGTTTTAAAGGGCTTTAAAGGGTTAATCTATGCTGTTGCTTGTAATTCAGACTCTATAGCGGAGCATAATAATATGATTTCATTGCACACGCGTGAAAATAAAGATTTAACTTACAAAAATGCTGATTTTCTTGTATTACAGCAGATTAAAAAACAAAAAAGCAGCTCAGTGTGTAATCCTGGGTAGTTATAAACTCAGTGCATGTCTTCTGTGAGTTCATCTTGGATATAAAGTTGCAAAATAAGCACTAATCTGTCAGATACATTTTGCCTCTAAGCCTACTTTATAGTATTTAGCTGTTAATGCTCAGAAGTGAAGCTTTGTACATGATGAGCCTGACATTCCTTAACACGCCCTGCAGAGAGAGAACATTCCTCCCACAGCGAGCCTCACACACTACTCGAAACTCCCACAATACTCACATTCTCTTTCTCCTTTAGGTTGTTGCAGGTAAGCGGCGCTGCTCATAGTCCCAGTGTGAGTTTGAAGAGAATCATTTTGTTTGTGGCTCCTGTGAACACAGACCAGCCTCTTACTTCATGCTGCTGCAAGACAAGAGCAGAGAAATGCTGCAACATGTGTGTTTGTAGAGCTTCCTCAGGCTGACTGTTGCACTCATGACTTTACAGTCCGGAGGAAGTGAACATTCCACGTGTGAGTATGACGTCAAGGAGTCCCAGCCCCCCAAAAAACAGAAGACTGTGAGCTGAGTGTGAGAGAACAATGAGACACACAGTGCAGGTGGGGAGTGTTCATGTTAGCAGCAGGAGCGAGTCAAACAGCCAGTCACATAACCTCAGACTGAACTTTATGGTGAACGTGTAGATTCTTAATGCAATGCAGTTGAATACTTACATGTTACTGACTTTAAAGACAATGGAGCAACATTCCCTTAAATTTCTCTTCATTTTTGGATAAGACAAAATAAATAAGGATGTCAACTCCAGATGCACCAAATGCTCTGAACCAATCAAATCTGCTCTGACCAGGTGTGCTCAGTGATCCCACTGATCATAAGTCACCTGTTAGCACAGGTAACACCCCCTAAACACTATTTATGGACAGGTTTTGTGCCGTGTGAGTATCAATCAATCAAACTTTATTAATATAGCACCTTTTAAACAAATCGAATGCAATTCAAAGTGCTTTATAGTTTGATTGAAAAACAAAACAAAACAAAACAAAAACAAGAACAACATATAAAACAAGCAAAATTGGATCTTCAAAAAAGAACAAGTAAAAAACCATTAAAATAATAATATAAAGTGTTTGGGTGGATAGCAAGCACCCCGTGTACAGAGGCTGTGTCCTTGCTGCAGCGGCTGCAGGTTCAATTCTGGCCTCGGCGCCTTGCTGCGTGTCACCTCCGCTCTTTCTCTCTCCCACTCTCATTCTAAGCTTTCCTATCAAATAAGGCAGAAAACACCCCAAAAAAATATCTAAAAAAAAAACAAAATAAAAACATAAAATAGTAAGACACTACATAAAAGCCAGGATAAAAAGATAGGTTTTTAATCCCTGTTTAAAAGTATCAATATTTTGAGCTCCTCTAAGATCCCCCTGCAGGCTGTTCTAGCTTTCTGGAGAGTTTTGGAGATTTATGTTGTAATTCTTGTAACTGTGCAGGTCTTCATTCTATTTACTTTTTCTAGTGTCTGTATCATACTTTTGTTCTTATGATGTGCTTTATGATTTTAAAAATTAGAAACTATAAAGCTTGCATATTTCTCAAACTATTCTTTTAAGGATTTGCATACACATTTAGTCACAGGTGATGCTCATTGAAGCAGCATACACTGCCCTCTAGTGGTAAAAGCTGAAACTCGAGCTGCAGAAATCAGAATAAAGGTCAAACAGGTCATAAAACTCTGACAGTTTAGATTTGCAAACAGTTTTTCTCTGCCTCTCCTGCAGCTTCTCTGTGTTTAGAAGAGACGTCACACGACAGCCGACCTCAGGCTGCTCCGCAAACACGGTTAGAATCGCTCACAACACGGAACATGCTTGTGTGTATTCTGAGTCATCTCTCGGTTTGGGCAGCAGGAAACATTTCCAGGGTCAAAGGGCATGGAGGGTCAGGGCAGAGAGAGACCCCTGGTTAACTGTACAGATGATAGATTAACCCTTTCAAACCAGAGCAAAATCTGCTAGGCTTCTGTAAAAACATGAGAAAAAGCAATAATCAATGAAATATATACATATATAAATAATTTTAAACCTTGGAAACCTAAGCAGATTGGCTTTATTTCTTTTCAAAACATGAGAAGGGTGCAGTGAACAACTTGAGAAGAAATGTCCCAAAACTGAGCAAAACGTGTAAAAAGAGGAGCACCAGGCAGGTTCCAAAAAAATTAGCAACCCCCTCACACCAAAACGAAAGAATAAAGTAAATTAAAAAAAAGAAAAAAAAAAAAAAAAGAAAAAAAAAAGTGGCTAAATAATTAACATTTGGTGACATATTTTTAAATATATAATTTTAATTATTATAAATTTAGTTTTTTGGAAATTTCACCCCAGCTACTAGTTTCTGTCCATTTGTAGAACCGTTATTGCTAAGTTGTTTTCCCATGTTTTCAAATGAAAGCAATCCAATTTGCTCCGGGTTCAAAGTTAAAATACTCATGAAGGGATCTGAACAGTGTCTGTGTCTTCAAAAGTGTCTTCAAAGGATTAATTTTTTTTCTGTTTTTTTCCTAATTTAAATAAATCATTATAAATATGGATTTCTTGATATTTTTCCCTATTTATCTGATACGTTTGTATTGATTCTCTGTCTCTCTCTCTCTTTTATTTTCCAGTTTTTAGACATTTCATGCCCAGTTGCTTATTGCCTTTTTCTAATGTTTTTGAAAGAAATCAAACCAGTTTGCTCACATTTCAAAAGCAGAATTTCCGAAAATTCTTGTGAAAGGCATCTGAATGCAGCACAGGAAATCTGATGTCAGTCCAGGCTCAAAGGGTTAAGAGAAAGGCAGGAGTGATGAATAGGCAGCGTCTAGTGCTTCACAGGGTTTACACAGACAGACCTTGATAATGGCAGCTTAGAGTGGAGTTTAGAGTGAGGAGCACATAATGAATATGAACACGTCTTAGCTTTTATTATCTGCGTGCTGATGACAGGCCAGTGACAGGTGGAGAACAGATAAGTGTGGCTCTGAGCTCTCACAAGCCTCGGCTGGTTGTTAGCATCATATCCTCTCTGAAATTACACCTCATTTTCTGTATCAAATGCTTCGCTGCACTCAAGAACCTCACAGGAGGGTGCAGGCTGTGTGCTGTGACCTCTCTGTAACTGCTGCCGAGTCACAACGCTGACAGAGGTCCATGACAGCAAGCACAAGTCTTTGTAATAAGTTGAGGTTAAACCTTTGAATCCAGAGCAAATTGATGCAATTTTGTTAAAAAAAAAGTGGGAAAAAAGGCAATGAGCAACTTAGTGAGAAATGTTTGACAAATCGCAAGAAATTAGTACATGTAGAAAATTATCTTTAAAAAGCTAGGGAAACATTTCAAGGGAAAAAAGCTAGAGAAAATGTCTCAGGGAAAAAAAGAAAAAAGCTAGGGAAAAATGTCTGTTAAAAAAGCTAGGGAAAAATGTCTGTTAAAAAAGCTAGGGAAAAATGTCTAGGGAAAAAAGACAGAGCTAGGGAAAAATGATCATAATCACTTATTTAAATTTTTTAATAATTTTCTTGTACATTTTAATGATTTCTTGCTCATTTTTGGGTAATGTCCTCTGAAGACATTATGCAACTATTTAGTAGTACTCCTTGTGATGAGTAAACTGATCTTGATGTGTAAAATTAGAGGAGCGCGCCTTTAATTATGACTTACGGCGTTACATAACACTGTCTGATGAGTCTGTTTGAGCTGCTGAAGAAGACATCTCTCTGTGCTGTGAGACACAGATCACTTTTACAAGATATTTCATGACTACTCAGAGCTCCAAATACTGTATTACACACTATATGACCTAAGCCTTATTACTAAATCGTCTTTGCTGCTATGGAGATACTGTGGACTGTCACACAGGCTGAACTCATTACAGTAGTAGATGTGTTGGCTGTTGGCTATTTATCAGTGCATTCTCCTTATTAACCACTTATGTCGCCTTCTTAATCCGTCTTGACTAATTAACCACCACCTGCTCTTTTAATGTGGACTCCAGAAGTAACTGTATCTCCTCAAGACCTGCAGTCACCAGCCCTCGCTCTAAAATAGTCCGCTAAATATATCCTGTTTGTGCGGCTGGGTTTTCAGTAATTCGGCTCCAGGCAATGTTTGGAGCAACAACTGAGGTTCTCCAATGATTTAGGCCAACAGACAGTTGGAATTTCAGCAAACCTGTGACCAAAAACTTGTCCAAAGTGACAACTCTGGACATGAATTAGTCCCAAACAAATCAAAAGTCTATATTAACAGAGCAGCTGACTGTCCCATTTCTGGTTTTATTCTCTCACACATAATACAGCTTTTATCGTCAGTTTAAGCAACAAAAAGATGCTTTAACCATGTAGACCCTGGATGGACATCAGCTTTGATGTGCTGAGTAAACTGGTTTGATTTCTTTTACAAACATGGGGAAAAGGCGATCAGCACTGTCTCAAATATCTGTCAAACTGCAATAATAAACAAATAAAATAAAATGTGTCATGAAAATAATAATAATAATTAATTGTGGGTGGAGTAAAAAAAAGGGAAAAATGCCATAAAAAATGTAGAAAACTATTTGTATTCTTATTCTTACATATTAAAAATGTGTCACAGACAAAGAAAATGTATTTTTGGCACTTTCTTTTTGTGTGTCTTTTTTTCTCCTTTTGTGTTCAGGTAATTTATAATTTTCTTGTAACTTTTACCTAATTTCTTACTAATTTTGGGGCCGTTTTGTTTCAAAAGAAATCAAGCCCATTTGCTCAAGTTTCAAAGGGTTAATCACATTTTTTCCTTTGCCTTGTGAACTATGAAGATACATGGTGTAAATCTAGAATGCAAACATTTGCTTTGGCTTTGAGTGCAAAAACCTGAAGGCTGTGTTTTTATAAATACATATATATAAAATGTGTTAATTCACACATTTGTCTTCAGATGTGTGTCTAGATTAGATTTTCTTTCACTTTTAACCTTTTTCTCATTTTAATTGTCCAGCTGATAATAATTTGAAAATGGAGACAGCTAGACCACAGTCAGACTCACACTATGCTGGAGCACAGGAGAGCTGCAGATAGAAATTCTCAGATGACCTACACATTCTGTGCATGATTCCTCTTAGTATTACTATCAGCTCATGTTGCTATAGGATATGCGTTGGATAGTTGTATCCCAGTGTTTGACACAAGCAGAGCAGAGTTACAGCCAGCAAAGCTCAGACCGCTCTCCTGTTTCCATCTCTGTGCCGACTGTATGACACTGCTGGCAGGAGGTGACGGGGAGAGTTTGTTGCCCACCAACAGAAGACATCAGTACTCCTCTCATAGCCCGGTGCTGAGTTCAGGCTCCCTGCCTGCCAGCCAGCAGCACTCCCTGTTATTCATTCCAATTACACTGGACTCCCTGACGCTGCAGGACTGAGAGCTGCTGGGGGGCTTCCACACACTGAAATATCTCATCCCACTGACACTGACACTCACTCATTTTTATTATTTTATATAACTGTGGCTCATATGACTGTATCATAGAACAGCCAAAGAGAAATATCACCAATTATGTAGCTCTGCAGAGCTTTTTAGCCTCTTTTAGCGCATTGTTTTGTTTCTGTGTCACCTCAGCTGTTCTGTAAGGCCACATATAGTTGTCAATTTTAAACAAAAAGGATTTAAACTTACAGTAACAAAGATCTCTGTTTGGTTTTCTTTGGTGACTCCCGTGGCAATAAGCAGTACTTGCAGTGTGTGTACTGGCAGACTGAGTGCTGAAACCAGGCTGGTAAATTTATTTCCTGGTATATCAGACATCCAGTTCCTAATACTGTGAATACTCGGGCTTTCATCAGAGGGCCACAGGCTCAGTCAGCATTGTGTTAACCTCATTAGTGATAGATAATGACCTGACAGACATTAATGTAAATGAAAATCTTCCAGATGTGGTCACTGGTTTAATTTAAAGTAGTTTCTAACAGTGCCCCCCGCCTCCCCTCCTGTTTTCTGTCTCTTCTAAGGAAACACTTACAGTCGCCTCACGCTGGCTGTTCTACCTGTTCTTTACTAAACCAGTAGCCCACACTGTTAAATGAATTCACATTTGGAGAACTGGTGATCCAGATTTCTTGAAATGTTAGTATCTGATGATCTGATCCAGTGCTGCAATGTAAAGCTGGTTCTAAAGTAAGAAGAGAGACTGGTTGATCCTGGATAGCAAAATGTTGGATTCCCAAATAATTTTAATCCTGATTACATTTTTTGAATCACTACGTCCTGGAACTAGAAAACCTGAGGAATCCAGTGATAACAACTAATATCATGCTAGCTTCTCAGGAAGCGGGGTAAATAATGATACAAATTTAGGCAAAATTTTGGCAAGAAAAAACTGCATGGGCATTTCAGAGGGGTCCCTTGACCTCTGACCTCAGGATATGTGTATGAAAACTGGTTCTGTGAGTCACCACGAGTCTCTCCTTTACAGAAGCACACCCTCTTTATGCTAGTCCCATGCAACTTGTCTGCTGTCATTTGATTTCTACTCAAGACAATCTGCTTCACCTTTCTTTTCTTTCTTTACTTTATTTAAAAAACAATTAATTGTGATTAACTATTGAAATTCTGCAATGATTCATTATTGAAAAATGTTGACAGCCCTAGTTTGAACATATATACTGAATATCAAATGTACAAATGTAACATGTCAAAATTCATTTGAACCAAACACACTGTTAGTAAATATTCCTTTCACAATAAATATGACGGGAAAATGATTTGACCTACTTTTGCTTTGGACACCCTGGCATCTTTGAAAGGCCCCTGGAGGTCCCTGGCCCCCAGACTGCCCCCCACTGACACAGACTAACCCCCTGAGAGCTCCAGCAGTCAGACGTGCTCGCTGGCTCTCTCCTCATAGGGGTGTGTTGTTGCTGAGTTGTTGTCACTTGGGTGTTTATCTGCCAGGCAGCCTTCATGTGAGGTGTCTCAAAACCTTGCAAACATTCCTTCCCGTCTAACATAGCTGCACTTTGCACATTTTGCCTCCGTGCCTATATTTGAACCTGGTATGTGTTTTTAAAAAACAGCCAGTGAGCCGTCTGTCTGCATGGAGTGGACGTCTGCTGGTGCAACAGGTAGAGACAGGCTTCTTTCAGACTCATCTCTTATTTTTTATCAAAATATTTCAACTTAAAATGTGTTCCTGCGTCCTTAAAAACAGGAAATACAAATTAAGTTGTTGCACTACAAATCAAGAAAAAAATTAAACTTTATTTTAGGAACTTGAAACAAGCTGATTTGAAAAGAAAACAGGTTTGGATAATTGCATAATGGACTTTTAAAAAGATGTTTCAAGAGTGTGATTACATTTTGTACAAAAAAAACCAAACAACTTAACTTGCACTGTAGTCAAAGCAGAAACACTGGTTACAATGATTACCAATAAATAACTTTTTTTTTACATCCAAATTCATAATTTTTCTGGAAAGAAAAAAGTTTTTGGCTGCAGGGTGCATACAAAAAAATGGTGCTTGTTTATTAAAAAACAAACTAACAATAATAAAAAAAAAAACCATACGGTTATCACTAAGCTACTATGCCTCTGCACCACATAGTATTTATGAATTAATAATCAATTTAGCAGTTATTAATGGTACTTGTATAAAGTGTTTCCCTTTTAATTATAGTAAGAAATAAAAAAAAACTGTTTTTATTTAATGATAAGATATTACCTATACGTAAGTAAAATAAGTTGATTTATGTACCTCATTAGTTATGACTTATGACATAATTTGGTAATAATCAATTTATAATGAGGCAAATGTGGATTAGGCTACTATAATTATTTCACATATACTGTAAAATCTGACAAGTTGATTTTATTAAAACTAATCTTGGAAACCGATTGCCTTGAAAGGAAAGTAAATATAATTATTAATCTTAATTTATGTTCACTTTTTGTCTAATTGCTAAATTCACTCAAAATTTGAAGTTGTTGCAACTTAAAAATGACAAGTTAAGAAAAGTTCTTAACTGTCAACAACTTCAGCAAACCAAGTTAGTCTGACTGAACTTGATCATCACAAAGAGAATTTAGCCAGTGATGAAGTTAGAGGAAATCTATTTTGTTAACATGTTTAGAAAAATACAAATATAACTGACTAGTTTGCACCCAGCAGAATTCTGATATATAGCTCAGTAAACTTGATTTACTGAAGTTGCTAAAAACTTAGACAGACTGATTTAATTAGACTTTAAAGTGTAAACTTAACACACACACACACACACACACACACACACACACACACACATTAGTATAATTAATTAGTTGTTTATTTGGGGGCAGTCATTAAGAATGGGTATTAATAATCATATTAAATAAATTAATTTCTTTTACAGATGAGTCCTCTCAACGGCCCCTGTTGGTCCGTGGACCCCAACTTGAGAAGCCTGTGGCCTAGACAGTAGTTGGTAATGTCTCTGGTCCTTTTTAGATTGTGGGCTTTAGGCTTCATATCGCGGTGAGGTGGAATGTGTGGAGCGCTCCGCTGTCATCAGACTGTCTGTCCAACCGGACACGGAGCGCCGTCTCTGCCCGGAGCACTGAGGAATCCTGGGAGGCTCCTTCTCTCTGCCGTTTCTCTCACACACCAGATGTAAACTTAAACCTGCCGGTTCAGCTATGAAGACAGGGCAAAGCTGTGTGGAGACACCGGCGCCTCTCCGGGGGGTCAAAGATCTGCTCCGTAAACCGGCGCGCGGAGAGGAGGATGCCCCGGGGAAGCAAGACGAAAGCAATTACGTTGATTTGGGGATAGTTGATGTGAGCACGAGCGGAGTAAACCCGGAGAAAGGCTGTCCCTTTGGTGAAAGAAACCAAATGTCTGTCCTCATTAGCAACAGCGGCGCCGGAAATCTGCGCCCAACGGAACCAAACCATGAGCCGGCGATTAAAAGCAACATGGAAGCTGAGAAGAAAGAGGAGCCAAGAGATGTGAAATGTACAGAGGTTGTCAAGGAGGGTCCCTCTGATCCCTCCTCATCAGATCTTAACGCAAAATCAGAGGATTGCCCCAAAGCGGGAGACAAAAGCGAGCGCGCCATGACGCGCGCCGAGGTGTCCAAAGAAGAAAACGCACCAAGAGAAGATGAATTACACTGCAGTGATAATTATCTGAGCGGGAGAAGTGAGTCGGATAATTATGAGGATGATGATGATGTTAGTTTGGTGCTTTCCGACGACTGCATCCCGTGCGTAACGGAGGACGAGTCCCATTACATTACCACGCACGAGATCCAGATCTCGGAGCTGTCGGATCACGGGGAGGACTACGACCTTGGGGTGGGCTCCTCCACCAGCTGGGACATTGAGGATGACAACAGGGTTTATTCATTTGTCGATTACGCGTCTTTTGACGCTGATGGAGCGGTGGGGCAGAGGGGGGGCGGCGGCCGCGAGCCTCGCGCGCAGGGCGCAGCAGCAGTCAGCACTCTGCTTGAAAGTGATCTGTGCGATGCGGCCAAGTTCACCAGCTCAGATGAGAGTGTGTCAAAGCCCCAGCAGCAACAGCAGCAGCAGCAGCGCAGTGGCAACAGTGGGGGACAGATCCACCTGTCAATCAGAACCACTTCTCGAGCTATAAATGACCCTGGCAGCATCCAAGAACAGGGGAATATCCTTTATCATGCCAGGCGCTCCGGGGACATGAGCCGCTATGTGTTTAGGGGAGTTGATGGGAAGGCAGAGACGTTGTGTGACAGGGCGAAGTGTTTCATAGCTGCGCCCGGACGCTTACACTTTGGCCACAAATTGAGGGGAAAAGAGGTCACCGAGTATTCCAGCGGTGCGTCCAGCGCTGTCAGCGACCTGGACGACGCTGACAAGGAGGTGCGCAACCTGACAGCCAAAGCATTCAAGAGTTTGGCTTATCCTTATTTTGATGCAATTAATTTCAGCACCTCCAGTGAGTCCTCTGCGTCAGAGCATGGAAAGGGGATCAACAGGTGGTCCACGTTTGTCGACCTGAAATATGGCAACATGAATGTGTCCCAGGGACTGGACCAAAGTGTCGTCTCACACCAAAACTCATTTGCCAAAAATATAGACAATAGAGGTTATAAAGGAATTGCACTGGCAAGCATCAAACCGCCCACCAGCAAGATCTTCACTCTGAACGGCACCCCCCACAGCGCACAGCAAATAGAGCTGATGGGGAAATTCAGTCAGGGCCACAGCGGTGTGATCCGACTCACAGAGACACTGAATTTTCGTTGCAATGTCAAATCAGGAATGTCTGGGGGAGAAAGGCACACTAACTTTGCACAAAACGCGGCAGGATCACGTTCCACAGATGAGGTTACCGACAGTTTGCCAGGCGCCCAGAGGAGTGGGGCCAGCAAGCTGCCCTGCAAAACCATGGAAGACACACACAAGAAAGCCATATTCGCCTCGAGCCTCATCAAAAATGTCATTTCGAAGAAGATGCAGTTCGAGCAGGAGCGCAAGATGGAAAGAGGGGAGATAAGTGAGCCGCCTTCCCTGTGCGCCGCGCACCAGGACAGCGACAGCCACAGGGAGAAGGGCATCAAGCAGGTGCAGAGACAGAGCTCCAAGTTTTCTGAGAGCAGCTCTGACTTCGTTATAATGTGCGTGGATGAATTAGGGGACATCGTGGACAGCGGCTCATGTGATAGCAAGAGCGATTTACGGAGACAAGACGCAGCCGCTCCCGCACCAGGAACTAATTTGGAACCTGCGATTGAAGCTGGAATCGATACTAAAAAAGGCGCATTGGAAGCGTCTAAAAGCACACTGCTTCGGAGCCAAAATAGCGCGTTCAGATGCTGGAAGGACGAGGAGCTAGAGTTTCAAAAGGATCATAAAAACGATAAAACTCCAGAGAAGTCGCCTTCAGCTAACGACAAAGAGGGAGAGGGGGATCAGCAGTCAGCGGGCAGCGGCAAACCCACTAAAATGTCACATTTGTTTGTGCCAAGTATCCAACTGCTGCCCAGTGACGGCGAAGCCGGAGAGCAGCTGCAGAAGAGCAATTATTCTGCACATGGCGACGGAGGAGGGATTCAACTGCGCTCTGACACCTTATACATTGCAGACTCCAGGAGCGTGGCTACATCCAAATCTCCGGAAATTAAAATCAATTTAAGGAACGCGAGAGACAATAAGACGGAGCCTTTTGGCGTCTCCAAGCTGCGCGCTCCTAATATAGGCTGTAACGCAGCCGTCCGAACAGATGACTTCAAATGCCAGGCGCTGGCTGCAGCTCTGAAGGGTGAGTCGTCAGACAAAGTGCCGCATTTCATGGTTAGAGATATCAGAGATAATAAAGGAAAGCTGCAGACGCCCATACACCAAGTAAGAGACGTGCGTAAATTGGTGAAAAGTTCCTATCACTTTGTTTCTCTGGATAACAACGAAAATAAATCCAACTTTTTATCCGCTGACAGCCACTCAGAGCAAAAGAAGCAAATGTCCCATAGAAATCCTCATTCTGTGTCACCTATAGTGATCAAATGTCAGTCTGTGAATACAAACAGTAACGGAAAGCAAGCTGGGAATCTCACTGAGTTAACTAAAAGGGAATCGTTTGAAGTGGACAGATCGTCTCCAGAGGGCGCTAAAAGTGCTCCAGTGCAAAAGGCAGCAGGGAGAGCACCCAACTCAAATAACTCAGATGGAGACATTGGGTTGAGATCTGAAAGCAGAGCAGCTTCGAAAAAGCAGGAGAAAATATTAGAAATCACAGATAAGAAAGCAGAGTCGAAGATGACGAACCAAGGGGCGCTGGAGAAACTGCAGGCGGCTGTGAAAACCATGGAGCAGCTGTACACGTTTGAAAGGAATGAATGGAAAAGGAGGGATGAGCCGCAGCTCCTGACAGACAGCCATGTGCTTTCACTGATAGCCAGCGAGGAGCACGGAGGACCTGAGGAGGACAGAGTGAGAGGGTCCAACCTGGACAAGACAGGCAGAAGAGACTCCTATCCCAACAATGACAAGACGCCACCAGCAGTAGTGGCGTCCCCTGGCACTGACAACCTACTGAGGCGAGAGGACAGAGAGCCCACTGTGGGCTTACAGACTGCTGGCAGCCATGATGACAGGCTGGTTACTCGGTCAATGTCAACCACCAGTACCACAGGGAGCAAAAACATGTCCTACCTCAGCTCCAACCTGAAGGCCACCACAACGGCAAAGATGCCCCAACCAAATGTCACCTCACAGCCACCTTTCAGCACCAAGAACTTTGTCCCAAAGTCCCCCAAACTGCCCGTGTCCTTAAAAATCAGCCAGGCGAAGCTAAGTGGAAATGAAGGAGCTGAATTAAAGGAGGTAGAAAGGGCCACGCATGAGCACCTGAGCGCCTCAGCTGACAATGAGAACTACCTAACCATTCCGGTAAAGTCTCATGCCAGCAGCAACAAACAAGCCTCATCTGCCGAGAAAAAATCTGTGTACACATTTAACACCCCAACACAACCAACCGCCCCTTCTGCACACTTGTTGTCCAGCGCCAGAAGCTTGGAAGACCACAACCAGTCTCCAAAACGCTCCAGTATTGTAATGGAAACCCGTTCACCAGAGATCCCTTCTGCCACCATTTACCACTCATTGCCATTGGGCATGACCGCCAATCAGCCTCAGGTGTACTGCTTCTCGCCGGCAATCACCCCTGCTCCCACCCTGGACCCCTTCCAGGCCACCCAGAGGAAGATGCTGCTGGATCCCACCACTGGAAACTACTACCTGGTGGACACTCCCATGCAGCCAGCCACCAAGCGCCTCTTTGACCCCGAAACAGGCCAGTACGTGGACGTGCCCATGCCGCAACCTCCTGTGACCCCGGTGCCCATGCCGATCTCACCTTTGGCTCTCAGTCCAGGAGCATATGGACACACCTACATGATCTACCCAGGCTTCATGCCGACACCGTCCGTGATCCCGGCCCGGACGCTGGTGCAGTCGCAGATGTCAGTGCAGGCGGAGGCGGAGAGCAGAGAGAAAGCCTTGTCGCAGCAGGCGGAGAGCATGTACATGGAGAGTCCCTTCTACATGGCCACTGGAAAGTCTCCGCAGGCGGCCTCCGGCGCTCAACCGCAGGTCGCTGCAAACAGGCCGCTGCAGGGCTTCTCTGGCATCAAGCAGCCGGTCATCAGCATCACCTCCCAGCAGGGGCCCCGGATCATCGCTCCGCCCTCATTTGATGGGACCACCATGAGCTTTGTGGTGGAGCACAGATGAAGGGCAGCTTACCCGGACAGGTGAGTACTTCTGACTGTTAATCTCATCTGTGTACAAACTGAGTGAATCGGAATGATGCATTGTGTCATGTGTGTATAGAAAAACTTTATTGTTTGTTATTGGAACTTTTAAAAAGTGCATTTCGATGATGTATGAGACACTTTTAGGTCTTTTAAAAGCATAGATGGACTTTTCTAAGAATATAATCAAAGGAAACAGACGAAATTCGCTTTTATTCTAATAGCGACACTCTTGGGTTTTTTTTTGTCTCCACATATCAAAGTATGATGCAGAAGTTATCAAATATCTGCACATGTTCCAAAGATGGAGACAGTACAAGTGTAAAAGTGTTACAACAGTACTACTCTTTCTTCTAATTCTAATACACTATTGCTTGAGATTGAAAGATCATTCTAAACCGTGGAAACAACTGTCAAAAAACATTCTCACCACCTGCTACTATGAGGAATCACCTGTAGAAAAAGTAAAAATTTCTGTTATTTAACCATTTGAAGCCTGAGTAAAATGGTTTGATTTCTTCTGAAAACACAGGGAGATGGCAACATCAACTTAACAAGCTATGGCCCAAAGAAAAAAAAAAGAAATTTCATGAACATATGAAAAAGGTAATTACCTGAAAATATGAAAAGAGGTACAACCCGCCCCTGCAAAAAAAGTGCTGAAAAAAATCGCTGTATTAATTTATATAACATATATTTTTTCTGTAACATAATTGTAAATATAAAATTATTCTAATCATAAATAAAGTTCTTTGGGCATTTTTTGTGAAAACTAATTGTGAGGTAATCATCTCGTATCCTTTTAATTCTTTTATTGCAACTTTTGGGATTTTTTGCCAATTTGGTCATTGCCTTTTCCCCAATGTTTTAGAAAGAAATCAAACCAATTTGCACAAATTTCAAATGATCAGAAAGTCTGTGATGGGGGCCTGAACCTTGCACATGAAAACTGATGATTATCCAGGTTTCAAAGGTTAAGTAAAACTAGTAATACTCCATTTTTAAAACAAAAATACTATGAATAGTCCTGATTTCAAAAGTAGTAGTTGTTATACTTATGTATTTTTCTCTGAAAAACAGTGTTGGTCAAAGATTTTTACAGTGGTAATTTTGAATATCTATTTTATTACTAAATCCAAGAATACTGTTGACAGGCATAAAACATCATTTTTACCATGACTTTAGGAATAAAAATATAAATCCGACTATAAAAGCTATATGAACAAACCTCTCTGCGAAAGCTTTTTGAATATAGATATGAATAAAACAGGAGAGTTCAATATGTAAGTTTTCTACTGAGGTGGAGATTTGACCTGTACTGATAATTATTGTAAAATTCCTCATCTGTAAACAGTTTTATTGATAGATTCACCATGAAACTTCCCAAGGTTATATCTTATATTAAGAAAATATTTTTTTGTATTACAAGTTTTCTGAAATTTTATGTTTAAACAGGCAAATGAGGCTATGTCTAGTTAAATATGCACTTTTTGAATACATTTCCAGAAAAAGAAAAAGAAAAAGGAATGTGTACTTTGGAAGTTTTTGCCCACTTTTCTGAAATAAGATATGTTATGGAAGCAAAAATACAAGGTACAAGATTTATTTGTCATTAAAAGAAAAAAAACGTAGTTTAAGAAAAAATTAAATTACATTTGTCCCTAAATCCTGCTACAACTGTTGTTGTTGAAGGAGGGGTTGAGGAGTCTCACAGCCTGAGGAGAGAAGCTGCTCCATAATCTGGTGTCAATAGTTAATCTGGCGTTAATAGCCCCAAATCTCAGAATTAACGAGTGCATGAAAAAAATAAATTTGCAATAGAACGTGCTTTGCTGAAAAATGACACATGACTAAAAAGACAGTTGAAAAAGGAACACACAAATTCAAATAAAACAATTAAAGAAAGAGAAACTAATATTGATGCTCCTTTAAGGTTCAAAATGGAATTTAATTTCAAGAGAGTCTGATGTGCACACTGGGAGGATGATGAGAGGACTTTTTTCTTTTGGAGTCTTTATTTTATTAGGATACATTTATGTCACGATAACCGTTAAGCTCTTCCCTGCTTGTCTTGATGGACACTTAAAGACTTTGTGACTCAAAAAACAAAAAGTGGCATTATCCAAAAAAACAGACTCAAGAAAATCTTTAGAAAAAGAAAATGTGAATAAATACATTATATATATATATATATACATACATACATACATACATACACACACAATACACACACACACACACATATATATATATATATATATATATATGTGTGTGTGTATTTTTTAATTTTGTGTGTGTATGTATATATGTATATATATATATATATGTGTCAGGTCTACAGAGCAGTTGGGACTAATTTTCATCGTTACATAAAGGTTTTAAAAGGTTTTAAAATACATTGCAAACGATACAAATTAAAAGTGCTAATTTAAAAAATTAACTCCATCACTAGGAAAAAAAGATGAAAATAGTATTTAAAAATGTATTATTTTTCAGTGTCATTGTGATTAAGTTCATCTTATCTCTGAATTTTTTTTTTTATATGATCACTCATTTTACAGTGTCTTATTTATTTTGACCACATTGTGTCTCCATAGGAGTCCTCATCTAACCCCAAAGAAGCCTCTAAGCACATAGTAAAATAGTGGCACACTCTCCATGTGGTAATTTAACTCTACCCTTTAAAACAACTCAGTCTATTTCTGAATTTTCTAGTGTCATGCCAGGTGGATAAGGGCATTAAGCATGCAAGCAGTCATGTCTTAGGATTCATCATGCACGCAAGAGGAATAGATACCATGTGATTGTAAAGTTTGCAAATGAGCACCTCAGCAGGTGCTGGCTCTCATGCACTGTGAATTCTGATATCGCTGCCCAGATACGGAGGATTATATCGGCAAAAGATTCTTTATTAGCTAGGTGTCTGAATATGTACAGTGGACATAGCGTGTGCAGGAGTGAAAGGTCAGGCGTTTGTTATGTGTACACATAACAGCTGCTGCCGGACATCAAGAGTCTGCCTGGCAGGTCAGAGTCGCAGCGGGGTCAGCCGGCTTTTTATAGGAACAGGCATTTAAAGACAGAGAGAGTGAGAAGCCAGGTTCACATGCCCCCTGATCAGCAATTACATAAACACAACATGCAACATAGCAGCGGGACATTTGGAGTTCCCCTTCTTATCTGAGAATGAGACCCACATACCGCAGAGCTCAGCTGTGTTAACCCTTTTAAATCTGGGTAAACTGGCATGATTTCTCAATAAAATAAACAAGGTAAGAAGGAATTGAGCAACTTTTTTAAAAAATGAGCCAGAAATTGATAAGAAATTAGAAAAACGTACAAGAAAATAACTTGAAAATTAGCTAAACAAAAGAAGGATAAAAAGCAAAGAAAGAAGGGAATTTACCTGAAAAACATCTTTAAAATCATAATAATTCTATTAAAATAATTCCAAATATATAATTATGATAATTTTATGTACATTTCTCTGGGCATTTTTTTCTAGCTAGCCCAATATTTAATACCGTCCCCCAAAGCAAGGTAAGGCATTTTTTGAAGAGAAAGTTACAACCTTTTTCCAGTATGAGATGCGTTTCATACAACAAGAAACGACAGAAACATGCTAACTTCATTCTGTTGTGGTACTGGTTGATTGTGCTTTGACAGTGCAATTTCAGAACTTTTTTTGTGATTAAATTCAGTCCCAGTTATTTTAACAAACTTGTTTCAACAAAGAAACATTTTAAGAAGCATTTTTGGAAAATTGACGTATTACTAATTTATTGTTGAAATGGCATTACATTTTGTGAGGAGCACATTAGAAAAACTGTAGGACTTAAAACTAACGTTTAGGACTTGGGACTCGTGAGTTTTATCTTGAGACTTGACTCTGTCTTGATCATGTAACTTGGATTTAAGGAACCTGTGTGAATCCTTCTCATATGAGCTTTCTCTAGAGATGAGTCCTGTGCAAGCTTTCTCTTCATCACCGTCTGCAGTACATTCAAGAACAGATGGAGAAAGAGAGACCAGAGATGTAACACTGTAGCAAACTCAAACATGTCATCCGCAGTGTAACTTTTGGAAGCCTGGTCTCAAATTGCTAGCTATTAGCAAAGGATGGGTATACTCTAGCATTGCTAATGGGCGCAGCTTTATTATAGTAGCTGTATTGTTGTGGACCCAAGAAAGCACAGTGACCAGTATGAAATTGTTTGGATGAGCCCTTCTTGAGAAAGCTGCAAACAGCAATACTGGAGGCCAAGCAATCAGCCTTTTCCAAACAGGCACGTTAATACATGTAAATAAAGACACAGTGAAGCAAACCCTGCCTTATTGCCCTTCTCATTATTATTCTGTACTATACTGTTAAGGGCTGCTCACATCTCCAATTCTTTCAGTAGTTCAAATAGTGTAGCTCTGGTGTTGTCTGCAAGTTGCTAAAAACTTTGATACAAGATTAACAACGAAAACTCGGCAGCATTACCTTTTCATCTTGGAGCTGGCTTTACCACACTGCCTTCTGAAAAGCGCTATATGAGTATGAAAAAAATATATAACAATATAACAATTAGATTAAAATGTAATAAATATAAAAGTTATACTTTTTATTTACTTTCACTAATTGACAGCTAGCTCCCCAGCTGAAAGAACAGCCCAGCCAATGTGAGTGTTGTATGCAGGGTTAACAACAGGGGCATCATCCTGTGCCAGAGCCACAAATATAGGCCATTA
Source organism: Plectropomus leopardus (assembly GCF_026936395.1). Taxonomy (NCBI): domain Eukaryota; kingdom Metazoa; phylum Chordata; class Actinopteri; order Perciformes; family Serranidae; genus Plectropomus; species Plectropomus leopardus. Next base: position 2,542,331 of record NC_142198.1, read on the forward strand.
AAATGTCAACAAGCATGATTTAGATAAACACACCTTTATAGATTGTTGATAATAAACTGAAAAAAAACTGAGCTCACAGCAGTCATAAATCTCAGGGGTTATTTAGATTAATTTTGTCATTAATAAACTTCTGTATAGCACTAATCTTGTTTGTTGTTTAGGGTCTTGGAAATGAGTCCGGGGGGTCCAAAGTGCTGTTAGGCTGTTTGATTAGAGGTCTCTACAGAGTATATATATTGGATATATATCATGTATACTGTGATGTGACCACAGACACCTCAGATAAGTTGTCTTAGCACACAAGGTTTCCTGGTGGGTCAATGTGACCCTAATGTGACATTTCACATGTAGAAACTTTGGTGCTAAAATGAGTTTGGATTTCAGTTGTTACTCTGTCCATAGAAACTTACTGTTTTTTTTTGTTTTCTTGGTTCCCCACAGGGCTGAGCTCTGAGTGGATGCTGGGCTACTCTGGGTTTCTTCATTCTGCTACATTTGTTTTATTACATTGGCTGGAGAGGATGGATCTGGGGCTCTTCTATAAAGGGCTCACTGACATCCTGTTCCACCTTTTCTAACGTGTACGAGATGTGTATTTCTTGTTTTAAACACTTAGTTGTATTAAGATTCACTTAATTTGATAATAATTCAATCTAATTTCCTTGGTGTCAACATTACACGCCGATGGGTCTGACAAAACAGCGTTTAACTCTGGCAATTGTCAGATTGTCGTTTTTTTGTGGTTTTGTAATCTATGTCATTTTACAACACATTATTGCATAATCATTTTTACGCTGACTGTATTTAGCATAATATCTGTACAGCTTAACATTTTTTTACGGTCACCTGTGTGTTGGATTTTATGCAGTGTCGCTATTGTTGCTTTAAAATGCATGAAGATCAACATTTGCCACCATGTGTTTTTATGTACCTGGAAAAAAATACTTCATCAATATGCTGAATGAAATAGAAAGAATAAGGTTATAGTTTTCCAAGCAGAGCAGTTTAGCCACATAATGCTGTCTAGTAGGCACTGAGCAGGCAGAGAGGGACCTCAAGGATACCTCTACTGAGTGATCTGCAGACTGATGTACTTTTTGCCCCATCTATCATGTTTTTCTATGTGCATCACTGTTTCTAAGTGGTTACTTTGATGCTGACCTCTTGTTTTGTACTTAAAATGGTTCAGACTGTGGATCTGCTGGCCAGTCCATCCTTTCATTTTGAATCAACTTCTTGTTCCGCTACTGTTTACACGACGACACTCGAAAATCCAGGCCAACACTTGATTGTTTTGTCTATAAAAGAATGCCACCCCATTTATAAAAAGAGCACAGTGAATGCAAAATGTCTTACTTAGAGGTGTTCATGTTGAAAGCTATTGTTTTATATTCTAATGAATAAGCCATGTGAATTCTTAAGGTGGTATTGGTGTTTAACTTTGAAATTGGGAGTTTGCTGCCTCCTGAGCTGCTGAAATGGTTAAATTTAGATGTTATACCACAGTCACTGTTTTGGTTTTAAATGTTGGTCCATGACTGACCCGATTACAGTCTATCAACTTGTAAACACTGTTAGGATTATGTACATTTACAAAAGAAAGTCAAATTAGAGAAATGAAATGTGTATGTGTAAATACTATTTTTAAAGCCAGACCATCCTACTGCTTTGAAACTTTGAACTTTCTTGACAGAGAAAATATTGTGAAGGTAAATGAAAGTTGATATGTCACAGAGAGAAAAAATGAGGACGTTTTTGGCTTTGGAACAATGGGACTTTTATTTGGAATGAAATGGTGAACGTGCAGCAGGGAAAGCTGGGTTTAGATGTGGAAATGAAGGGCTGAAATATCTTCTCCAAAGTTGAAAGTAATGCTGATATGAGGCTCTGTTTAGCTTTGTCATTTTGATGTGTTTAGCAAATGTACAGTGCCGGTTCAAAATTGTGTCATGAATATCGCAAGGGATGTTTCATCAAACGTGAATGTAAAATGTGTGAAAATGTAATAAACATGAAACCCTTTTGCAGACTTCTCTAATGTTTTTCACTTGTTGATTGTTGTTAATGCACGAGCTACCTACATTGTGAGCCACAGGCACATGCAGCGTAAGTAAAACTTTACTTTTATTAGTCTTCCACTGACCTTTACACATGCCGTATTTCATTCCATGCTATACAAAGATAAGAGCAGTGGTTCATTCGTAATTATTCATAATTATTAAGATATTAATCAGATTTTCCACTGAAATTTTCTACTTAGTTAAGAAATCTATACACATGTAAGTCTACCTATAGTGCATGGTAGAGTCTGAACTTTGTAGATGCAGCAATGAATGTATTCACTGACAATGGTTTTCCAAAATTTTTCTGAGCCCATGGAGTAATATCCTTCATACAGTCAAGTTGGTTTTAAATGCAATGCCACATGAAGGATCAAAGGTCAAAGGCATTCAGTATTAATTTTCAGCTTTGCCCTTTACAGAGATTTCTTCAGATTGTATGCATGTTTTCATGATATTATGGATTGAATTTGTTTAAATCCTACATGTATTGCAAGTGTGCATTGTGAAATGTTCTGAAACTGTTCCCAAAGTGGTGAACCTCAAGTTGTCCTTGCTCGAGAACAACCAAGTCTTTCGAGGATGTCCCTTTCAAAGGACACTGTCATTGCTTACAAGTTGTTACTGTCATTAGTGTTTTTAGAGAATTCCACAACTTTTCCAGTCCTCTATTGCCCCCATCCTAACTTTTTTTGAAACATTTGACAGGTGTCAAATTCAAAATGAGTGAATATTTACACTAAAAACTCCATTAAAGTTTATTAGTTTGGACATCAAATATCCTGTCTTTATACTTTTGACAAGTGAATAGGAAAGAATAAATAAATTTGTAAATCAATCATTCTGCTTATATTTATGTTTTACAAAACGAACACCCAATTTTTTTTTAAACTGGGGTTGTAGATCTAGCACTATTCTCATGTAGCTGTTTTATTTTATAATACCTCTGTTTTTAATTTGATGCTTGAGGCTTGGTTTCTGAAATCTGACAGAAAGATGAAAAAATTAGGACTGCCTTGACAACAGTTGTTCAGTCAGAGTCCAAACCACCATGCACTATTTTGTTGTTCGACAAGCTGTTAAACTGGATTTGCTGGTTTATATCTTAACTATTGCACATTGAACCAGTGGCAACACACCCACATCAGAATGTGCCTTCATGGAACACATCCTGGGAGGCGGTACAACCTGACTATCAAGCTATAAACCAAGAAACTAGGTTTGTTCACTGAGGATGGAGACACACACGCAGACAGATAACAGGATACAAAACCTTTGACATCCACTGAGAGAGAAGCATTAAGAAGTTCATAGGGTTACTGAGAATGCTGGAATACATCTTCAACTACCGCAATGCTTCCACTGGTTGCTGACAGAGTTTCAGAGAAGCGACGACTCTTGAGAGACGACATTTGAAGATTCCATCTGGTTTGGTTTCAGTTTCACTCAGAAATGGCTGCTCAGGCAAACCAGGCTGAGATGGATTTTTCTTGTCCAATCTGTACAGAAATCTTTAAAAATCCTGTTTTGCTGTCGTGTAGCCACAGCTTCTGCAAAGACTGTCTGCTAAAGTGGTGGTCAGAGAAACCGTATAATGAGTGTCCACTTTGTAAAAGAAGGTCTTCAAAGAGTGACCCACCATGTAACTTGGCATTAAAGAACCTGTGTGAAGCATTCACTCAGAAGCTGTTTCTAGAAGAGACTGAGAGATCTGAGAGGTCTGAGTCTCTGTGTAGTCTGCACTCAGAGAAACTGAAACTCTTCTGTCTGGACCATATGCAGCCAGTGTGTATCGTCTGCCGAGACTCAACAGTGCATGCAAACCACAGCTTCAGACCCATCGATGAAATTGCGCAAGATTACAAGGAATGGCTCAAGAGCACTCTGAAACCCTTGCAGGACAAACTGGAGCACCTGAATCAATTTAAAGTTGTCTGGGAAAAAACAGCAGAACACTTAATAACTCAGGCCCAAACGACTGAGAGGCAGATTAAGGAGCAGTTTGAGAGGCTTCACCAGTTTCTAGAGGAGGAAGAGGAGGCCAGGATCACTGCACTGTGGGAGGAAGGAGTGCAGAAGAATGAGATGATAAAGGACAAGCTGGATGCTCTGAACAGAGAGACAGCAGCTCTTTCAGACACAGTGAAAGCCACCGAGGAGGAACTGAGAGCTGAAGACATCTCATTTCTGCACAACTACACGGCTGCAGTGGACAGAGTCCAGCAGCGCCCCCTGCTGGAGGAGCCACAGCTGGGTCCAGGAGCTCTGATAGATGTGGCCAAACACCTGGGCAACCTGACCTTCAACATCTGGAACAAGATGAAGGACATAGTCTCCTACACTCCTGTGATCCTGGACCCAAACACTGCGCATCCAGAACTCATCGTGTCTGAAGATCTGACCAGTGTGAGATGTGTAAAGACTGAGAGAGAGAAACAGCTTCCGAAAAATCCAGAAAGATTTGAACACTACACCACAGTCCTGGGCTCCGAGGGGTTTAACTCAGGGATTCAGACCTGGGATGTTGAACTTGAGTGTGTTAAAACTGGTACAGACTGGTCTGTGGGTGTGGCAGCAGAGTCTGTCCCAAGAAAAGGAGAGATTCTGAGGGGATACTGGGAAATATGGTTCCGGGGTGGTAAATATACAGCATACTCTCCATCAGTTACAGATATGGTTCTCTCTGTGACGAGGCCACTCCAAAGGATCAGAATGTGTCTGGACTGGAGAAGAGGAAAGCTGTCATTTTCTGATCCATACACTGGAAAACACATTTACACTTTCAAACACACTTTCACTGACAAGCTTTTTCCATACATTAGCACTCTAAGTACAGTTCCTCTGAAGATACAAACGGTGAACATCTCTACACAGCTGGAGATGTAGATCATGGTTATTAGGATAATTCAGATGATGATAATAATAAGATGACTGATATATAGACATCTGATATGTTGAGTCGCAGCATAAACCTCAACTTTCCGGGTTTGACCCAACACTGTCGCCTGCTGTGACAGCTCTTTCTGGGTTAGCCGGTTAGCTCTGGTTGAATTCAGCTGATACAGCGAGGCCGTCTCCACCTCTCCCGAGCTGTGGGCTTCTCTCCTTACGGCAAAACATTTAACATATGGATTTAATTTTAAACGTTTTTATTTAGTGGTGACATTATCTTGAACATATTTCTCATGAAAGAATAAATCTGACAAAGTTCACAAATATTGCTCTAAATGTGATTAAAAAGTGACTTCGAAAAATTCATACCTTTTTTAAATGATCTTTTAGAGTGTAATGTGGAGAAATGTTGCTGTTACTTTCAGGGTGCACAACTTTACAATCATGGCCCCCTAGGTCGAACTCTCGACAATTGAGTGCAAAGTATTAAAATTCTATTTATTGTGTTATAAATATGCATAGTGACTGCCCTCTAAAGGTTGAAACCTGCTAATGCAACTGCATTTTGCCATTGGCTGATCCTGGTAGTATATCTAAGCCCCCTGTCTCCGCCTTCTCACCAACCGTTCCCATTTATTTTGTACGTGCAAGAGGCAGGGAGGTGCTGTGGATTGAGAGGCTGTGTGATCAGGTGACTGGGCATGTCCTAGGCCCCCTTCCCAGCCCAGCTCATATTTGATCCTACATTTTCACATTACAGGGAGAAGGTTTTTTCCTCTAGAGCCATCATCAGGTCACACTGAAGTTGTTTTTTGGTGTTTTGACACATACCTGCATTACTAACAAGATTAGCCTCAGCTGTACTATGTGTTTAGTCCTAATTAGCAACTGTTTGCCTGCTAACATGCTACACAAAGAGTGAACATGGTAAATATTAAACCTGCATAATATTATCATATTAACATTGTAATTGTGACCATGTTACCACACTGACTTTAGCATTTCAATTTCAATTGGAATTGAGCTCTGATTCTCATTCTCATTGTGATGCTTCCACAGTGAGTCGGCTAGGTGATGCAACCTTTTATTTTGAGACAGGCAGAAATATAAGGAGTGAAACACTGCATGTTTTCCGTCTCAGAATGACCCTGTTGTCTACAGGACAGAAGCTGTTAAAAAAACATGTGTGGTAACATTAACTTTAAAATGTTACCAATCCAGATACCTTCTTTCGTATATTTCAGAAGAATATGAACTTTGTTTATTTTGAGTCTTGTAATGTTGTCAAAATGCCAAATCACATTTTAAAGGGCAGCCTTTTTATTACAGGTTAAGAAATGAAATACTGTAAGTGTAACTACTTTTTTATACAGGTCGCAAGGAAGGCTTGATGTTCTGATGCCTCACTGAGTTTTGCACAAGGACGCTTAAATACGATGGGAGTGAGAGGCCAGACCATCCTGCAGCTTTGAAACTATGAACTTTTTTGACAGACAGAAAATATTATAAAGGTAATTGAAAGTCGATGAGTTACGGACAAAAAAAAATTGAGGATGTTTTTGACTTTTGGAGCGAGGGGACTTTTATTAAGAATGAAATGGTGAATGTGCTGCAGGGAAAGCTAGGTTCAAATGTAGAAATGAAGCAATAAATTCTCCAAAAAGAAAGTAATGCTGAAATGAGGCTTGTTTAGCTTTCTCATTTTGATATGTTTAGCAAATATATAGTGTTGGTTCAAAACTGTGAATACAGCAAGGGAAGTTTTATTGAACGCTAATGTAAAATGTGTGAAAATGTAATTAACTAGTTTTTTTACTGAACAGGCATAATTCACTTTTAGTTCATTAAATGCAGTTTGACATTCACCCTAATGTTTTTTAATGCATATCTGTGTGTGAATCATACATTTTTATTTGTTGTTGTAACACTTTGTAACACAGATTTTTTTCTCAAAACTTATTTTACACAAAATGAGCCAGGCTATGTCATGATTTGTGTAAGGAAAAGAAATGCTGAAAAAACAAACAAATACTCATTTGATTGTCAGTATATCTCAGTGTAGTGCACAGACATAAGATTGATAATAATCTTTTCATGTCACTTTTGGAAATAAAGTGTGTTTAAAAGCGTATTTATTTAAAAGTGTATTTCCCAATATGTGGAACTATTCCTTTAATTAAATCAATGAGGATGAGACAGTTATTTGTTGGTCTGTAAATGAAATAAACACTTTCTTGAGGCTTGACGCTTTCAAACATTTGACCAAAAAATAATAGTAAAATACATTTATCAATTTATCTTCTAGTAATCCCATTCAGCACTGACAATTTATTGGCATGTTTGCAAGGCTGAAAAACTGGCTTAGCACTGTTGATGCTGGAATGTGTGCTAAATAAACAGTCAGTGTTAAAGGCTCCTCTGCTGGCTGGGGGCCCATATAGACTCTGGCTTAGGAGGGTATAGAGGTGGATGGATGCAGGATCATGTTGCAGGGCTCTAACTGTATACACACACAGGCACATAATGTGTCTCTCTCTCTCTCTCTTTCTCTCTCTCTCTCTCTTAAACTATTTTCTATTGTTACTTTCAGTTTCATCTTTACAATTTAAGTTTTCACTTTGAACCTTTCTATGATGATCATTTCACATTTTAATTAGATTTTTTAATTTCCTTTTTTTCTTTTTAGGATTAATAGTGGCCTGATAATTCCTAGCAGTGTGGTAAATTGAACATATATTTAATTTAATTTAATTTCTTATTCCTTTTCATTTTCTATTTGGACTTTTAATTTGAATTATGGCCAGAAATATCCTCCATAATTGTCATCCAGTGGTCTTGATACTATTGTGTAATACAGAAATATAATATAATGTAATAATTATATATATATATATGCATTCCACGCTATATTACACGACATTACACTATACTATACTATACTATACTATACTATACTATACTATACTATACTATACTATACTATACTATACTATACTATACTATACTATACTATACTATACTATACTATACTATATCACACTGTACTGTACTGTACTATACTATACTATACTATACTATACTATACTATACTATACTATACTATACTATACTATACTATACTATACTATACTATACTATACTATACTATACTATACTATACTATACTATAATACTTCAAACTCTTGTTGTGATTGATCTTTTTTTTCTATCTGCTCTATATGCACTTGATCTATTGAAGATAGATCTTAAAGCCATGATGTTTTTACATGAGATTTTGTTTAAATTGAAAAAGAAAAAAAAGGAAAAGGTTTCTCCACTTGATGCTGCCTTCACTTCACGTTGCCTCCATTGAAATTCGTATAGTTTGTCCTCCTAAAGAAAGAAATTAAAATGTAAGGGTAAAAATGTTAGGAATGGAAATTTATTTTTGTTGTTTTACTTTAAAAACAAGCGGCTTTATTTGCTCTTTTGAAATTCGCTTTCAACATCTAACTAACACTCTTCGGTAGCATTTGAACGCATCTGGCGCATTACAATGACGTCACATATGCGCCAACACAACCTGATAACATACATGTGAAAGTGTGTGGCTAGTTTGATCAGCTTATTTAGTTGTAGAGTTTATTTTTCTCGGTTTGTTTGACTGTCAGTGGTTGTATTTCCGGATGCGGAGTCACTCTGAGAAGGGGCTCGTTGTCAGCGACATTATAAAGTGAAGAAGTGTGATACTAAATGCTGCCGGTCAGCTCTCTGCTGACAGCAGCTAACGAGCTAACAGCAGCAGCTAGCTGCTAGAAAACAGCAGACAGACAGCAGTCCTCTGAGCTGCTCACACATGGCTGATGACAGCGTGAAGAGCGAAGTTTCAGCCCAGAGGGAAGAGGAGAATGGAGATAGTAAGAGCAATGAGAAGACAGGCAGCGCTGATGGGGAAACTGCAGCAGAGAAGCAAACTGTGTCCAAAAGGCAAAGAAAGAAGCTCCTGAAGCAGCAGAAATGGGAAGAAGAGAGGGAGCTCCGGAAGTAAGTCCGCTGCTTTAATCCTTTTAGTAAATTGGTTTAATTTCTTTTGTAAACGTGGGAAAAGAAATTGCAAATTTCACAAAAAAATCCAAATAGTAATATAGTTGGCAAGAAAATGACTTAATTGCGTGTAAAGGGAAAAACAAGGACAAATATGACCAGAAAACTATATTTCTACATTACATAATAATAAAAATATGTCTTTGCACTATTATGGTCATTTTTAAACTTTATTTTCAGATAATTTTATTGTGCTTTTTTTTTTTTTTTTTACTCATTTTTGTAATATTAGGGCCTTTTGTTAATTTGCTTCTTTCCCTGTTTGTTAAAGAAATCAAGTCAATTTGGTCAGGTTTCAAAGGGTTAACACTGATAGTTGTACTGTTATCAATGGATACAACTGATCAGTTTTGCTGATGTCACGCTGTGAATTATGACAGGGATGCTGAGTATGCAGCTGTGGCCTAAATTTGAGTCATACAGCAGTAATTAATTGAAAGGATAAGTTCAGTGATATTCTGTATTTTTTTTTTAGCAAACTTTTCATGACAAATTTGATTTTGACAAATTTCATGCATTGAGCAAAACCAACAATGACTGGATCACATGAACAGTATCTGACGTGTGCTTTCTGCTGCAGGCAGAGACGGAAGGAGAGAAAGCAGCAGCGCCGGCTGCAGAGGCACAATCACCAGGAGGAGGAGGGAGGAGAGGCTCTGAATTTCCGGAAACGTCCACGCAGAGAGGTGACGCCCAGCTCACTGAGGCTGGTGGTGGACTGCAGCTTCGATAACCTCATGCTAATCAAGGTAAACTGCTCAGTGGAGGGATACCCAGTACATGTATGTTGAGACATGAACTGTCATTATGCTCCAGGCTACTGGAACATGTTGCCTGATGACATTAGGAGTAGGACAACAGTATCAGTTTTTAACCCCTTAAAAAAACACACTAAGAAATACCTTTGCAAAAAGTGATAGAAAATTACATATTGTAGATTATGTTAACAAAAAACATCAATTTATGAAGAAAAAAAACATTTTCCTAGTATAATGCATTGTGAAAAGTGCAAAAGTCTAACTAGAAATCTGAGAATAAAGTAACTTCATTCAATAAACATATTAAAATGAATAAATAAACAAAATAAATAGATGCAAATAAAAATGATTCCAGTGGTCTGGTTTGACTACTTTAACCTTTAGGGACTGTTTGGTGCATTTTACACGCACATTCGCTGTTCATGCACATGGCATACATTTTGGCGAAATTGTGTATTTTTGTTTAATCCGTTAATCCGTACATTTTTGATCCCACAGCCATCAAAGCATAAAAACATGCATTGTATTATTTTTGGGTGTCATTCTGGGATTTTGCCTTGGAATTAGTCATTTTTACTATTTTCCACCTGATTATGTCTTTTTATCATATTCAGCATATGTTGAAAATATATGCTATTTCCAGCAGGTGCACTGTCACAGTCAATCATTCAAAGAGTTAATATTCTGAAAATGAATGAATATTTGATATTCATGATTAGGACTGATGTTGGTTAAAAAAATAACTCAATTAAAGTAGGAAATTATAGTAATGTATGATATTCTTTTGAGCTTGATTTTCGAAAGCACATTATGTGTGTAATATCAAAGTGGGCCCTAAATATTAAGTATAAGTTACTTTATTTTATTTTGTTTTATTTTACTTGTTTCATTTTGTTTTTAACTTAGGTACATTTTTACTTTTACTGTATTATTGGTTTATCTTTTATTTGGACTTATTTTGGGGGGATTTTTCTTGTGTATTATCATCTTTTATTGTTTTTTTTATCTTATTTTATTCTATTTTTAGCTTTATTTTTAATAATTAATCTCTTTTAATGGTCCACTTTTGGTAATATTATTTAATTAAACTTTAATTTAAAAAATGTGTCAGTACTGGCTCACATGTCTTCAAATCTTTTATCTCTTCGCTCTTTATCTTAATTATTATTTTATGAATTTTTATTTTTATTTTTAATTGATTGATTTGTATACATGGTCAGTTGAGGACTTTGTTTTGTGCCTGTAACTTGTACCTCGCACTTTGTGCAGTACATTGTGCTTCCAGCTGGAATGAAATATAATATGTAAAGTTTTGCTTGCTTGTTTGTAGTGGCTTTTCTGACCAATCATGTTGTCGTGCCTTCAGGATGTTGGCAAGCTCCACAAACAGATCCAGCGGTGCTACGCTGAGAACAGACGAGCTTCACATCCAGTGCAGGTGAGTGAGCAGTGACTGGCACTGAACGGTAGAAGCAATCCTCTGTTATGTTTCAACACTGCTCTCACCTTTTCCAGTTTTATCTGACGAGCCTGGGTGGACAGCTGAAACAGAGCATGGATGAAAAGGACAAAGGATGGGTCAACTGGAAGGTAAGCACGACGCTGAGTGACACGGACACACATTTGAGTTTTCACAGCCGAGCATCTCTTTGCAGTCTGGCTTTTGTTTGGGAGAAGAACTTTCAAGCAGGCTGTGTGTGTTTTTGGGTTATTCTGTCACGCACAAGTGAACATACACCAGTCATGCTGCCATCATGCGCTGAATGTGTAATGTTGAAGAGCTCCTACACATGTAAACCGATTTATGAGAACACTCCTATTTAGCCTTGTCTGACTCAAGGTGGACAGTTAAGAAGACAACAAATCAAAATTGATCCATTAAAACCAGAGATATAGTCTTTTTTAATTCCATCTGGCCATATGACCATAAAACAAACTTGTGAAGACCAGCGGCGCAAAGCAAAAGTGCTTTTACTGCTGGCAGAATTTATCTACGCTATGATCTACACTTATGATGTAAAAATCCAGAAAATTGCATTATATTAAAGTTATAGGTTGATTTGCATTTGATTGAGTGAAATAAGTATTTGATCCCCTAGCAAAACTTGACCTAGTACTTGGTGAAGAAACCCTCGTTGGCAAGCACAGAGGTCAGACGTCTCTTGTAGCTGGTCACCAGGTTTGCACACATCTGGGGAGGGATTTTGGTCCATTCCTCTTTGCAGATCCTCTCCAAATCCTCAAGGTTATGAGGCTGTACCTTGGCAACTCAAAGCTTCAGCTCCCTCCACAAATTTTCTATAGGGTTACGGTCTGGAGTATGGCTAGGCCACCCCATGACCTTAATGTGTTTCTTCTTGAGCCACTCCTTTGTTGCCTTGGTCGTATGTATGCAGGTCCACAATCTTATCTCTGGAGTCCTTAGACAGCTCTTTGGTCTTGCCCATGGTGGAGAGGTTGGAATCTGATTTACTGATTGAATTTGTGGACGGGTGTCCTTTATTTGGGTAACGAGTTGAGATTAGGAGTGCTTTCTTGAAGCAAGAGGACTAACCTGTGTGTCTCATGGGCATATAACTGGTCTGTTGGAGCCAGAAGTCTTGTTGGATGGTAGGGGATCAAATATTTATTTCTCTCAATAAAATGCAAATTAATTTATAACTTTCATATAATGTGATTTTTCTGGATTTTTTTTTCTGATATTCACTCTCACTGTTAAAATAAACCTACCATTAAAATTAGAGATTTGTGGACCAATTAGATAGCTTGGTTAGAACTACTTGCTGTATAATGAATGATAAAAAAATGGGTTGGTGGAGGGGGGAGAGTAAAGGTTTAAGAACCACTTTTTTAGATTGTGGTGTTCCTTGCAATTACAAATATTTGCATGTCTTTGTAGAAATGTTCTCTCCATCTCAGTTTGACTTGTGTTTGATATCATAGTACAGTCTGTCTCCCACTGCAGTGTTTCATAACTGTGTTTATGCATGTGCAGGACATCACCATTAAAACAGAGCACTACAGTGAGGTTGTGGTGAAGGAGGAGCTGGTGTACCTGACGTCGGACTCTCCCAATGTGCTGGAAGAACTAGACCCCAAAAAGGCCTACGTGATAGGAGGCCTGGTGGACCACAACCACCATAAGGTCTGTGTGGCTTCACAGCTGCAGCACCCTGCTGGTTGAACCCTTGTTCGCTAATTCAAGGTCCGTTTTCTGTCTTGGTCAGTTTTCTGTCTGGGTTTTGTTTGCAGGGGATCACCTTTGAGAAAGCGAAGGAGCTGGGGATCGACCATGCTCAGCTTCCTCTGAGCAGTTTTGTCAAGATGAACAGTCGGAAGGTTCTGGCAGTCAACCACGGTAAAGACTAGTGTTAGACCGAAATATGAGACTGATATTATTAGTTTAAACCTACCTCATAAGTGGTAGTTGCAACTTGGTGAGCAATTTGGTCTGATTTTAGCTGAGAAACCATACAGCACAGCAGGTCTTCAAGCTTCAGATTTCTATCCGTTTACATTAACGATACTCTCTCTGTATATGAAGACCTTGTAAAGCCATATGTTTTCTTTTAGCCATTCTGAAACCAAAAAGACACATCCAAAGTGTAAAGTATGGACAAAGCATTGTGTTTCGCTTCTTTTATGTTAGCTGAAAATCCAGCATACTACCTATAGTTATAACATTATTTTGTGGTGTTATAAGTTAGAAGTAACTTTTTAAATATATATCTGAAATAAAACTCTACATGAGGTTATGTTAGGGAGACAAAAAAATAGTCATATTTTTATAATGGTGTATATGTGTATATATTTTATAATGGTGTAATTGAGTTTAATTGAGTTGGTTGAACAGATACAGACAATTAGTTGACTGGACAGATAATGTAGTTTGTTAAACACATACTTTAGTTGGTCGAACAGATAATGTAGTGGGTTAAATAGATACACATAATTTGGTTTAACAGATACAAATAATTGTGTTCTTGCTCTTTGTATAACTAATTTTATCCTGCAATACAGCAGAGCCTGAGTGGATTATAAACATATCATGATATTAACTTTTCACATGGGACCCTGTAGTTTTAGCTCCAGTCTGGTTTACATCATTACACTGCACCAAGTTAGTCTTCATGTATGTTGCCGGATGTATTTAAAATCAATTTCCAGGTTTTAGTTTTCCTATGAGTTAGCTGAAGATATAAAAGGTCAGCCAGAGATGAAGTTTCACAGTTTTTCTGCTAGTTAACTACAACTGATAAAATATGCCCATGACAGTCATCTTTTTAATTGGCAAAATTGACAATCAGCTATTAAAAAATATGAAGCTCTGCTCTTGTCCACTTTGGCCTGAGGTTAAGACAAATTGTGTCATTCATAATATGTGCACCGCTGGGAACAATGAAAACGTTTGACAGGTATAGCAGCTGTAACTCAGGGTGGTGTGCTTAGCAAAGGTTCAACCTACCATTCTTAGTTATTGCTGTTGCGTGTAGAGGTTAGTCAATACCTGTTTCGACCCTTTTGCTCCTACTGCTTCTATTTGGTTTTTAAAGTGTGCTCTGATCCCTGGGTTAGTGTTTGAGATCATCCTGGCGTACCTGGAGAAGGGCAGCTGGAAGGATGCCTTCTTCACCGTCCTGCCTCAGAGGAAAGGTGCTGTGGCTGTGGACAAGGATGGAAAAAGTACTCAGGAAAAAGAGGAGGACATTTCGGACTCTGACTCTGACCCCGACACACCGGACCAAACTGAGAAGAGAGCATCAACATAGTTCAAATGGACAACTTCAGTCAAAGCTCAGATGTTGTTATGGGAGAGTTTGAATATATTGATGCTCAGGCTGTGCTCAATAGAGACATGTTTCTGTTCACTTAGCATCTGTTACTTTGAAATTTTGAGGAGCCTTTCTTTTCTTTTTTTTTTTAACCAGCTATTTATTGGAAGTTTTACGTTGTGCCTCCTGTAATCCTGTAATGGGTAAGAATTCAGTAACACAGCTCATGAAAATTTCAGTTTTGCTACAGTTTTTGGCAGACTAAAGTTGTTCTTACAGAAAATGATTTATACTTGAATTTTAATTCCTTTTTTTTGTAGCTCAATAGCTAGAGCTGGAGGACTGGTGCTGAATTGTTAGAGCAAAGATAAAGTCAACAAATGAACATGATTGTTACTGGCCCTGAAGTTTTTCGGTATATCACCGTGTTTTTGAAAGTACAATCACAACATAAAAATTACAACTTTGTTACAGTCTGTGAAGAAGTTGAGGAGGTACAGATAATGTTCAGTGTGGTTTGGCGTAATGATGGTTAGACATCTATGATGATCTATGATCATCTCAGATGTCTGGGTTTTAGGACTCATGGGGTTTTCTATTGGTTTGGTTTTTCTATTTCTATTTTTTATTTGATATTATGCTTATAGTCTATAATTACCTAAAACTAATTAATAATTAGTAAGCGACACATACACAGCGGAAAAGGTTGAACATTAGGGGCCCACGGCTTTTCTTTTGGCCCAGGGCCCCAGAAAGCCTTAATCTGGCCCTGCTCACACTAAGCACAGCAAACCATTACCGTTTAACACCATAGACATGTACTGCCATATTAGGTCATCTAAATAAATTGAACTATAATAGATTTGGGGATTGATAGAAATTAGAATTAAATGATATTAGGGCTATCCGATGCTAATGTTTCACTGTATTGATGCTGCAGTGCCACAGCTTGGAGGGACAAGCAATAAAGCTTAAACCTCGCGAAATCACGTGACCAGATAAATTAAGCAAAGGCGGTGGGTAACAGCAAAAGAGGAAAGTTCCATGGGTAAAACAACTATAATGTCCGGAAACAACAAGACTTTACAGTGAAACACCTTGTTGCTGTAGCAACTAAACCCGGAAGTTGTAGTATCGATGGTAACGGGTAAGGTTACGCTAACCCGGAGTAGAGAACGCTGCCGTGTTATGTTGAAGCTAACGTCCGTCGGTTAATACACCTTTGATAAAAAAAACTCCAATGTCCCGAAAAGCTCTTAAAGTATTGGTTGAAATAAAGTTCAGAGCGGTAAGATTTAATCATTTTCTTTACTCGTTCTTCACCTGTCCTCTGCATGTACACTGGGTTCTGCGAGTGGAGAACGGTGCATCAAACACCAGACTACATTAGAAAACTTTTAACTTTAAACTTTTAAGTTATTATTTCCTACATACCGGCAAAGAAACACGTTTATTAGCATCGATTTAACATTGTGGTATAAGGAATTGAGAGTCGGGCTACAATTCGGCATGTAGTTTTTAAATATCTGTTTAATGAATTCAAATACAACTTTTAGGTTCACCTGTTCTCTGACTCACCACTCACAAGGGGTCTACGGAAAAGCTGGATAGTGTGTGCAGTGGTGGATAAGTGGTGGCGTTATGTCTGAGGCTAAAAGTTGTCATCCTCACCAGGTGATGACCATGTTAAAAACCCTTTTACACTGAAAAAGAAATGCCATTACAAAAATTATACAACATTATAGACTGCAGAATTTGCTAACAAAAGGCATCAATTTGTTAAGAAAAAAAAACATTTTTCTTGTATAATGCATTATAAAAATTTATAATGCAATAAAAAAGTCATTGTAATATTAAAGACAGTAACTTCGTACATTAAACATATAAAAATAGGCCTAAATAGGCAAACAACAAAATAGATACAAATGAAAATGAATCTAATAAAGAAAAAATCTGCATACAATACATGGTAAAAACAAACTGTCAATGTTATATTATAAAAATCTGAAAAAAGTAACTTTATAAAATAAGCAAATGAGCAAAATAAGTATAAAAATTACAAATAAATCTAGCAACAAAATTTGTTAAAAATGAATGGAAGAAAAAACAAACAATTGAATAGATTTGCAGTATAATCAAAATACTGAAATGTGTCATATAAAAACATCTGTATGAAATGAAATTGAGTTTTACCATGTTTTAGTAAAGCAATTTGATCACAAAAAAATTGTCCACCATGCAGATACAATACCATGTTAAAGGGATAAAGACAGTAGACAAAAACAAAAGTAGCATCATTCCTGTATTGTAATGTGGGTTAGTTTGTCCAGTGCATAGCGCCAGGGGCGTAGCACCAAATTCTGGGACCTCTGGGCAGTCTCTGTGCCCCCCTACCCTTCATCTCTTGATCCATGTTTCTCAAACATCTTTAGATTATTATTATTTTTTAAGCCAGTTGGCTTCTTTCCATGTCCATTTGTTCTTTTCTTCTTTGGAACCCTGAAAAACATGATAGTGTGTGATGGTGCTCAGAAATTCCAGTTTGAGGGGGTGTAAACTATATTGTGCCTCTAGCTTCCACTAGTTTTTTATACAAAGTTCAGTCTCTCAACCATGCTTTGACGGTATGTAACGTTTCAAATGTTCACACCTAACCCCAACCCCCCCACCCTTTTCTCGATGAGTGTACTACTTACTTTAATTTTTTCAGACCGATAACTACATAATAGAAACCCATAAAATGTGAAGAAAAGTAATATTCTCACAGCTGTTTTCTTTATTAAACAGAGAAATACAACTGTACGCCTTCTGAATTCAATTTTCTTTTGGTTACTGAAGACTGATGAGGCTTAATTCTCCATGGTCTCTCTCTGCCTGCTGGCTGGTTACAGTCCTGTAACTTTACCCTCCACCACTAGGTGTCACTGTGTCTTTCAGACCAGCTGCCTGTTCACCAGTAGAGACCTGAGACTGAGCTCTCCTGGTGCATGCTGTGCACTACATACAATGAGTTTGATAGAAAGAGGAGCACCTTTATTTATGACGGTATTGAAAAACATACCTTCGGGATTTTTAAATACCCTGGTACACAGTGGTGCTGTGATACTACCCAAGCCTAGCTTCAGTTAATTTATTCTGAGAGTTTAGTTAGAAATTGAAAAATGAAAACAAAATCAAACTTGTCATTTAGTTTTTTTGCAAGGGCTCCTTCCTATTCGGGTTCTTGGTAATTAGTCCCACTTTTCACCCACCATGACTCCCCTGTATAGTGCCTGCACATGATTATGACTGTTTTCTTTTGTTGTTTTTTTTTTTTTTTTTCAAATTTAGGGTGACTTCAAGGGGAAATGACTATATAAATAAATAATTAACTAGAAGCAGGAGAAAATATTGACAGTGATCTTCAGTGTTCTTTAAATGAGCATAAAGTGTAAAATCTCTTAGGTACAGATTTTACCCGCAACTCTATGTCATAACACTAATACATAATGTGGCCCATCACTTCTCTCAGGTTTCTTGTCCTGGAGTCCATCTGCCAGCTAAGGATGACATCTACCTCAGCATGTGCTTCATGGGACAGTACCGCCAGTCTGAGTGTCTCCCTGCTGTGTTTCCTCTGCTGTTCCATGAGAAGATGACCTTTGAAAAGGCAGGTCTTTACTCATTATCAAGCGTAATTCATTATATGTGTGATAAGTTAGATTAAGTTATTCTCATCTTTCACAAAGTTAGCTGAGCCATGCCTGTACTGAATGCATTGAATACACTTGACATGACTGTACAGCCCTCATCAATAAGAACTAGCATAGATGCAGTACATTAATATTGTCTGAAAAATGACAACCCTTTTGCCAGAATAAATGCTGACATCTTTAAGTACATTTCATTACAATGTGATCTGTTGAAATTTAACATGTCAGCAACACTTAAGTTGACATGTTAGGTTTGAAACCACTTGGTTATGGTTAGGAAAACAAAGAAAATCATGTTTGGGGTTAAGATATCCAGTTTTGGGGGACAATCCCACCTGGAAATGCAGTGACAACTGCTTTTCATGACACTATTATGGCAGACAACACAACAATGGCTTGTTAAAAAATTGCTGCATTTTGTCACTTTATTCCAGTAGGAATCGTAGTACTTTCTCCATAAAAAACAATTGCTTTTTTGCCACTTTCCTGGCAGAAAATGCAATGATGGTTTGTTGTCACTTTTCATGGCTATATCCCAGCAGGAAACAGTAATGTCATTTTTTGGAGGAACTATACACAGTAGAGACTCTTGCTGTGTTGGAAACCGTTCCCTATCACAGAAATTGTGCACTATATAGTGTGTTTGCCATTTTGTAGTAGTGTTTGAATTCTCAGTGGTTAAATTCATTTGCTGCGTATCCTGGATATTTGAACCTTACTTCAGCATAGTGGGGGTAAGTGGGGGTGTGTTGTCTATCTTTATATATGTACATATATATATATATATATATATATATATATATATATATACAGTCTATGGTACATACCATGTACCCTACAGTTTACTCCATATACCACAATGCAGTGTGGTTGTGTATTTTCAGAGGTTAAAAGGTTGAAAGGTTGTTAGCTAGCATGTTATGTTGGTTGGTCTATTTACCAGCTGACGGCACTGGCGAATCAACAAAAGACGCCTTAGAGGCCTAAGGTGAGTTTGCTTTCGCCTCCATCTGTGCCTGAGGGGAAGCAGTTGTGTTAGCAGCAGCTGAACAACAACAACAGGAACCATTTTCTCCACGTAAATTCAACAGTTTTTCCAGAAAGGCGTGTTGGCCAGTAGTTTGCGAGGTAACTACAGCTACTTAGCTTGTTTGAGCGAGCTCAGTAGTTTGTGAACTAAATAGATGGAGGGCTGTTACAGTTCACAATCAGAACACAGGATCATAGCTGACAAAACCCAACTTCCACTTCATTGGAATTTTTAACTATTTTGGAGGGATTTAATATAAAAACATGGAACATGTGTATAACCTCAGTTCATCTGACCTCCTGAGTGCTCGGCTTGTTTATATGGTACTGAGCATGCCCACTGCGTCACAGGAATATCTTGTGCATCAGTTGACGCAATGACGTTGAGAAAATAGAATCCGAAATCTCATTTGGTATGCCCTATATAGTTCACAGTGTAATACACACTGCAGGGAATAGTGAGTGAGTGAGTGAGTGGTTTGGAACACAGCTACAACCCCTCCACCTCCTGATGACGAAGCCAGCTCATATACTAAGCCACTTCAGAAACACTGATACGATACATATGAAACACACAAATGTAACATATTTGCAAAATCTTGAATACTTTGTTTCTGTTCAGATTTTCAGGTATGCAGTTGACCCTGGAGACATTGCTGTCATGCTTGAGTGTAAGTTCTTTGGTTGTATACAGTTTGTGTCAGACATTGTATTAGATAAAAAACTGATGTGGTCGCATACACCTATTCCTACTTCTTTCTCACACATTCACCCATTCAATCCTTAATTTTTGTCAGATATGCATGGACCTTCATAAATTACTCTCTGAATGCAGAATAATGACATATGAATCGATTTTAATAGATCCAAGAAAAAAAGTCAGTGCAAAAGATTTTTTCTTTTTAAATGTTAAATGAGTGAAATGTTATATAACGGTTCTTACAGGATCCACACATTGCCACTTTACATGACGACTGAAGGGATGGCATTTTCAAAAGATTGTACGCTTTCAAAAGTTTGTGTTTTCAGGCCCCCAAAACGCCATTGTTGTGTGAACAAAAGGCCAAACTGCAACAAAAGTTTAAAGTTTCATGCAAGAGCAGCTGTCGTGTGAACAGCCCTTAAGAATGAGCATTTGACAACAAAAATGTAACTCAAGATCTACTCACAAACTGTTTTTGGAGCTTTCAATCAAGTCTCATGGTCTTCATCTGCATAGTATGGGAAGTCCATTACGTGAATTTCCATCTGCACCTCCATGAAAACCAACTCTGAGCAAACTCCTTATGCTGATGAAGACCATTAGAAGTGATGAAGTGATATCTGAAAGTAGGTGTAGTTTGCTCCTTTTGTTTTCATCAGGTTTGTCAGACAATTAAGTTTCTAAATCACAATTAATCACAGAATTTCACGTTTAATCACAACTAATTACATTCAGTATTCACGTTTTCATTTCTATATTTGGCATTTCAAAACAGTTTTTATCCCTTTGTAACCTGGATTAACATAAATTTGCTTGTGCTGTGTTAAGACACCTTTCATAATTATTTAAACCTTTGAACCCTGAGTCAATTTGTTTTATTTCATTTGGTAACATGGGTAAAAAATAAACTCTCAATGGTTTACAGATATTCACATTTGATTAACAAAAGGCAGTAGGAAACTTGGCAAGAAATGTCCCGCAAAATGCAAGAATTAGTAGATTTGGGAAATAATTTTTTAAAAAGTTAGTGAAAATATCCAGAAATTTAAATTAAAATAAAACAAGTATAAATGCATACGTTTCCCCTTGTGGGATAATTAAGTTCACAATGACTATATTCATAATTATTATAATTATATATATTTAAAATTATATTACAGAATCCTTATTATTTTTCACGTCATTTTTTTCAAGTATTTTTCTTGTTTGTTTTGATTTTTATTTATTTATTTTTGTTGCTAAATAAGGTCTTTATTTATTTATTTATTTATTTTTTGTTTTACAATTACTTAAGTTTCAAAGGGTTAAAATCCATATTAACAAGGTGAAGCAATTCTTACCAGATTGTCTTGATTAGGAATAAACTGACAGCAGACAAACTGCATGGGACAAGCATAAAGTGGGCATGTCTGTAAAGAGGAGACTCATGGGTACCCACAGAACCCATTTTCATTCAGATATTTTGAGGTCAGAGGTCAAGGGAACTGCTGTTTTTCCATCGCCAAAATTTAACCTAACTAACACTTCCTAAGAAGCTAGGATGATGTGGTTGGTACCACTGGATTCCTCAGGTAGCATCACTGTAGCTTAAAACTCAGCCCAGACCGGTACAGTCTTTTAAAGGCAGGAATGTTGGCTGTCAATTAACGCCATAAAAAGAAAAACAGCTTTATGTATGAACCTTAATTGCACTGCACTTAGCGCAGACAGCCCGAGTTTTTAAAATAAACTGTTCATAAAATTGAATTTCTTGAACTATGAGATCCCCCATAAAAAAAAAAAAGCTATGGAAAAAGCTAATCGACCTTCAGTTAATATTATTTTGTCATATTTTCAAGGTTAAAGGATACATTTTTGCACCTAACATTAAAATATTAATGTGTCAAAGTAATTGCAGGTCAATTCTTTCCCACAGTATTTTTCCACACTGTAATAAAGCATCAGGCTGGCATCATCCCATTTCACTGTGTGGAGCATTGATGCACAACAGAGGAAAGTTCTGGACTTTATTAAGAATGAATTAACATATATTGGTGTTATACATTTCCAGAGCACAACATCAGCTCGTTCTAAAAAAAGTGTTTATACCAGAAATGTGAAAGAGTATTAAAAGTATTAAAGAAATAATTTGTAATTTTGGAAATTATGCATATTAACCTTCTTGCTGAGAGTTAGATGAAAGGATTGTTACCACTCTCCTGTATGGTAACATTTATTATTTTTTTCTCTGGGTCTTAAGATCTACTTTTCTACTTTTCTACTTTTCTTTTAAGCTTTTTCTCAAGCTTGGATCGGCTCAGACGCTTTTCACAAGTATTAAAACCTTGGGATCCTAAACAAAATGGTTTAATTTCTTTTAAAAACATGGAGGAAAAGGCAATGCGCAACTTGACAACAAAATATCACGAAATTCACGAGAATTATTTTCAAAGAGCCAGGGAAAGAGGTTTCAGAAAACTATAGTTTCAATTATCATGATTACATACTTAAAATTCTGTTACAGAATTATTATAACTTGTAAGATTTTTTTTTAAAAATCCTTGTTTTTTTGTAACTTTAATTCCTTCCTTTTTTTGTTCATTTTCAGTTTTTTTTATTTATTTATTTAAATAACTTTTTTAGGTATTTTCTGTCGTCATCTTTAGTCGTTCTTGTTTTCTTCCTTTGTTTTTTTTTGTTTTTAATTCTATTTAAAGAAATCCAGCAAGTTCGCTGAGGTTTTAAATGAAATGAAAATATGTTATCAGTATATGAGGCTATAGGAGCTGTTAGTGCCCTGTCATACAGCTGTCCAGATAACAGGGAATAGATGCCAGTTTACAGCTGTGGAGACACTGTCTTTTTCACCTACATGATACCGAGGATCTGTCTTATGTTGACACCTTTTCTCCTCAGATGAGACAGTCACAGTTGAACTGGTGCAGCTGATTCCTCCAGGTGAGATTTTTCATTTTCATTTTTTTTTTTTTTTTTTTACTGAGGATTAAAAAGAAAAATAAGGTTAGATTTCAAGAATAAATTCATGAAATTCTCAGAACAAAGTTTGTGTGTGTAACATTATGAGGAAAAAAATCTTAATATTTTGAGAAAAAACTATTGTCGGAATAAAATCATAACATTACGACAATAAAGTCTTAATATTACAAGAAGAAAGTCGTAATTTTATGAGAAAAAGTTGTAATATTACAAGAATGAAGTTGTATTTTTACGAGAGGGGGGTAGCTCCCTGGCAACCACTGTCCCCAGATGCTAAGGAGGCTGCCTGTACTCTCACCTGTTTTATAGCCTACTTTGCTGGCAATATGTGTATTGAGTGAGAGTGACCTCTGTCAGAGTGTGATGGAGGTGTGCTTGTGTCTGCAGGGGGGGGCACTCTGGCCTGCTTTGAAGAAGACGCTCGACGCTTCTTATTCCCAGAGCCCAAACTGGTTCCCTCCTTCTCTGGAGTGGATCGAGAGGTTCTGATGACCCGAGCTCCTCACTTCCCAGTAGGTCCAACCCTTAAACACATTGCCTCAATGAGTACAACAATGTTGTCTATTTTCAGCATACAGCATAAAGTTTCGGTGTGTAGCCTGTTCACACTGATACATCATTAACACATTGTTTTTTATGCTGCAGTCCATTTTACTCTGAACTAACTCTGACATGAAAAAATTGCAGTGGATGGGTCATCCAAGATCAGTCCAGC
Source organism: Plectropomus leopardus (assembly GCF_026936395.1). NCBI lineage: Eukaryota > Metazoa > Chordata > Actinopteri > Perciformes > Serranidae > Plectropomus > Plectropomus leopardus. Next base: position 2,566,011 of record NC_142198.1, read on the forward strand.
CCAAGTTATGTCTGAGTAACATTAGGCTAGATCATCACAGTAAAATGATGGGGCACGCAGTGAAGTTAGCAAAAATACTTTTCAGAAACTTTTACTTAACCCTTTTACTTTAACCCTTTTGTCCAGATTGTGTATTTTTGTTTAATCTGAGAATTATCAGCTCAGCTCCTACAATAAGTCTAAAATACACTGTGGAAACTAAATTATTACAGCAAGACTAAGGTTAAGGTCAAAAAATGCTCAATTGAAACCCATTCAAACTGCAATTTTTGATCCCACAGCCATCAAAGCATAAAAACATGCATTATATTATTTTTGGCTGTCATTCTGGGTTTGACACGGAATTTGTCATTTTTACTATTTTCCACTGAATCACATCTTTTAAAAAACATTTTTTTAATTTTTTTATTTACCATATTTGGCATATGGAGAAAAAACATGCTATTTCCACTAGGTGCACTGTCACAATCAATGATGCTGCTAATAACTGAAATATCCCAGGCTGTGATGATAATAATAATAATAATAATAATAATAATAATAATAATAATAATAACAACAATAATAATAAATATACTTTGCATGTAGTTTAGTGAGAATCATTTATTTTTACATTTGATTTTCATCTAAAAACACAGTAGCATCATGACATAACAAGCTGGCATTTAAAGGGCTAAAATTATGAAAATTATTGAATATTTGATAATTATGATTAGGGCTTATGTTGGTTAAAAAATTAACTCAATGGAAGCAAAAAATCATATAAATATATTATATTTTTTATAGCCTGGTTTTGAAAGCACATTCTGTAAAAAATACAAAATACATACATGTGCACAAAAAATATAGGAGCCTACATGGACGACCTCACTGTCACAACAACATCAAGCCCAGGAGGCAGGTGGATCCTTCCCGTGAGACTCATCACCTGGGCAACGATGAGTTTTAAGCCCTCCAAGTCCATGGTGCTGAAAAGGGGGAAGGTGACTGACAGATTCCATCTCTCAGTCTCAAGAACTGTCATTCCATCCATCACAGAGCGATCAGTCAAGAGTTTAGGGAAGCTCTTTGACTCAAGCCTGAGAGACTTTGCAGCTATCCAGGAGTCCAACCAAGAGCTTGGAAGTTGGTTCTCTAAGGTCGACAAGTCTGGTCTTCTTGGTAGATTTAAAGCCTGGATCTACCAGCATTCCATCCTGCCCAAAGTCCTGTGGCCTTTGCTGGTCTATGCAGTCCCACTGACAACAGTTGAGTCCCTTGAGAGGAAGATCAGTGGCTTTCTCCAGAAGTGGCTCAGCCTTCTACACAGCCTTACCAGCGCAGCACTGTACAGGAAAAGCAACACCCTGCAGCTACCCTTCAGTGGCCTCAATGAAGAGTTCATGGTGGCTTGTACATGAGAAGCCCTAAAGAACAGGGACTCCAGGTACAGCAAGGTGTCATCGATGGCATCGTGGTGAGGACAGGAAGGAAATGGAGTTCAGAGAAGGCAGTGGAGGTGGCAGAGTCACGCCTGAGGCAGAAGGCACTGGTGTGCACCCTGGCAACAGGAAGAGCGGGTTTGGGTTACTTCCCAAAAATCCAGGTCGGCAGGGCTTAGGGCAAGAGGACACACCATCTACTCCAGGAGGAGGTGTGAGCCGGCGTGGAGGAAGAGCAAGTGAGCAGAGCAGTAGGAATCCGGCAGCAGGGAGTGTAGACAAGGTGGGAGAGCACACTGCAGCGCAGGATCACCTGGTCAAACATCATGCAGGCAAACTTCAAACTTAAAACACCTGATCATGCTGGAACTTACAGCGCCCTGGGAAGAGCGTATTGAGGAAGCCAATGAGAGGAAACGCGCCAAGTACCGGCAACTGGTGGAGCAATGCAAAGACAGAGGCTGGAGAACCTTCTATGAGCCCGTAGAGGTCCGCTGCAGAGGCTTTGCAGGATGCTCACTCTGCAGTCCTCACTCGGTTGGGCATTACTAGAGCAGCTAAGAAGAGGGCCATGGATGCATTCAGACTAGAAGAGCAATAGCAATTTAGAACGATCAACTTCTGACTTTTAATGGATTGCATCAAAGGATATGATCATATTGTCTTGGCCACAGTATCACGGAAATATAAAATAAGTTTTGACTAACTTTAAGTCTGATCTTAACCATTTCATGTGATTAGATTACAAATATTTCCTCTCCTCTGTTTTTCCCAGGGCATCGCTCCCAGGTTGGAGTTTTCCACCAAAACAACCATCATGGAGTGCCCAGCTGATGCAGATATCAACATTTACCCCAATGTGCCCATGGTAACACTTCTGATTCAAAATGTATGGAGATGTATAACAAACCAAACAGCATCATGCTATATCTGAGGTGACCACATGAACTGGACCGGTTCAGCTTCAGCCCCAACACATGGTTTTAGTCCATTTCCACTCTCTTTTAGAAGCTCCGTGAATTCAAAATGCAGCTCCATTTTAGCAATGATATTAATAACTTTATTTATGTAGCATTTTATACCAAACACAAGGTTTGTACTTAGTTTGGTTTACTTGAGTTGAGTTGAGTTGAGTTGAGCTGAGTTGAGTTTAGTTGCATACAATTAAAACCAAGAAGCCAGAGGCTTATACAAACTGACCCTCCCTCAACTTGAAAACAGAAACACAAACTGAGAAAAAACAAACAAAAACCTAAATTAACATTTTACAAAAAAACACAACGAAAGTTAAAGGTGAAATGACAACAAAGAGCAGAAAAAGTAACCAACCAGTTACCATTAATCCAATAAAACACAAGAAGTATATAGAACACAATACAAAGGGAAAAAAAGGAAGTATTACATTTCAGGGCTAAAGAAATACTTCTATACTTGGTGCATTGATCCCAATGACTGTAATTTCAGTTACTGTGTGTCCCTCTGCTGACCAGACCTGGAATGTAACTAAGTACATTTAGTTAAGTACTGTACTTAAGTACAAATCTGAGGTTACATTTACATTACTTTAGTATTTCAGTCTAATGCCACTTTGCACTTTTACTCCACTACACTTAAGAGGGAAATATTGTACTTTTTACTCCACTACTATGATTAAATAACTTCTTTACAATTTAAGATTTTTGCGACAAACCAAAAATCTGAAGATATACAAGTGCAGCTGAAACAGTTATTGTAAGTTATTTTTTCAGCTTCTCATATAAACTGTATGTCTGAGGACTTGCTGCTTTTCCTTTCATTATTTTAATTATTTTAATTTATTTCATTTATTTAAACCTTTTTGCATGTGTACTTTTACTTTTAATACTTAATACATTTACCTGAAATCACATTTACTTTGTTTAAGTTTATTTACCAGTGCGTCAGTTTCACTCCTGCAGAAGTTCTTCTTCTTGCAGCCTTTTTTCATGAGTCTCTCTGGTGTTCATGTGTCATTGTCTTTGCACACGGCACAAAACCTGCCCTTATATGGTGTTTAGGGGGGCATTGCCTGTGCTAATAGATGATCAGTGGGATTCATCATTGAGCACAGCTCACTAATTTTCCTCTTACCGGAAAATTAAGAGAATGTTGCTGCATGAGGCCCAATGTTGTTGAAGTCCAAGTAGAATAGTGAGTCTTTTTTGAGTTTGTTGAATTGAAAGTAATTGAACTAGTGACTGGAGTTTAAGTAAGTTGAGTCTAAGTCCACATAAGTTGACTGAAGTCCACATCCCTGATCGAAGACCACAATCAGGCCACCAATTTATGAGATCTTTCAAAGTCAATAAAAATAAGCTGTAAAAGTAATTTATAAACATACTGAACTGATTGCAAAAATGAAAGAAAGCCAGTGCAAGGATACCATCACAACAGCTGTGATGTGGTCCTTTTTCTATATGTATGCAGTCAAGTGAGGCAAAGACAAAAAGTCAGAAAATCTCTGATGGACAAAACTGTTTTATTTTGGAAATGTTCTCTGCAGAAAGCATGGCTGGACAGTTTCCTCCACCTGCAACTCAAAATGAGTATTTGACATAAAATTAAACGCCCACAGTTCTAGCAGCAGCTTTACCAGCTAGAAAGTCCTGCTCTTATGTAACGGTGACAATCATTTTGAGACATGCACTCTCTTGCTTCCAGAGGCCAGCGATGAGGAGGAACAGGAAGCCCTCCAGCAGACCCAGGAGCTCCTCTCCTCAGAAGAAACAGCCTCACAGCCTTGGAAGGAGACCAGATGGCAGAGGATGCAGCGCCAGGTCACCATCATACACCCCCAGACCCCGGTCCCTGTCCCCTCTGAGAGCTGGAGACGCGCAGCGGCTGCAGTGGCTCAGTCTAGACTCTGCAGCTCCAGATCCGGCCCCCTGGAACACCACCGGCACCTCCCAGCCTGTAAGGACAGCACAGCACAACTTCTTCCCAGAAGTACAAAGAGAATTTTATAAAGTGGTTATTATTTCCTGCCAGCAGATGGCAGAGAAGAGCTAAGTTAGGTATGTTTCCACACAGCAGGTTTCTCTACAGCACTGAGGGGACCCTTCAGCATATATCTAATACAGATAGAGTGATAGAGTGATGAGTCCTAAAACGCTCAAGTCCAGCAAAAATCTGCATTTTTGCACTTCCGGTTCCCTTGTCTCAATGTCTCTGCATTTTTGGTAAAATGCCTTAAATAAGGTCTGTGGTTAACTCAGGCTAAAGACATTTATACATTATGTTCTGCAACATAAAATACGTCTAATTTTTGCATTTTTAAGGTTTTATGCGTCTTAAAAAAAGTGACTGCGAACAAGTGGCTAAATCTGACTACAGTGTTTGTTGGGGACATTTGACATCATCACACCAGACACAGAAACTACCAGTGAGACTAGTATGACATAGTCATGATCATTAGCTAGATCAGGTCACTCTAACAGGAGAGAGTTTTGCAGAAAATTAAGCAAGCTAAATCAAATCAGAAGTTGAACAAATCAGTCGGCGACCACAGTGTGGTTTGTTAACAACTAACAATAGCTTTTTGCTTTTGGTGATTTTATTTATGCTTCAAAACACACATAAGTGGTGTTCATCTGTGAAGATTATCACACTGAACAAAATATATAAGTGCCATAAACTTGTTTTCATCACAGAGCTTATTTTTGGCAATAATTGAAATCCCATTTAAAAATGCGAAAGTGTTCAGAGCAATTATGAGTTCAGAGCAAGAAGGGGCTGGTTTTGTACACTGATACTAAAATCAGGAAGTATGTATTTAAAATAGTATTACACAACTTTGTTTTGTGGAGAGAAAATTCCTTTTTTGCTTCTCACCATTGCTATTTATTATCTTACCCTGGTCAATAACCCAATTCAGGAAACATTTTATATTTGCTGACAGGAACGCCCACTAGTTGTGTCAAGTCAAGTCAAGTCAAGTCAAGTCAGTTTTATTTATATAGCCCATTATCACAAAACATGGTTTGCCTCAGAGGGCTTTACAGTGTACGACATCCCTCTGCCCTTAGACCCTCACATCACCCAAGGAAAAACTCCCCAAAAAGAACCCCTGTAACGGGGAAAAAAAACAGGAAGAAACCTCAGGAAGAGCGGTAGAGGATAGTGAGGGATCCCTCTTCCAGGACGGACAGACGAGCAATAGATGTCGTAAATAGCAAGTGAAGTACAATCATGGCAAAAAGGAAAGAGAAAGAGAGGGGAGAGGGGGAGAGAGAGGGGGAGGGGGCACAGAATAATAGAAACAGATGCATGTCATATTACAATAATGGTAGGTGTGAAATTAGTAATTGCTCTCTATGATGATGTTGATAGAGATGATAACAGTCTCATGCATATGTGAAAGGGGGTTGTCCAAAGGCAAGGCAGGTGTCCTATTTTCTTATCACAATGAAACTGTCCAGCCTCTGTGCCAAGTCAGCCGCAGCCCCGGTTGTGTACATCCTGTAGATGTACTCACTGTGTCATCCCTCTCTTGTGTGCAGCTGCTGGCCTCGTGGCCTGGAGCCAGTCGGTCTGCCTCGCCCCACCGCTCTGCAGTGTTTACCAACTCCTCCTCACCTATGACCAGCTCGTCATCAGGTATAAATCCTCAAATGAAGCTGCTTTGATTCTACCAAACATATATTACATTGTCAAACAACTTTCATAAGGGGTAGTTAAATATACTCATATTGTTATACTGCTCTGTTGATCAGACTGTAACAAGCTGTATTTGTCATGATGGAAATTTACTTACAGTCAGGTTTTTTATCAGCCAAGAAATGCAAATCTGTGACTCAAAAGCATTTTTGCTTCTTCCTACTGTTTCAGTGAGATATTCTCTACCTGGCAGAAGAAAATCCATATCCAATGGTTTGGTATGAAAAATCGATTTTCCTTTTCTTTGGCCTTGTGTAAAGGGAGTTATGGGCTTTATCTAACACATTCTTATCTGAAGTCGTCACATATTGCCACTTTGTCAGTGGACTTCCACGTCTACATATAACACTGTTGATGTTTCGCAACAAACGCCTTGATGTCAACAAAAGCACATGGTTGCACAACCTTAAACATCATGTGGAAGCATGATGTTATGTTGCGGAACCATATAAAACTGTGTCATCTGACACAAATATGAAATTTACAGAATCATGAATTGGGGACATTATCATTTATGTAAATTGAAAACAATATTGGAACTAACACTGAACCCTGTAGAACACCCTTAATAATTGAAAAATCTGAATGGACATCACCCCTTGTAATCTATCAGAGGGGTAGTTTTCAAACCACAGAAAACAGAGAGAATCAAAACCCATTCAGAAGAGTTACTTTAAAAGTAACGAGTGGTGAACTTTATCAAATGCTTTAGACTAGTCTGAATCAAATAAAGGACTAGAAACTGTGACTCGTGAATAATCCACAATTAAAAATAAAAATGCATTACCTAACACTACAGAAAAGCTAGATCCATGTACTACTTACTGTTTTTTTGTACAAAGTTTACATAAGTAACATCTGTATACACAGGGCATAATTTGAAATACATCAGTTGAGAAAAATCTGTAACTTAAATCACTTGTCTAAATATATAGACACAGTAACTCTGTTCTGCTTCCATTGACAGGTTGGAGGGATGTCAGAAGACTCCAGCTCTTCAGAAGCACATGACCCCCTTGACTATCACCAAGGTCATGACCCCTCAGAGCTATGGCGCTCTTACAGGGAACAGGCCAGGCACAGCAGGTTCTGTTTCTAGTTTTAAATATTGACATTCATAGTCTAATCATGTACATCACAAGACTGGGAACAAAATTCATCCTTGTAATTTTTCAGCTGGCCCATTTGGGGCTTTTGGAACTTTCGATGGAGATAAGCTCTCAGTTTCCCTTTACTTCCAAGTCTTAGTGCTAAGCTGTGCTAAACACATCATGTACTGACATTTTCTCTGTAATAAGAGCAGGCTTCTCATCTGACTTTGAGTTTGACAGCTATGCAGATGACACTTGAATGTTCATTGCTAAAGCAAGTAATGATGACTAATGAAAATGTCACTGAAGCAGAAATTCCCTGTCTGTTGTTACGAAATTCAGGTGTCACTCCAGTTCTCACAGAGAATGGGAAGAGGTCCAAGAGCGTGTTCGTGGACTCCTTACCACGCCAAGAGCTGTGCGGCGCCTTGTCTATGTAAGTAATACGTATCATCAGGCTTTATGTTAGATATCGCAACATCAGTATGTGTTTGAGTAGGGTGTTAGACTTGTTGTCATTTATACAGCCCACTACATGTCTTTGAGTCAATTTTGCTGCAATATGCAGTTATTGATAGTAGTCTATTAGGAAATGGGCTTCTTTTGCCCTTGCTGGCCACTCTCCGATTAACTCGACTGTTGCCGTGTGTGGTTATCCGAATAAGAATAGTTTTTTGCTTTCTTTTTAAATTTTTTTTATCCATTATAAAAAAATATAATAATAGCACTTAATCTTGTTTTTAAGACTCAAATAAATTTACACTAACTGCAGCTTTCATTTTAAAAAGGCTTACATTTCAATTATTATTTTATTTTCAGTTTCTCCTATCTCAGAAATATATATGTCATATTTTAGTAAGAAGCGTCCTAATTTTCCAATTTATCCTAATGTAGTTTTTTTAGGGCAAACTTGTGCCCAGGAGTTTTAACACGTTTGCAACTTGGATGAATAGCTCTAGGAATATACTGATGATAAATTAAGGAGAGCACAATGTAAAAGAATGTGACTGTTATTGTGTTTTAGGGGGCCACACACTCTGAGGTTGATGAAGTTTTAGCCAGGAGATCTATCTCTCCAGGTCCACCATGATGACCCATTCAGGCTCTAGAAAGGTGAAGTGAACCTGCTCTCTGCCTCCATGAGTTTTACTTTTCACTTTAGAAATACTGTCCCCTTGAAGCATTCTAATGAAATCGCAGAAAAGGTGTTTGCCACGTCAGCTTGATTCTCATAATAGCCTTAATGTCTATATGCCTACAAATATACAATAAAGGCAAAAAAAGAATTAAAAAAAAGATAGATAGATTTGTCAAATGAATTGAGCAATTTTGTTATAAAAACTGAGAAAAATAAAAGGAACACGTGATGCATTTCAGAATCTGCAGACACATCTGTCACAATTCTTTAGATGTAATATATGTAATGGACTTATTACATGAATAAGTTATTATTCAAAAAAAGTTATCTTATGTCTGTCTGTTTTAGTCCTGGTTAGATCAACAACACCTGTTAAGGTGGTAATAGCAATTGCAGTTTGTCACTACAAACTCTGGGGACAGCAAACATTCTTTAAGCAGTTACTTTTTCAGAAATACAATGGGCCGATTGCAACAACAGGGTTTACACTTGGTTTTACACTAAGTCTGTCTAAGTTGGCTAATAAGTCCGACGTCATAGATTCACCATTGCATCATCTAGGATTAAGTCTTCTTCTTAAAACCGGGCGTAAATCTTACGTCTTGTCCTTCACCTCAGCTTGTTGAACAAGCAATCAAAAAACAAATGTTCACCAATGAAAAGTGCACTGCTGACATCAGTTATCAGGCTAGATAGCTAACATTAGTTAAATGGCTGGTTAGCTGCAGCACATTAAGCAGGAGCATATTATTCAGATGCTACTGTAGTCCTTTACTCTTTAATAACACTGCTAACAGCACACCGTACAACCACGACTTGTAAGCTACAGTCAAATGATTAGCTACACATTAGACAGTGGGGGATTGTCAATGCTGCTTTTTTAAATTATTCAATGTGATTTTAAATGCATTGTTTTATTGTATTTATTGTATGCACTAATGTACTTCTGTTGGCTGCACAATAAATTGCCCCCTGGGAGACATTAAAGATTTCTTGACAGACAGCTTAGTTAACGCTGTTGTCAATGTTAGTATACTCACCTGACATGTTTTATAGTTCAAGGTTTGCTAATAGATGCATATACCAAAATGTGCAACTACTGGAAGTAAATTAGGAGGAGGAACTAAAGTAGGAACAAAATAACCAAATATAAATTTTTTTGTTGTCAATTGTTGACACTGTTTCCATGGTTTCCACCATTTATGCCTCCCTGAAAAGACATGCAAATGTCACAACTCAGATATCATCGAAATTTCCCAACTTCCCACTGGTAATTACAACTGTGGAGGGCTGTTCATGTGCTCATAACTCCCAAATATGGTGAGTATAATATTTCCGAGGAGCACATGAAGGCAGCATAATGTTGTATCCTAACAGCCCATTCATTGCTAGCCAATAGCACAGTGGCGTTGGCACTCACATGAATGCCCATCACCCAAACCGGGCATAGTTTTGACTGAGCTCAAGTTTTGTGGGTGCAATGAACCTAAAGTCCATTCTGAGGACTGGTCTCAAAGACCAACATTGCACTTCGCACCGGGCTTAGTGAAGACCAGTTGGTAAGGATGAACTAAAATCTTGCAGAAAAAAAGCCAACCAGTAAAATATCAAACCGGGATTTGATTTCACAAAAATGTTACAGTTTAAAACTTTTTCTCTTAAGTGCAGAAACAAGACTTCTTTTCCTCCTGTGCAGGAAAAGAAACCACCTGGCCAATGAAAACTTCAGATATGAACTCCCATGATGTCTCTCCCCGTGTGTGTGCACAGAGGTATTTCATTGCAGTGGTTTGACAAAGCCCACACAGCCCGTATTAATGACTGACAAATTAACAGTTTTTTTGTTAAAATAAAGCTTTTAGAATTTAAACTCATTGTTATATCTCAGTTAGAACACAGCCAGCAGGCAGTAGTATGAGTCTAATGTCACAAATCCCTGTTCTGTTAATCTATCAAGCTGACATTGTCGAGTCCTCAAGTAAATCACAAGGAAGCCATTAAAAGCAAACTGTGTCTATGGCAATGCAGCTCTGTGTGAACTACTGCCATATATCAGAATAATAGCTGCTCTCTATGACTGCGGCATTAAGCATTGGCTATATCAGGAACATTGAGATCTAGTGCAGAATAGCTGCTGAAACAGATCTCTATTTTCGTGTACAATCTATAGGCCTCAGTGGCAGTGCAGATTTAACAAAAGTCTTTAAATAATGCGGTACACAACAGACAGTTTGGCACTACTAGATACTGCTGTTCCCACACACAGTAGGCAGGTTACCATTACAGATTTGTGCAAAGCTTAATTGCTATTTTCGATAAAACACAATTGCGAGATGACTGCGTTTCCGTTAAGTCATGGGACTTCTCTGGCGATTACATTCCAAGAAGTATGGCAATGGATGTTCAAAACATTAGCAGCTTTATGTCTTTTGCAGCTACCGCACTAGCCGTTATATTTTCAGTCGAAGGCCACGTAGGTATGCTATGCAAGCGATAATGGAAAGGCAAGCCCCTTAAATGTGGGAGCGGCAACAAAAGAAGGATTTCTGGGAGGTGATAATCCACGATTTCACAGAGGAATTGTGGACTCAAAACTTTCAATGATCGGCTCAACTTTTGAAGAGTTATGCGATGCAATAACACTTCTTATAGCTCCTGCTGCATCATGCCGTAGGGAGCCAGTTCCTACTGACGGCAGGCCTAAAACGCTTTCAATTCAGTTCAATTCAATTTTATTGATAAAGCCCATTATGACATAACACAGTTTGCCTCAGAGGGCTTTACAGCATACGACATCCCAGCCCTCAGACCCTCACATCGACTAAGGCAAAAAAAAAAAAGAAAATGTGGTTTTCATCACCCTGATGTTTGTTCAAGTGTTTTTTTCATGATAAGTTTGGTTTTAGGGAGTTGAATTATAGTGAATTATAGTGAGTGAATTATAAAAAAAGGGGGCTTTTCTGCCATGATTGACAGGTGTGATAGCCAATCTGTGCACTCATATTCAATGGGGCTGCTCAAGACTGGTTGGACGGGTGTTTGGGCGGGAAGTCTCTCCCGCGTATATCTCTACTGCGCAGATGCAGGCTCTCAATGACATCAACCTCGCAAGATGGCAAGGCTCGTATCTCGAATATTTTTACCTTTCTTCAGCATGGGGGGGGGGGGTCGTCCATCTTTATATACAGTCTATGACCTCACCATGTGCCTCTTACTGATCCTAACCATCCATGCCAGCGTGTGCATTTGTGGATGTCCTGGTGTTGGTTGCCATGTGCTTTTGTTGCCTAAACATGACCACATGAACCGTAAACACACCATGTGCTTGTGTTGACATCACAGTAGCAGCATCCTGAAACATCAACAACAAATTCAGATGGATACCTAGAACATAATATGTAGACACAGATGTCTATTGTAAAGCAACAATATGTGATGACTTGGGACTAGAGCCTGTTGGACAACCTGGGAATGAGAATGGGCTGTTGTGTGGTTGGTCTTCACAAAGAACATTCATGTGAAGTTTTTATATCAAACTCTTTCCGAATTCAAAAATGAACTGTCATGCTTTATTGATAAGCCAACTCAGACAAAAGGTCCTCATGGTGCAACGGATAGATTCAGAAGAACTAAGATACTTGAACCAGTCAATGGATCCATCTTCTAGAATCAAAAGTTACATGCTCTAATAGTGCAACTATTTCTGTGGTTTTCCAAGACAATGACCTTAATTTCTGGAAAACTGGTGCAACAGTAGAAAATGTGCTGTAAATTCCTACTTTACAGTGGCAGAGTAGTTCTTGTTTTAACAACTTTTACTTAACTATCCGAATACCTGCGTGATACTTGGAAGATAATGTGTGTTAAATGACCGTGAAGTATCTCATTATCCTTATCATGTCAGATATAGGTGGTAACTACTAAATTAAAAAGAACACAATCAGACAAACAATTGAGCAACTTTCTTTTATTTGCTTGCAGTTACATATAACGTACATGTTGATTCACATACTGTAGGTACTCAAGTAGTTGTCTGTACAGAGAAAGGGTCGGTTGATGCCAGTGTGCTTTTGAAATGTAGAATACAACCTGATTTGTGAGGGCTCATCTGCACATCATCTCCGGTCAGTTACAAACAAGCACCTTCATTCACCCATGTTTTGTTTCAAATATGGCCCTTTTTGGCAGTGTAGGGACAACTAAAATCGAGACACTGAGACTTAGACTGCACTCCAGACACAATGGATTTGGAAAATTTGACCTCTTGGGGAAAAAAGTCATGGAAAGACCCTCAACATAAAAGTCAGAAACTTAGGCAAGATCCCCAAGAATGTAGTCATGTGAAATCATTCTAAACCTGACAACACACCGTAAACACAGTTACTGCACTAAACAACTGTGTTATTCTAAAAATAGTAAAAGTTTGATATTTCAACATTCCATGTTCTCTATCAAAACATTGGCATGATACTTGATTAAGGATACAGCTGACAGATAGAAAAGCTTTTGCAGTTGCTATTTTTTTCTATGCTAGGTAGTTGCTATCATTGCAAAGCATTGACACATCAGTTGTTGCTTTGGAAATAGTATTTAACACCAAGCAGAGAAAATTTCACAAGTGTTTCTTATGTGATTTTTCCATACCGGACCATTGATTATTTGAATGTCTACCTGGCAAGGAATTTCTATGAGTAGCATTTACAGTTGCCTAGTTCTACGCCTACATTGCTATTAGTTAAGTATTGACACATTAGCTGCAGTTGTGGGAGCAGTATACTTTACACAAAATAAAGAAAATCTCCCAGGTGTTTCTCATGTTGTTTTATCCAAGCTGGATCACTTAAATGAGCAACTACCGGGGAATTTTCCAAATTCCAGCTTTGGACGAAACACATCGTACAGCATGATGTTGCGCTGCAAACTACTCAGTTTTAATTCTACCACAATCTGAGCAATAAATTACTAAGTAGAAGCTTAGTTGTCTTGTGTCAAATGTAAATGTAGATCTGCTGTGTCTGCCTTTCTAGAATACATACCTTGATTAGCATGTGCTGGATAACATGAGTGTCTGTCAGTTCGTTTACATGATGCTAGAAAAAGTCAAATTATTAAGTCAGCCCGACTAAAACTGGACTTTTAAAATACATGTGAACATGTAAGTCAACAGAAATTGTATGTGAGTTGAATTTCTAGAAGTCTGACTAACAACACCTAGATATTGCAGTTGGGGATCGATTTACTCTTTCAGGAATTCTCTGCATGCTCCATCGTCTCCAACCCCACAAGTGGAACAGTACAAATTCATAAAAGAAAGCCGGGGAAAACAAATGACGAAGAAGAAGGGAAGAAAACAAGACAAAGGCAAAAAGTAAAGCGAAGAGTACGTCTGAAATGTACAGTGCCGAAAAGTTATCCATGTTTTCACCATTTGACATGCAACCTGTCTGCCGCTTGCTAACTTGTTTAGTATGTGACGTAATAGGTCAACCGGAAGAAGGTCCAATAGCAGCTAGCTGAAAGGGGGCATATCTCCACCTCCAATGGCCAAGTCAGAATTACAATAAATCAGTTCTCAGTTCTCCTCTGGTGCTTGTATACTAGGACAAGGACAGTAGTCTAATTAAATGGCCTAATCGTGCTATAACTGTAGCTCTACTTAACTTTGCATGGAAAACTTACGCAGTGAGTTGCAGTGGGATAGATTATTGTGTTGTCCTGCCAGGAGATTGGAAAGGTGTTTGGCTCAGACTCTGGGCATAGTGGAAGGAAACCAAGCAAAAAAGGACTGCTTAGAAACAATGACATTGATAACCACACTGGGAACATGATTGGGGGACCAACACAGTTTGGCACAACAGAAAACTTTAAGCGATCCTGTCGTTGTCCCATGTCATGTCTTTGTCAAGTTGACTCCACCAAAAACCCCACACCATTTATTCCGATCATAAGTACTGTACAGTATGTGCATGTGCAGGCATCATGGTATGCAGCTGCTGTATGGAGTCAAATACACAGTGCTTAGTTCCAGACATGGACATACATGTAAAAAAGGGTTAACCACAAGCATTACACGCTGTGAGCAGCATCACAAATAACAGTGCAGCCAGGGAGCACATAGTAAGTACAGACATTTGTATCATTAGTGGCATATGCGTCAAAGCATTAACTGACATTGACTTTGTAAGGAAGGCAAGGCCCGTTGGTCATCAAAATGTAATGATTGTATTTGTGTAAAATTAACTAAGCGTGTTGATCCAAAAAAACATGAACTCTTCTGTTGTAGGCAAAACTTTTCCTTTCCTGTAGCACCAACCTCGGCCAATGTCATAACTGCATTTTGACTGCAACTAATGATTTTTTTTTTCTGTCAGTGAATTTTTTGACTTGGATCTATGTAATATCAGAAAATAATAACATGCCCATCATAATTTCCCAGAGCCCAAAGTGTTCTAGTGGTCTGACTAGCCAATCACAACCACATTTAAATCCCAACAGATGTCAGTGGTGGTTCACATTTTGAATAGCATCTGTGGTGCTTTTTAGCCACAACTGTCTACACCCACATTTAGCTAGAGAGAAGCTAACAAGGCATCTAGGCTTGTAATTTGTTGACCACTGCCAACAAAAAATAAAATTTGTTGTTCATTAGCGAGACATGAGCAGCATTTCCAGGCATGATTGTGCCACCAAAAATAGGTATTTTAAACTAAAACATGATCTTTTCTTAACCATAACCAAGTGTTTTTTGTGACTGAACATAGCCACAGTGTCACAAATCTGCGACATGATAACATACAAGTTTACATTTCTGTGGTTTGCAGAAATGTACAATGCCAACATTTATTCTGAGATTGGGTTGAGGCTGGGAGTAGCAAAAGCATACTGAAGCATTAAAACAAGGAGTGTAGTATCTTGACACTTTAATAGTTTTGCTAGTTAGCTGTTACAGCAGTTCTCCTACTGTCTTAATTTCCTGTGGCAGCAGTTCCCAACAGTTTTTAGACTTGGACACCATCTTGTCAACGCTGCCATGGACAAGTGTTACGACTTTTATCTCTATCACCTAATTGGATAATCTCAAGCTGTCAAACTCTCAAAGTTTTTGCTTTTTGCTCTCTAGCTAGTTGCAAAGGTAACACAAATAGCATGTGTAGACTGAATGGTTACACCAGTGATGGTGAGCAGATTACCACATGTACTGATGACCAACTCTCTGTTGTTAAATCCGCACGAAGACAAGCAAACTTTGTCAAGGGTTTGGTCATTTTGTGGTGTTAACCAGAGGTCGATTTGTTAGTATTTAACTGGGGGACTCACTTATTTCTCCTGCTGTTGTCTCTCATCTCTCCCGTGTAGTGTTGGCAAATATACAATAATTATCAGATTTGTACGATGATTTTGCCCTCTGTACGATGTACGATCAATAATTCCAAAATTGCCATAATGCACAATAATTTGACAATTGTGACACTTACAGTAAGCATTTAGTTCAGTTTACATGTTTCATTTTAATTCATTGTTTTATTTCATTGTGTTTAGGCATCACTTCTCACATGATCTCTTTACAGCCAATCACGTCAATCAGCATGCTGGGAAAATTAACCTACTCGTTCTCGTGATTGTGACTGGCGTATGGTAATTATCTCAAAATACGATCATTGTTTAGGCCCTTGTACAATAGTCTAATATTTCCAATCTGGCAACACTGCTTCCGCATGTGTGGGATCTCACTTACTCGAGTCTCAGTGCTTATTTACAGACCTTTTTTAAGATGAAAATGTAATGTAATGTTATATATTAACCAAAAATTATATTTATAGAGAATGTTGCCTGAATTTTAGGAAGAACATTCTTGGAACTGAGCTTTCTTCCTTTTTTTTTCCCCATTCAGGGGTTCTTTTTCGGGAGTTTTTCCTTGGGTGATGTGAGGGTCTAAGGGCAGAGGGATGTCGTACACTGTAAAGCCCTCTGAGGCAAACCATGTTTTGTGATAATGGGCTCTATAAATAAAACTGACTTGAAAACTGACTTTGGAACGTAGAGAAAACGTTCAGTGGTTGCATTGTACCATTCGTTTTTAAATCATAGACTGAAGCGACACCTTACAGACAGCCTGTCACTCTAGCGCCCTTGCTGATAAAATATGTTTAACTTTGGGCCTTAATAAACTATAAAGTTTTTAGTTACAAAAAAACTCATCCCCCGTACTGTTGTCATGATTGTTGAAATTAGCTATAGAGACTAAAACTGTTTTTCGTGTCATGCTGTAAAAGTGTTTATTTATGCTGTAAAGTTGGGCATTATAACAATGGAGGTTAATGGGGATTGACTCTGTTTTGAAGCCTCAAGTGGCCATTAGAGGAACTGCAGCTTTTAGCACTTTTGCATCGGCTTTATTTCTCAGCCATGGAGGTTGCTGGTTGCTGTATAAATATAGACACAGCCTTAAAATCTGTCAGCAGACATAAGGTTGGTATCCATTTTCATCTATTTCTCAGTAAGAAAGCATAGGAGTTTTTTTTACTTACTGACCAATTGTACCCAACGGTTTTCATGTTTTGTTTATACAAAAATGCCTGCAACATGCATACCTTATGCCTTTGTCTTAAGAGAGCATTGCTTTAAAAGCCTATTTTGACCTTATACCACAGTGACAATATAGCACTGACATTGTGTTAAAAAGACATTCTGATTATCTGATCACTGACACATAAATCCATAAGGTGACACTTAAAATAATCTTGTCTGAGAAGTAACAGTTTGGGGTATCTCGTACTGTAATGTTTCCCCATGTTACCTTAATACAGACATTATATTTGATCATTATACTTTGCAATAAATCCATGAATGTTAGTGATTTGGTTCTGAAAATATGTCTGCAAATTTCACAGTGTTCAGTGACTTCATAAGCCTTTGTTAACCATCTACAGTCTCTGCAAAATCTCCGTAAAAAATTAGCCCGCGGTTAGCATTTCTTTAACATATTGCTTCATGCACCTTGATGAAAAACCTCCTTATATGTTTGGTACAGTTTAAATATCCAGATAGATATACAAGCAGTGCATTATGGGACATAGACATACAACGACAGCCACACAAAAAAGGTCATTCAGACATTTTAGAGAATTGTTGTCTAACCAAGAAGCGAAGAGATAAATTTCAAATTCAGATTACTGTTTTGTTTCTGTGTACAATTGATCATTTCTTTTTTGCATAATACATACGCACACTTCTGATTCATCCAAAAAGAATGTCCTCGTGCACACACACAAAAAGCTCTTCTTTCGAGTGAGTCTTTGCGAGAAAGAACACACTCTTCTTTAAAAGAAAACTGACTTTTAAAATCTTGGCACAACTTGAGAGTAAGAAGGAAGCACTTTAATCTAGTCGTGGTTGTAAATGTCCGACATGGAGGGTGATCGTCTCGGGTAAGCTTAATGGAGGCTGCTATTGCTGATGTCTGAGCTCGAATGGGTCTGGTTGGATAGTTTTCCTCTCTCGTCATGGCACTGATACATGATGGAAGGTTTTCCGTTTGACATCCATAGCAGCGTGGCACTTTCTCTGCTCCTATGAGCCAGCCAGAGGCTAAAACTGAGAGGTTTCAGTGAAGGAGATTGCATCCGTCTTGTCGACGGTGAAGCCTCCGTTGACGTAGGATTTCTTCTCACACTCTTCATCATCTAAAGTGGCTTCCAGGGCAAAGGGGTTGGCGACATCCACGTCCGATGTCAGATCCATCCTCTCCAGTTCCCTTTTGGATAGCTTCTGGACAATACCGGCGCCGTAAGCATCACCGAGAACGTTGATCATTGTGCGGAACCGGTCCCTAAGACACACCACTCATGTCAATCTACAACATTGCTGTTAAAGGGATAGTTTGCATTTTTTAGGTGGGGTTATATGAGGTACTTATCCATAGCCAGTATATTACATACAGTAGATGTCAGTTTGCGTATCTTCAGTTTGGAGAAGCAGGCTGGAGTCTGACTCCTAAGCTAATAAAGGCACTGCTGTGCAGGGGTGTAAGTATAGACAGTGTGGGCAGTGCTGTTGGACAGGGGCCCATGAGGTGGGGGCCAAAAAAAGTGTTGGCTGGAAAGGGAATGCTTGTGAGTGATTCCGATTGCCACCTCAAAAATGTACCTGTGTTCAAAGAAAAGCTTGTGATTTATGTCATCAAAAAGGCAAAGCCCACCTGTGCCATGGTTGTCTTTTCTTTTTTTCCTTTTTTTGTAAAATAGTCTGTAGCAATCGATAACATAATTCTATGCTTCTTCTACTTAACTATCAAATCATTTGTTGTTTTCTGTGGTATTGTTGTCATATATACATACACAGTAATGATTGTTTGGTAGTATGTATGATAATATTGTCCAGTGTCAGGTCTTTTTTTGATCATGTGATGATAAGTTTAACTATAGCTAGTTTGGGAATAAGGACTGTTGTAATTACCTAATACCACTGCTGCTGTGGATAAGGGTAGCCACAAAATGTATTTTAGCCACCTAAAATTTTAACTGTATCTTATATTTAGAGTATTTTCACTGCTTTACCTTTCCATTAGACAGTCCTTGATAGGGAAACTGTCAACGACTTCAGTTTCTCGTCTATGCCATTGCGAAGTCACCAGACTCCATTAACAAAAACAGTAATTTTAGCTCACTGAACACAGAAGCTGCTGATTAGGGATGTAATGATTCACTCAAGTCATGATTTGATACGATTCACGATACTGAGTTCAGGATACAATTTTCTGCTGTTCAAAAAGAGTATCATGGTTCATTTTTCATCTCACTAATTTGAATCTCACATATCTTTAATCAATTTTTTACTGCCGTTATATTCCTACTGCTGGTCTACTGCAGCTTCCTTCAGTTTTTGGTTAGTGTTATCGTGCAATTATGGTGAATCAAAACTAACCCTTTGAAACATGGTTCGAGTTCATTTTTATTTTACTGCTTTCAGGTGCCTTTCATAAGTATTCAAATCTTTGAACCCTGAGCAAATTGGTTTGAGTTCTTCCAAAAACGTGGAAAAAAGGCAATGAGCAACTTAATAAGAAATAGTACACCTACACAAATTCCAAGCAATCACTAGAATTAGAAAATTGTAATTTTTAAAAAGGTTATGGAAAACTATATACAGAATGATAATGATGATAATGATATATAAATATGTCACAGAATTAAACTTTTCAAGCACTTTTTCAGGTGATTTTCTAATTTCTTTGTTATTTTTTTTTATCTTAATTTTCTATTTTATTTTAATTTCTTGTTAGGTCTCTAATTGCCTTCTCCCAATGTTTTCGTAAGAAATCAAACCAATTTGCTCAGATTTCAGAGGGTTAAACGCCATAGTTGTACACTAACACAAACAAAATAACTGATGGAGGCAGCAGTAGACCAGCAGCTCCTGTGTCCAGTGATGGTAAATGGTTTTTGTCAGTGGAGTCTGGCTATGAAGAAAGCGTAATTACTTAATTTTCCTCTTGAAAATCACTGTCTGACAGTAGGGAAAACTGGTGAAAACATACACTGCTTAGCTACAATTTTGAGCTTGAGCCTCCTTTTTCCAAATTGGGGGCCTGCTGAGTAACATCTACGTTATGTAATATACCGTCTAATGTATAAGTGCCTTATACTTAGAAAAATCTGAATTTTCCCTTTAAGTTAGAAATTAGGCAGAATAGAAGAAGTCAACAGGTAAACTCACAGCAGCCAATCCACAGCGACTATCAAAGTGACATCACTTGCAGGTAATCCAACAGCTGTTAAGACTATCACCATGGTGACAAGCCCAGCGTTAGGGACTCCTGCTGCTCCGATACTGGCAACTGTTGCTGTTATACTGAAACACAAAGATAAATATTTATGCCAAAAACATTTTGTTAGTTATTTTTTTAGAGTGATCATCAATAGGAAAGTTCAAGTTTTAAGGAACATTCAAATAATATAAAAGCCATTTTAAAATCCAGTTGTAGGCCACATATTAATCTGAAAAGTTTAACATAAAAAATTGTAAAATGAAATACAATTTCTTTCTGTATAAAAAACCAACCTGACAAAATCCTTATTTTAACACTGTTATGTTGTTATTTTTAACAGAACTTTTCAACATATTCTTACTTTAAAATTAACACTTCTGTTTGGTTCAGTGCTTTACAAAATATTACTATGAATTGAACACTTTTTCATTTCACTTTTTCAGTTTACAGTTTTATGGTTTCATGATTCAGCACTTGGCTGGTAATTTTACAGACATTTATTATTTTTGTATGTTTGTTGTTTGTATTTTTTCTTCCATGTTAATGTTTTTAGGTGTGTTTGGAGCCAGTAAGAGATTACTGCCTTGGTTAAGTTGTATTTTATAGTATCACAAGTTGTAATTTGAATGCATTTATAGCCTACACTTAGAGGAGCTGGCCATGATGTACCTGATAGTAACAATCTGACCCACATCCAGAGTGTAGTCATTCAGCTGGGCGATGAAGATGGCGGCCACTGCCTCGTAGAGCGCCGTGCCGTCCATGTTAATGGTGGCGCCCACTGGAAGGACGAAACGGGTGATCCGTTTGTCGATGCGATTGTTCTCCTCGGCACATCGGAAGGTGACAGGCAAAGTGGCAGAGCTGGGAGACAAGAAAGTGATGAGCACACAATGCAGCGGTTGTGTAAATCGTCCACAGCCCTAACATTAAATACAAAATATAACTGTATTTTGCCTTTAAGGCCTTTTCTGCACTAGTGGAATTGGTGTTAAATTACACCAAATACGATCTGAGCTCAGTGGATTCTGACCTGGAGGAGATCATGAGTGCTGTGACCAGAGCTTGAGCCATTCCCAGTGTGAATGTGTACGGGTTCTTCCTCACAATGACAAAGAAAATCAGCGGCAGACACACAGTGGCGTGGATAGCTAGACTGAGGGACAAAACAAATATTACAGAATAATATACAATATATATGATGAATTCTGTATTAAGAGCACAATATTTGACCTTCGGAAAATTTGATACTTTTGGGTTCTGTTCTGAACAACAACACTTAAAGTTGTAGATGGCAATTTTTAAAAGAAAAAAACAAAAAACTTGTCATATTTGTGGAAGTTGTCAGTACTAAATGAGACAGATAATCTGTGGAAAAAAATCATACTCCTCTGTCTACTATATTATTGGGGTGGCTGTGGCTCAGAGGTAGACGGGTTTGATCCTGGGCTCCTCCAGTCAACATGTCGAAGTGTCCTTGGGCAAGATACTG
Source organism: Plectropomus leopardus (assembly GCF_026936395.1). Classification (NCBI taxonomy): domain Eukaryota; kingdom Metazoa; phylum Chordata; class Actinopteri; order Perciformes; family Serranidae; genus Plectropomus; species Plectropomus leopardus. The sequence goes on from NC_142198.1 coordinate 2,587,594, forward strand.
AACCCCTAATTGCTCCTGATGCTGCGTCATAGGAGTGCGTGTGAATGGTGCTGAGTAGCAGGTGGCACCTTCTACAGTAGCCTCGGCTACCAGTGTGTGAATATGTGTGTGAATGGGTGAATGTGACATGTAGAGTGAAAGATCTTTGAGGTCAAAAAGCGCTTTACAAGTGCTGTCCATTTACCATCTATTAATCCTTTAATGACTTCCTGCATGTAAACAAGAACAACCAGATGAAGTATGAATCAAGATTCTTTCCTCGAATGTTCCATAAACATATTTCAGTGTACTGTTTAGCTGTAAAATGAAAAAGTTGGTAAGCGTTTCTTAGTTTAACTATATTTAACATAGCCAGGTCACCAGCTTTTTCATTTTACAGCTAAACATTGCACTACTTTGGCAAATCATTAGTGAGTGACTGAGTTTACTTGAAGAGAAAATACCACAAGAAATTGATATGAAATACTTCCGTTTGTTTTTAATGATAAGGGTAGCAATAATTTAACAAATAACAAGAAACTGGTTAAAATTGATGTCCTAAATAATCATAACTGGAAAGATCGTGTGAATGAAATGTATGAAATAGAGAAGATTACTATGAGACTTAGAAAGCTGTTGATTGTGGCAAAAACTCTTAACTATAATCACTGTGATTCATAGTTGTAAAGCAATAATGCATGAAAAAGTTGCATTCAGAACGTTCAGACAGAATGAGAACATTGCGGCCGCATGTCGTCACAGAAACTCTGGAAGCATTGGAGCAGCCCTGTGACCTAACTGGATGGGATTTACTGTACGCTCTTTAATGGTGTCACTGAGATTTAGTGGCATGGGCGAAGCTTTGATTACTGCATCTGCAGGTTGAGCAGTTTTAAATGTCCTTGGCCCTTATCAGTGCCTACACAGAGCTCAGCTTTTACTGTACCACTGGAGGGAGAATCGCCCCAAATGTCAACCATAAATCCCAGCATTCTGGAACAGGCGGATACAGAGTAATGGGACAGCTTACCCACTCAGCACTGTCACCATATAAAGACCCATCTTCCTGAAGATCTCCCAGTCTTCCACCTCGATGATCTTAGCAGCAATTAGGAACAGGATCCCTACTGGCATGTAGCTGAAAAACACATCAAGATCGAGTCATCTGGGGTACAGAATTGAAGGTTATAGCAAATATTGAGCATTTGGACTACAGCTGAAATGTTTGCTGAAGTGATTAATTCAATTAGCAGAAAAATAATCTGCAACAATTTAAATAATTGCTTAATTGTGCAAGTCATTTTAATACAAAAAAATATGACTGGTTCTAGCTTTTCAAACATGACTATTGGCTGTTTTTTTTGTAAGTCTTCTATGACGGTTAAATGTATATCTTTTGGTTTAAAACGGTTGGTTAACCCTTTGAAACATGGATCAACATCAGTTTATTCTGGTGCTGTATTCATACATTCCATATCAAGGAAAAGAAAAGAAATTTGCCTTTTTTTCTTTTTTTTTAAATTTGCGCCTAAATTCCTAATCTTTTGAGAAGTTTCTCCATTTGCTATCTGCTAAATCTAAATTTTTAGTTGTAGCTACAAAAATCAGAGTGATGAGACAGAAAGAGAGACAGTGGTGCCAATATGTTTGTTAGCCTGACACGCTAACAGTTAGTAATAGCAAGTGTCGGAGAAGCTCATGAGTGTATTGTTAGATTTGTATACCAGATCGCTAGATGGCACCTATTCAGTCCAATGAGAGTTTCATTACATTACTTCATGTCACCCGAAGAATATGTGCAGTAGTGTGTCTACTGCTGGCCCTGCCTGCCAGTTCACGCTCGGTTCATAGACTTTTCATCATGATGACATCACAGATTTTTAAATCACTTTTCTCAGCTCAAGAAAAGTTTTACAAATATAAAACCTCCATGGTTCAAAAATTCAATAAAAAAACCCATGAAGGATTAATAGTTGACTACAAGGCATTTTTTTTCTGCAATACTGCAGACCTGCGAGTGGTCACTGGGAAGCACGACTAAAATTTACTTGACAAAATACAAACGTGGCAGATTTACATGGAATTAAAGCCACAGACATCCTAAACTTTACTAAACTTTAGCTTGAATGTCATATATAATGGGGTATAACCTAAGAATGTTAAAAGTTTCCAATTTGCACATCAACACCTTGACAGCTGTTGCCAGGTGCAGAGTGTGAGCATGTGAGGTGTATTATGCTTTGTTTGTATGGGTCTTATCTTGAGGTCAGAGGTCTAGGGATGATTACGTCTCGGAGTCAGATGAGTAGAATATTGATACTAGGCTTAAATGACATGGACTGTGGCCCCTTAATGTGTAGATGCTTGTACCTATATAAGACACATGCATGAGTTGTAAGACAGAGATTCACATTGGTCCTGAATCTTCTCCCAGGCAGACCATGGTGCCTGGTGGATGCTGAACTTTGTTGTAATAAATTGATTCTTATGCAACCAAGTCAGTGTCAGCGGAGGTCTCTTCATCGTCTACACATCATTGCTACTTAAGAAACAACGACACATGAAAAGGCAAGAGAAGAGACCAGCTTTGCTCACACAGGTCAAGGGAAAAAAATCATGAGAAACAGCACCATGGAAAGAGAGACAGCCTGTGATCTGACTTTGTTATTAAGCATAATACTTACAAGAACAGATATTCTATTTAAGTATTTGACTGGTCTTCATCTCACCCCCCAGATGCAACAGGTTTTCTGTTTGGCCCTGCACTATTTGACAAAAAATATTTCAACTCAAGATGAAACTGTCGGCTTTTTTTTAAAAAAAACACTTATTGTTTAGCACATGGACTTTGCAGCCCAACCCAAATAACTCCATCTAAAGGGCCGATCACACTAAAATGCGTCTCTAGATAAGCGTCGCCAGCAAAACCATTGTTTCACTATGGTACAGCGTGCCTGTCGGCTCTCTTCTCTTGCTGCTGAGTGATACGTTGTTCTGGTGGTTTTTGGGCACACATATAAGATTTGTTTTGTTAAACTACTCGTTCAAGCCTTTTTTCTCAGTCTAAAGCGAAGATGTCGCTCTATATTTGACTCAGGAAAAACCAAGCAAATTGCCAGAATAAATGTTGGCATTGCACATCAAACAAGCTGAAAACACAGCAATGAGCTGCTCAATCCCAACCATGTTTGTTGTTCACAGGTAACCTTTACCTCCAGACCAAGAGCAAGTCAGCTCACATACTGCGTTGCTTAAGATACCTTGATATGGTATATATATATATATATATATATATATATATATACAAGTACAATACCAACTTTTCCTTCTGGTAACTGGGCTGGGAAAAACATGGCAGCAAACATGACAGCATCAGGCGGGTTTAACCAGACTTGCTCTTAAAATATAGGTAGGGGACATGGTCAAGTCTCAAGATTCATTCTTACAAAGTCAAGAAAGTGCATTTGTATAGATGTCCAAGTTGTACAAACTAAAAGCATGATCAACAGTTCACCATAAAGCTTAAAAATGTTATTGTAGTCTTTCATACATACCACATAATGATCTGGACCAGTTTCATGGTTGCTTCATTTAGGGCATCAAAAAATTCCAGGAGGATACGGCCTTTTTCGCCCATCTTCCCAATGACCAGGCCAAAAGCAACACAAAAAACTATAAGCCCCAATACGTTTATTCCATCCGAATATGTCCCAACGATTTTATAGTCCTTGGTTATATTCTGCCGAGAGAGGAAACAAGGAGGTGATTCATCCAGCTAACCAAGAGCAGGCCAGGAAGCTGCTCTCACAACCTCATCAGCTCACTCTAAAGACCCATTGATAAGCTGTGCAAATGTTCTCTACAGGATCACAGCCCAGTGACCCATGGCTACTTATGACTCATTATTGGGTCTTCTGATGCATTTAGATCAGACACTGGTTGCCAGGTGCAGAAACATGAAACGTCAAGTGCAGCAGATGGAGCAACAAGGACACACTGTTGTCATGTAAACATTCAAACCCCAATGGCTGTGATAATGGTTGTTCCCAACAAAAGACACATGAAGGTACTTAAAAGAAAGAGAACTAAGTGATGTACATGCTTACCTCCACCACAGACATGATGGTAGTTGAGAGAGGTGGAATAGTGGTGGTGTTGGATATCACTTTCGGAGGCTCTAGCTCTTTACGCTTGGTCTTGTACTGAAGGGTAATCAGTCACATTTAACAACGTTAGAGTTATGTTCAGATGGTCACTAAAAACTCACCATACTTTGATGTACGTTCAAAGGGCACATTAAACACAAAAAGAAAGTCTCTTACCTGCTGAAAGCAAGCCTGCACCAAATTTTCAGGAAACATGTTTCTGTTGATTGGGGGGAAAAAATGGTGGGTGAATGTAAAATACATAATATTAACTGCTGTTAACATGTTAAATGTTACTTAATGTTAACAACAGTCATTCTCTGACGTATGGGTCATTGCACCAACTTTTATTCAAAATACCGGAAATAATGATTTTCATATTCACAAAGAAGCTGCGCCCAACTTAAACTGCTAAAACATATATTTGTCCATGCCTTACTCAGGGGTGCCAGGATTCTGTCAGAAAAGTTGTGCGGGCTTTGGTTTTTTCAGAACATGTTGTACATTTTCTCAAACAAAAGCATTAGTCTTTAATTCAAGAATCTAAAGGTAGGATGTGTGACTAACAGAATTACAGTCTGAAGTATTTTGAGAACAGTATCAATCAGTAGTATCAATCATAGTATCAATCATAGTATCAATCATCTAGCATCTGAAAGTCCCTCTCTTAAAGCTAAAACAAATCTCCATGAGGTCACCCTATGAGTAGACTTAACATTTCAAGTTGCTGTAACTTTTTGAGTTAATGTAACATTATGAGCTGATGTCATACTTCAAGCTGAGGAAACTTTTTGAGTTGATGTAATTTTCTAAGTTGATGCAGCTTTTTAAGTTGACATAACTTTTTGAATTGATGTTACTCTCTGAGTTGATGTAATACTCAGGGGCAGCTTTGGCTGAGGAGGAAGAGCGGGTCGTCTACCAATCGTAGTGTTAACAGTTCGATACCAGGCTCCTCCAGTCCACATGTTGAAGTATCTTTGGGCAAGATACTGAACCCCAAATTGCACCCATGGCTGTTCAATCAGTGTGAGAGCACATGTGAGTGTTTGAAAAACTGAGTGGCAGGTGGCACCTTGGACAATTGCCTCAGCCATCAGTATATTAATGTGTGTGTGAATGGGTGAATGTGAATTGTGAAATGTGAGAGTGCTTTAAGTGGTCTAGAAAACAACTAGAAAAGTACTACACGAGTGCAGGTCCATTGACCATTTACTGTTACGAGTTGGTGTAACTTCTTGAGTTTACATGACTTTCTGAAACAGACATGATCACACACACTTTTACAGAGTGTGTGGTCGAGTGCATTAAGGTGTAAAGTTAGGAAAAGGTTCTAAATTCTAACTGAAGCTCTCTCTTTAAGTCATGAGACAACTTTCCATTTGTGGAACATAACACAACATAACATAACACCATGACTTCTGGTACTACAAGGACATGCAAAAGACAGAGAGATGGTAAGGCATTGGGATTCAGCCAGGAGGAGGTGATAGTGGCAGGCTTTTCATCCAAACTTAGATATTAAGAACAAGTATTAACACTTTTCCGTTTTGATGTGGTTGAATGACACATTGTACGAACCAGCTTGTTTAAAGCATAAAGGAAGAACAGAGGTGACAAATGATTATTGATGGATCTCCACAAGTAAAGTATTTCAGTTTTAAACTATAACTGAAAGACCTAAGGTTGGAGTCTTTGTCACTTCAACATGTGAATGAGTGGACACTTTATGGTGATGAAGAAACTGAATCACGACTGAGAGGTCACCTTAGGAGGTCCAAAAGTGTGTCAACTGTTGTGACATTGGGCGTGGTCCCGGCTCTGTCAATGTGCTCAGCTGTCTGAGACACTCCTGGTTTGATAGTCATCACCAAAATAATCCCTGCAGAGGATAACACTGCTCAGTATGCTGTGATGACTGCTTAACTCATCAGCAGGTTACACATCAACCACCAACTACTGAGAACTACAGAAGTGAATAAAATAACCAACTCACCGAGAATAACTGCAATGATAGTTGTTGAGAAGTAATAAATGACAGCTCGCAGACCGATCTTTCCTGATACCTCAGAGTCCAGGGCTGCAACACCTGTCGACAGAAGCACAATGTGTAATTGAAATCTAAATTGATAACTCCAAATTTCAAGTCATTGCCTTGTACTTTTGGCTGATTTTATCAAATTTTTGGGTCACCTCTTTTTTGTTGCTTATTGCTTTCTTCCCATGTTTTTGAAGGAAATCAAGCCAATTTCAAAGGATTAGGTAAACTAGGGTGGAAAATATTTACTTTTTTTTACTTTGTTGAATGTATTAAAAAAAGTATAATCTGATTAATGAAACACATATTCATTGTTATTCATATGTTTCTGTCACCCTCGATGAAAGATAAAAAATAATGTTGTATGCCTTTGTAGCCTGTACTCAAGTTAATGTGTATCTGCATCTGCACTAAGGTGAGGTTATCGTGAGCGGAGGATAAGAAACATCAGATGACAGATTTATTTGTCATCATTTTCTGAAACATAGTATAAGAAAGAAAATGAAATTGAAATCAGTCCTTAAATACTGCTACTTCTTATGGCGTTGAAAGAGGAGTTGAGGAGTCTCAACGCTATGATGTGTCAGGAACAGGTTGATACAGAGAGCGTGTTCAGAGATCAAGACACAATGGTGGCAAAATTGGGGAGTAGTTATCAGAAGGGAAGGCTCTGCTAGCAAAGGCCCACGACAGGCAGAGTATACAATTAACATAAAGGTGATTGCAATTTTGAGACAATTTAGTCTGTTCCCCGTTTTTTATGTTTGTAACATTTGAAGACTCAAAAATGTCTACCATCAACATTACCCTTGAGCAGCATATTGCAATGGAGAGAGCAACAACCTTTAGATACTTGTTTGAGCAGGAAAAAGAGGGCCCCAGGCCTGATACTACCAAAACAGGCCACCCTTTATTTATTATGAGTGAGGTGTGCGGATGTAGAAAACTCCGGGGAAATGCAGATGGAAAAAACTAATCCTCATGTCATCAACAACCAGTTCAGGAACTGCTATCATGGACAAACAACGGAACAAAATGCACAATACACTCAATCTGAAGCCTATTAAAAACAGTCCGTTGGTTTATTAGGTTTAAAGCTATAACAGTACGTTCATGTGGCGTGTTTACATTCAAAGTCAATGCAAAGATGCAGACAGACGCAAATTCACACCAGATGGTGCAACGGACATGACGGGATTGATGTGAAAACACAGATTTTGCATCTTCATGTGAGTTGAAATTTTTCAACTGGGGCAAGAATTTCATGTGAGGCTGTGTTGAGATAGACAGAACAAATAAGGACAAGTAAGGATTAGCGAGCAAAGCTATAAAGTTACATGGTAATCTCTGAAAATACACCTGTGTCTGTGTAGGCTATTTTTAGAGTTTATGAATGGTTACTGAGTAGCAGGTGGCACCTTGTATGGTAGCCTCTGCCACCAGTGTGTGAATGAGCAACACGTTCCCATCCCAACTTGTGACATGGTGTCACTCTGTCAGTGACCTTCCGCAGATACTTATGGCATTTTGGGTAAAATTCAGAAATAATCATGCTGGGGTTACCTGTTATCATGCTTGAAATGATGAGTGGAAGGATGACAAGCTTCAGCATTCGCATTAGGATCTCTCCTGGGAAGCCAAAATACTGCTTGTGGAGATGGGAGAGGGAGGCATACTCTCTGACCACCACGCCCAAACTGATCCCTGATCAGGAGAAAGACAGAATATCATCAGAAAGAATTCTTAGTCAAAGCAAAATGAAATAAGATCAAAGAAAAAAATGAGACATTGGATCAAAACGCAGACAACAAAAATGGCACCATAATTACAGGACATGACTCATGCAGGACAGACAAGCACAATGCAACTTTATACACAGAACACTGAAAATGGTATCACGAATGTGACTTAAATGAATTTTCTCTGCAATAGCAACAGTCATGATCACATTATTTCACAGGTCAGTGAATTTCACCTGTACAAAATTCATGAGGCACGACACACATTATATTGTCACTCTATAAATGTCATGTACTCCGTCCAATGATTTTAGTAATGCACTCCAATCCAACGTCTGCGTTATCTCACCTAACAGACCGCCATTAAAGACACCTGTAAAACAATGCGATGACACAGCAAACTTGGGGATGCCACGACTACACTGATCTATCAAAACATGACCTATACCTGATATAACTGGCCTGAAAGAACATTTTCACCACATGCACCACCACAACGTTTCCACCACATGCACCACCAACTGCAGCAGCAGTTTGGATCTGCAGCGAGGACATCTTACTGCTGCCATCTACAGCAGAGTTCCTACAGCTTAGGCAAATTAGATTTTACATTTTTTATTTTACATAGAGTTGAGAATTTTCATTTTTGTTCCAGTGAAAAAGTTGGATCTGGTTAGAGGTGGGAAATACCTAGCATTTATTGGTTAGTTTTCATGACTAACTTTGTGTGTCTCACGCTGTATGTGGGATTATTCCACTGCTTTAACACCCACAATTAAGATATTCAAGAAGAGAGATTTGGTAAATTATAAAACTTTTTTTTAAAAAGTTACCAAAATGGTACCAAAGAGTTACCAACAGGGCACATTAGGATTAGGGGAAGGAGGCACATGGTAAAATGTAGAAAATAAATATCACATTCATATAGGAAATGAACACAGGACTCCTGCATGAAAGTCCAGGGCTCGCTGGAGCCATCCATCACCCCTTCTGCCCGTTCTGTAGGCATCCTTGTGCTGCCTTATATTATCTCATAACCGGCAGCTCTGTGGCGTATCATGGGCACACGACAGGTTACGTCTGGCTGCATTCTTAAGTAATGCTGCCTGTTTGCTTATGAGGCTGACGTGGCAGGTGCCATCTGGCCATCCGGCTGTCCGGCTGTCCAACGCTGTATAATAAAAAAGTGTCCAGCTCTCTTCTCAATTGATGCTGTCCAGGGCACGTGAAAGGTGTCTTTTGGCATGGGGAGCCAAAAGCACTGTCAAAGCAATGGTACTTTACAAGTTCAGAATGAGAATAGGCTGGGAATGCTGCTCTATGTACAGCTCTCTGCTGTCTGACTTAATAGTTGAACTTTTATTTTCACTCGGTGCTATGGGTATCTTTGTGTCCATGGCAACCAAAGAAACAACACAAGATCAGAGTTAATTCATATTCTATAGTAAGATAGTTATATTGCTACGATATTTGCTGCAGTGACATCACTGTTCTTACTGTATTACTCATCAGAAACTGCTTGCTTGTCCAATTCGCCAAACAGCCATATAGTAGTGCGACAGATGCATACACACTGGGCTTTCAACGGGAATAGACAGACAATATTCTAAATTGTTGAATTCTTGCTACACCAGATACACACCTCTAAGTAATTAAGGGACTAATACAAACCCTTTGCCCCTTTGTGCCTTACTTTTCCCCCAGATTATGGGCCATTTAGCAATCTCGAAAGCTAGTTCCAAAATGAGGTCATCAAGGTAAAAGAACAGCCAGGGACAACAGACTTTATTGCCACTGGAAATAACCTCTGCCTTGCATCTAAGGAATAGTACAACATCGATAAAATGAAAGGCACACAGTGTCACTGACACTGCTATATACATTTTGAACAGACATTAAACTGCTCCTGTCCTTGTAATAAATACAATATAAATATGTTTGGCCCTCAGAAACTATGGCCCCAATATATTCCACTTCAAATTACCAAAAAGTATTGATTTGCTCTGAACCTGGGACTCTCTGCCCCCTGGGGTGTGGGGGTGCCCATTTTATCCTTTTAGTTTTATTTACATCATAAGATAACATCAGCTAACCAAAAGCTATGAAGAAAAATATCAATTAAAAAAGAGATCTTTCTAATACTGAATCAATTATTAGAGGCAAGTTGAAAATAGCCATCCAAAGTATTTCGTAGCCAGAGAGTTCCCGTGATGTTGTGCGTTCACAGGTCCTGGTGCGCTGGTATGCACGGGTAATCATTACCATACCAAGTTGTGTTTTTATTGAATTAGCCCACTTACCCAGTGTCCTGTATGATGTTCAATTTCAGTGAACTTAGGTGTTCTAGTTGTTGGTGAATATGTATTTATAATGTTTCCTCTAGTGGCACCCTGTGGTCCAAATGTCTGCCTTGCTTTCTACTAAAGGCATCTCACACTGTACAACACAATACATACTTCAAATTGTTAAGCAAAACTAATCTTTCTCATTTGTTTGACTTGGGTCACTTACAGTGCTGCTGGTGTAGCTATGGACTCTTAGGGTCCTACCTTTCCTCTGGCACGAAGCAGTGCACAGGGCAACACATGGGTTGTGGGTGGTTGAAATAATACATCATTAATGAGGAAAGTATTAATGACATAATACAAAATGTGAACATAGCAGAGAGGAGAGCAGAGCTGCAGATTATGTGACATTTAGCAATCTTGAAGGCTTGTTGGAAAATGAGATCATCGAGGTAAAACAACAGCTAGGGACAACAGTCTTTATTGCTGCTGCTTAATAAAAACTGCTCTTCACCTAACCAACAAGAAGACATCTATAAAAAGAAGGGCACAGAATTACTGACAATATACAGAGTGATGACCCATTATAAAATGCCTGATACTCTACAGACTTCAATGAGGATTATTACTTGGTTTGTCAAAAATATACCCTGAAAAATACATTCTGAAAATTCAAAATTCAAAATTTCATAATAGAAGAATCATTACTAAATGAAGCCTGTAAAGTTGGTATTGTAATTGATAAAGACAAACAAACATATTTGAAATGTTTCTGCCTCAGAGAACGGTAATACTTTTGGATCTAAAACTTTATTTATCTTCTGGTCCTGCACCATTTAATATCATTGAACTATTGCTGTCTTGAGGTAATATATGTTTGGCCCTCTAAAACACTTGGCCGCAATATATTCCACTTGAGCAGTGCAAATTGCAACAATCAAATAATCAATTATTTGCATGCCCAGAGCTTCATACTCAGATGAAATGAATATCCAGTACAGATAATAGGCTTTTTACAAGTACAAATATCATAAAGTAAAATGTATTAATATCTGTACTAGTAATGGAGGAAAAACTAATTTATGAGGCAGATATGATCAACTCATTTGATTTCTGGTTTAAAATAACAACTTCTGGTTAGATCCCACTAAATTCCAGTTTAAAACTAGCCCATTCTGAGTACAGTCAGACTACAGATACAGATAATCCCTCATCATTGCCCATTTTGCCTGTTTGGTAATTCAGCCCCTGTTGGTGCTGATGCATGCTACTGCTGTTCATTTTATACTTTTATTTTCACATAACATCAACTCACCCAACACCAGTATAAAGCAAAACTTATGAAACAGAGCCGTCAAATGCTTAAACAAGGTTGAAAATATTCATCCAAAATAGTTACATCTAATCCAGAAGGTTTGTTCATATACTGTGTTCTCAGGTCATTACCATAGCTGGTTGTGCTTTTATTGAAACACACTGTATTTAATCTCACTCATCTGTGCCACACACCAACTGACATAAAGTCACATACAACACAGAACCAGCAGGTTTCAGAAAGCCAGATATGAAGTCCAGCTGAAATTAATCTTCCCTTTTGTAGACAAGAAGTGTGATTTTATAATTAATCATTAATATATTTTGGAGAATATATCAGGGCCCATATCCAAAATACTAGGGCACAGAGACACAATGTCAACAAATCTGTACTGATAATTGTATCTTACAAGCTACGCTAGAGGAGTGGAAGAAAAAAGACTGCATTAGCATCAAAACTGACTGTTGTTGACGATAGCATACTTTAGGCTGTTTTATGTGCTACAGCTGACTGAATTAGTTACATAGCCTGCCAACTAATGTTAGCAGGGTACCTTTCCCTGCTAACATTAGTTGTTAGACACGTGTCCGTGTTTGTAGAAGGAGGAGACGTTAGTTAGAAAGCTAATATGGGTTGCAGAAGGGGGCGCTGTTATGAAACCAAACAATACAAATTTCTCCCTTTTTTAAAAAGGACAAAAGATCATCTACAGAGCAAACATTTTTGCAGTATGAGATAAAAAAAAAGTAACTGCTACTGCTTTTTAGAAATGAAACTAGGACTTTTACAAACCACAAATTGAGAAAATGCACAGACAAACGGCAAAATACTGAAATTGTAAAAGTATGTGATGTGTTTAATTACCTTTGGACAGAATATTTACAGGTCCAGTATGTAGGATTTAGGGGCATCTATAGGCAAAAATGTAATATAATATTTATAACTATGTTTTCATAAGTTTAGCCTATAATCACCTGAAACTAAGAATTGTTGTGTTTTTGTTACCATAGAATGAGTCGTTTATCAATCCCTCCAAGATTTTGCATTCTCAACAATAAAAAAATAATTCAGCCAATCCCAGTGAATTTTGTGTGACCGTGCAATTTGGTCCAATCACAGCAGCTATACTGCAAAAAATAAAATGGGTAAAATCTTGTTGAGGAGCATGTGTGCAGGGTATTGATTCGCTCAGCCCCTGTCTGTGTTCATCACGAGTCTACTGCTTCAGGACTGGACTTCTGTGCCTGGGAAAGAGTCACACACACAGTGACAGGGCTAACTGTTAGCATCACATGGCTAACATTACCTAACGGTAATTTACATGTTTAATGACAATCGGGCCATTTCATGTCAGTGTGAGATTAACAGCTCAGTGTGGGATGTTAACCACTGCTGCAGGGCTTCTTCCCAACAATACGCTCTGAATCCAAGACACTTACCCCTGCAATTTTGCAACATGTATCACAATTTTTTAGACAAGTTGCTGTGAAATCATGCATTTTAGGCTCCAACAATCACAAAACCAGCCTGCAAAATCCAGAAGGGACTGGTTTATATCTACACATGATGCAGGTCCTTTTTAATTGAGTCCACCATGTTGTTCGACATTAGCCCCAGAACAGACAAACCAAGCACTGGCACTGGACAAGGCCACCGCCGTTATCACGTTGCCACCGAGGTTCACTCTACACACTTAGCACATGGGAGAAGTTCACTGACAAGTTTCAGTTCTGCAACCTCACCACTAGATGCCACTAAATCTTACACACTGGACCTTTAAGTAACTCTCTGAGAGTGAGATAACAGTCAACTGTACGTCTTAGTACACAGCTGGAAAAAGGATGTGGTTAGCTTTGCTTGGCATGAAGACTGTAAGCGGGGGAGAACACTTGGCCTGGCACTGTTCGAAGATAAAAATACACTTATCAACACCTTTTAGGCTCACTGACTGAGACACCTAATCTCTCTATAAATACAATTCTCAAACAAAAATGCAAAATGACATAACTTCACGCCCATATGCCTGATCTGTTGTGAACTTATCTCACAGTGACTCATTTGGTGAGCAACAGGATCTCATGCTCCCTCCGGCAATAATTTCTGGATAAAATCATTATGAGTTAAGCATTACTTTAGTATATGATTCCTACTCCTATTATAAAGTCATACTAAACAGTCAAGTGTTTGTTAAACATTGAGCTTTAAGGGTGATGTTTTTGACCTTTGGACAGAGCCAGGCTAGCTGTTTCCCCGTGTGTTCACTATTTATGCTAAGCTATGCTATGCTAGATCATCACTTTTCTTGTACTGCTTTCGGATGCCTTTATTGGTGTGATTTCTTTCAAAAAATGGTAAAAAGACAATGGGCAACTTGGTAAGAAATGTTCCACAAACTGCATGAAATTAGTAGATTTTGGAAAATTGTGTAGGGAAAATGTGTCTGGTAGAAAAAGAAACAAAGTTAGGGGAAAAAAATCTATCTTATTACATATCTAGATTTATCTTGTTGAATTCTATGATTTTAAGCACTTTTCGCCAAGTCTTGTTTGCCTTGTTTGTTTGTTTGTTTGTGTGTTTGTTTTTACTTTCTTTTTCTTTTTTATATTTATTTATTATGACATTTTCAGGTAATTTTCTTGTACTTTACTAATTTCTTGCTATTTTTTGGGTAATTTCTTCTTTATTAACTAATTGCCTTCTTCCCATATTTTTTAAAGAAATCAAGCCATGTTAATATTCCACAAACTACAAGGAATTAGAAAGTTAAGAAAATTATATTTTTAAAAACTAGGAAAAATGTATAGGAGGAAAAAAAAGCTGGGGGGATTTTTTTTAAATGATCATAATTTCATATGTAAGTTTTGTTACAGAATTATATGATTTTTAAGCACTTTTCACCAAGTCTTGTTTGCCATGTTTTTTTTTTAACTTTATTTTTCTTTTATTCATGTTGGGTTTAAGTAATTTTCTTGTACATTTTACAAATTTTCTGCTACTTTTACGTAGCTCGTTGCCTTCTTTTCATGTTAAGAAAGAAATTAAGCCAATTTGATTTTTTTATATTACTTTTTTAAATTTGTCTTTTTTTTCATGTTTTTAGGTAAATTTTCTTGTACTTTTTACAGGGCTTTTTTTTGCTACTTTTGGGGTCATTTTCCCTTTTCGTTGCTCATTGCCTTTTCATGTTTTTGAATGAAATCAAACCAATTTGCTTAGGTTTTATAGAAACTAATATGCGCACAAACAAAAGGTGTTTTGTTATGCGAGCAGATGCTGCTACCTGCGTAGCAGGGGTCTGACAGAGAACATGCACCTTGCACTGAATATACACTCTGTGTTGCCTCGGTGCTGGGACTCCTCACAGACCCAGCATCAGTTGTCACTTCAGTCTGGTCACGTTTGAATGAGACACGTCCAGACACTGCTCTCTGCCTCTTGAGGACAGAGGCTGTGTCTCCTGCAACACCTCGATCAGCACCCATCCATTCTTCTTTTGTGAAAGATAATTATGATTCAACAGAATGATTATCCTCAACACACATCTGGCGTTGACTGTTGCAGTTCAGTCAGGCACTGGGCAGCTGCTGCAAAAGAGCTTGATTTATTTCAACAGTGACAGCAGCTGAGAGCAAGACTGAATGCTAAAACACACAGAGGGAGGGATGGACATAGAAACAGCAATGAGGATGAAAGCATTCTCTCAGCAGACATGAGCAGACATTTATCGGCTTCCACATACCGAGCAGCACTGATAAAACCGTGGCAATCAGAAGCCAGTTCCTCTTCAGTAAGCCTTTGAAATTCACGCCTCGTCGCTCTTTGTTGCCCATCATGTCCATGGTGCTGCTTTTCCTCCAAAAAAAGGGAGAGGGATCACAATGGCCCCCTTGGAGACACAAAAGGCTC
The DNA here is from genome assembly GCF_026936395.1 of Plectropomus leopardus. Taxonomy (NCBI): domain Eukaryota; kingdom Metazoa; phylum Chordata; class Actinopteri; order Perciformes; family Serranidae; genus Plectropomus; species Plectropomus leopardus. The sequence continues at coordinate 2,603,001 of NC_142198.1, forward strand.
CTGCGGTCTGGATGTCAGATGCAGACGACGCAGAGGAGGATGGAGAGGGCTCGTTGCTACAGCAAAGGATGCAGCCGTCAGTTGCTGCTGATGGCCAGAGATGGTGTGAAGCAGGCTGGGAGTGTGTGTGTGTGTGTGTATGCTGGAGAGAGAGAGGGAGAGGAGGAGGAGAAGGAGGAGGAGGAGGGAGGGAGCGAGACAGTCTCCTTCTCACTCTGCCACCCTTCCCCCACTCAAGGTGTCCTGACATTTTCTCCTTTTTATGAATGACACCAGCCCATGTTATAATCAGAGTAATCAGGAATTACAAATTACAAATAGCCCATTTTTAATCCTTTAAAACCTGAACAAATTGGCTTTATCTTAAAAACACCAGAAGGCAATGAGCAACGAAAAGAAATGACCAATAAATTAGCAAGAAATTAATAAAAAAGAAAATTGGTGGAAAATTTGTTAAAAGATTACAAGAAAATAACCTGATAAAATAATGATCCATAATAATCCAAAAAAAGCAAACAAAACATAGGGAAAAAAGTGCTAAAAGAAATAAAATCATTCTGTAACATAATTCAAAATATGTATTCATAAATATGTTTTTCCACGCTTTTTTTCTTTTTCCTTTGACATTTTTCCCTTAGCTTTTTTATTCATTTATTTTTTAAAATATTTTTAAAAATCTGTTTCTTGCAATATGTGCAACATTTTGACCCGCCTAGTGAGACAGATTCTGCACCTGTTCAAACAGCATGTCTTTGTAGCAAAAGAGTGCAGCTACTAGACTGACCTGCTGCATTCCAGACCTGACTCCTATTGAACATTTGTGGAATATTATGAAGTTCAAAATATGACAACAAAGACCCCGGACTGTTCAGCAACTGAATCAAGCAAAAATGGGGAAGAACTTCACTTTCAAATCTTCAACAATTATTGTCCTCAGTTCCCCAAACACTTACTGAAACTCAAAACCCACCTCTAAAAAACAAGCTTACTATACCTGTATCCCACTGCCTCCCCAAATCTGAAACTGCTGTATCCTCCAAATTTTGCTTTTGTATTCTGATTGCATTTGTATCTGTCCTGTTTATGTATTTTATATTCACTATTTTGCATCTGTATTTGTTTTTCTTTTTGCATTTTATGTAAAGCGTCTTTGAGAACCTAGAAAAGCATTATATAAGTCTTATCTATTATAATTATTATTTTTAAAAGAAAAGAAGTCAAACAGTGTTGACCATGCTTATGTCCCAACTTTTCTGTTTGTCTGCCTGTGTATCTATCTCTTCAACGCCTCTGCTTACAGGTATCGCCTTATAAATTAGTTATGTGACAGTGCTGCCATCTGCTGTACCACCTTGGGATCAGTATGTGTGACAAATAATCTCAAATCAAGGTCTACTTTGAGCTTTCAATCCAATCCTACCACCCAAAACACACATATAGGACAACTATGCAAAACCCCAAATAATGATAATATCTGGAAAACATGGCTACATTGTTAAATTCAGGAAACTAAAGCATTTGGTTAAGTAATAGAGAGATATATGTTACTGTTAATTGCATTGCAAGCGTTTGTGACCTGACAGCAGGGTTCAGGAGTTCCTCAATGTGGAACATGGAATCCCAGTGGTCCTTGTTCAAAACCTCCATTGCAGAGGCGGCTGCTGGAAGCTGTGGTCAGAAGGTCCTTGGGGCCTGTCGTGGCGGCAACCAGAGGACCTGCTGGTGGACACCAGCGGTGAAACAGGCTGTCAGGCTGAAGAAGGAGGTCTTTCGGGCTTTACTGGTCCAGGGGTCTCCTGAAGCAGCAGACAGGTACCACTTGGCCCCAAGGATGTTCTGGCAAACCGTGAGACGTCTCCGGAAGGGAAAGCAGGGCTTGTCTCAGTCTGTGATCAGCAGGGGAGGACACCTCCTGACCCGGACTGGGGATATCGTTGAGCAATGGAAGGAAGGATTTCAGGAAACCATTTAGCTGTCAAGAGAGGGAAGTCTGACTTCCATGTCACTGTTATGCACTGTCTAACAACACATAAAGCTATCATTTTAAAACTTATTCTTTTTAAAACATAACCGGAACAAGATGTTAATATGTGACATACTAAAAAATCTTATTAATAGGCAATGCACAAGTAGCCTAAATTACCATCACTGGCCAACTCAGATTATTAACCCTTGACTATTGACTATTAACTTGAGAAAATTGGCTTGATATCTTTGAAAAAACATAGGAAGAAGATAGTCAGCAAAGAAAAATTACCAAAATGTTACAAAGAAAAGTATCAGGATCAAGAATTAACCCGGAAAAAGTGCCAAATGGGAAAAAAAAAGAAGATAATGTTAGATATCTTTTTTCTGTAACCTAATTTTAAATATATAGGTACATCATTTTAATTATAACCTCTGGACATTTTCCTCTATTTTTAATGCTTTTCTTATTATACAAATATATGATTGAGTATGACGGTTGAGTTGGCATTTTGTGATAAAAGTAGTGATGCTAAGATAACACATTTAATTTTTGTAATGAAACTGAAAAAGGATATTCACTGTATCTTGTTTTTATGTTATTCCATTATATATGTGTTGAAAGAAATTATATCTGTATGAATTTTCCCCATTTCTCAGATGTTTTCAAAGTACTTAATATGCATTGAAATAATACTAGTACTAGGTAATACTACTAATTCCACGGTCACAAATTGATATATGTTGGTATACTAACATACTATACACATTATATCAGTAGGCTAAATAATTTGTAATTCTGATTTTTTAATTTTTTTCAATGTCACCATTGCCATAAATGGCCATCTCAATCATTTAGTAGAGTCCTATATTTAAAAAAACTGCCGTATGTTAAAAATATAAACATTATCTTTTCTTATTATAACCCCAAGGAAAAAAAACTTCCATTACTTTATTTTTCTTAGAGAAGACTGTAAAGCAGTGGTTCTCAATTGGTGGCTCGTGGTCCAAAAGAGGGGTGCGGGTCCATTTTTTAATGGATTGCAGGGACACATAACCATGTCAAGTGTGTGAAAAACACACTTTTTGTTGAACTACAGTGAATCTGCTATGCAGCACTTTTAGTCTGAAATGTTGTTTCCTGCTGTAGAGATTTTTTTGGAGAACAGTAACTATTTGATTGCCTGCCACCCAAATATAAGAACAAGCCAGGGACTGTTCTTTATTCATCAGAGGATGGGGATGGATTTTTGCACTCCCTAAGGCTACAAATATTGTTCCTTGAGCCTCTCTGAGTGTGTTTAGGAAATGCATGAAGTGTGTGTCCCACAAGATTTGTTCAAGGACTGTTTTACAGTTTCTGCATGTGGTTAAATGGTGTGATTTTCTGTGATTTTTTTTGTGGGTTTGGAAGAAACCAAAAACACAACAGCAGCAACAACAGCAAACAATTTTAGAGAAAAAGAAAATTCACAAATAAATAAATGAATAGAATTTATAAAATATATTTATTGTATTTATTATTTTTATTTATAAAAGGAAAAAAATGCCAAACGTTTTTTAAAAAACACCAAAAAAATTAAAGGAAAAAAGCCAAATAATCTGAACCAGTTAAAAAAAATCATCCAAAAATTTTAAACAAAGTATGCCCTTTTGTACATAGCTCCCTGCCAAGCCTCCATTGTCCTCAAATCCTACATACGCCCTTGGTTTTAACCAATTGCACTTTATTCTTGCAAAATGTTTTATTTCATTGTGTTTGTAGCCCACGTGTTGTTTACATTTTGGTCAAATAAAACTGATTGTGTGGTAATTTCTCCTATATGTAGACCTAAAACTTATGACCAAGGAGACCTAGTGGCTGGACCAGTTGGGAATCATAACTTTTATTTTGAAGGCTGTAACCGGAAGCCTGGTGTCTGACTCGGTGGTGGCATGTCACAGTGAGCCAGTCGTCCAGGGGAGCGCCAGCCAGCAGGTCCTGACTGTCGGTGTGGATATGAGAGCCAGTCAGATGTGTTAACCTGGTAGTGTCCCGGTGTACAGGCCGCTGCACGGCAGCATCCATCAGAGCGGGACTCGTACCGATCGACCGGCCCGGTGGCTTCCGTCGCTACCTAACTGGCTAGCTAGCTGGCTAACCTCAACCCGCTAACTTCACCAGTTAACGACGGTTTAAGGGACAAGCAGTGTGGGGACAGCGGGGCCTCCGGCTAGTACAACTCGGTTTCCAGCTGCCCCGGAGAACTTAACAGCCCGGTTTATTTTCCGGAGCAACATCTTGCTGAGATGGGTGAGTAGACAGCTAGCTCACTGTGAGCCGGGTAAGCTAACAAGAACTGTTTCTACCACTAGTTAAACCGTCATATGGTTATTGAAACGCACACAAGCAGCCACGTTTGGTTGACGCGATGTATCATGCAATAATGTCACTATGCCACTTTTATTTCCTTTAGCTTTGTGCTTTATGACTCTAACGTTAACGCTAGTTAGTCATATGAAAAGCTGACTGTAGCTAAATCGTGTGTGCGTGCGCGTGCGCGCGCGTCTCTGCTTCAGTACTCGGGTGGGGTACTTAGCTCTCTCTCCATCCGATGCCCTCTCCGGATTTCTATCCTTTTAGCAACGCTAGCTCTGAAAATATTCTCTATCGCCTTCGTTCCATTTCGATGGAATTCAGCAGGGACCTGAAATGGCTCGAAGGTCGCAGTTGTTCAGTGAATGTAGATCCCCTGACATGGCTGAGGTGTTGATGGTGGAGATGGCACTCCTCCATCTCCACAGCTGTTATGCAATAGGATCCAGCAGCCCACTGTGTGTTGCTGTTTATACTGCACTGCTCCCTACAATCTGACTGTTTTGGTTATTGATGCTGGACACACACTGGATGCTGATATGTTTTGAGCACAGGCCTGTGACTGCTGTTGCAGTTATATCTCTGGAAGGAATTGAATATAAAATGACATTAAAACATGCTGTTAACTCACTTTATATTGCTTCACCATCATCACACGTGAAAACCAGCTCTCATATGAGGCAGTGGCATCCATAAATGGCATTTACACTAATGAGGGATGCACAATGTTGGATTTCTTGCAGATATCCGATGTGCCGATATATAACAATTTATCTAGCTGATAACCGATATATATATCCACTTTTTCCCCCCTCTTCTGTTGTAGAATTAACATCAATTTCTGGATACTTTTATCATCATGGCCCATAAGCAGATGGAGACATGAAATACAATGCTTTTTAATATATGTAATATTCATTCATTTAGCAAAATAAGAAAAATACTTCAATTTAGGATTGATGTTTTGGACATGTTCACTTTGTCATTTAAAAAAATATTGTCATATCAGCATGAAATTGCCATGTTGGCCGATTGCAATATTTCATTTTGAAGCCAATATTAATAAATAGAGATGATGTGCTGATATTATCATGCATCCCCACTTTTTTTGAGCAGAATCAGAAAAAATACTTCATCTTAGGGTTGACGTTTTGGACATGTTCACTTGGTCAATTAAAATAAAATTGGTTTGTCATACCAGCATTAAATCAGCATGTTGGCTGATTCTGATATTGCATTTTAAGCCAGTATTGGTTTATATCAAAAATGTATCAATATTGTCATGCATCCCCACTTTTCATTGTGTACAATTTACATTCATTTTGCAAAATAAGAAAAATACTTAATTGTAGGGTTTATGTTTTGTACATGTTCAATTTGTCAATTTAAAAAAGATTGGGTTTTGATATCAGCTGAAATCAGCATGTTGGCCGATTGCAATATTTCATTCTAAAACCAATATCTGCTAATTACATGGCAATATTACCTTGCAATTTGATGTATAATTTAAACAGACGACAAAGATCCCTGTGTGAATAGTTCTGCTCAGGAACATTAGCATTAGCCTGAGAGACTGGCAAGTTTAATGCCACTCCTGAGGAGGACAGGCTTGTTGTGTGACACAGGAGAAATTGAGAATGAGGTTAATTTTTTTGTTTTACTGTCTAAGATGAATATAATAAATACTAATAATAGAGGACTATGATTGAATAAGTTAATACTTCTTCCTACTCCTTTTCGCACTTGTAAATTGATACAATATGCACATGGAATTTAGACTTTTTCTTTTTCTCTTTTTTGTTATTTTATCACCCTTTTTGTTATATTTAATATGTTCAAAAAAAGACATCAATCGATTACAATCACACAAAGGTATAAGTGATGTGCTCCTCCATTTGTGCTGATTTCTCTTGATTGGATGAAAATGAAAAATATGAGTCATGCTTAGAAGGAGAACCTTTTTTGCGGCAGACTGTTTGTCAGGTGTGAAATAGAAAGCAGAGTATTACATTGACTGAGCAGTAAAATAACATGTATTTTGGATTGATCACTATAACAATATTGTAAAGGTGTCTTGTATACCCAGGAGGGTTTGGCACATGTTTGTGTGCATGACACAGAATAATGGAGAAAAAAAATCATCAATCATCTATCACATTTGATAACCAGCTACCGTATGAGTCATTGGCAACCCTGAATGCCATATGGAGCGATATGTGTTTGACAGTTTATGAGCCATTTCACAGTGTGTAATCCCAGGCTGGATCACTCATGTTGTTGTTCGATACAAGGCATCTATCATGGGGGATGGATGTGTGGGTTTTGCAGTGCACACGGCAACAACCAGGTCGCTGCAACAGTGTCTGCAAGCCTTATGCAATTCACTATAACCTGGTGTGTTGGCACAATGCTGGGGTGACAGTCGAGAACACTGTTGTTGCAACAATTCCAAGCATTTCCGATAATAAATCCATTTCTCAACCGATGATCAACGAAATAGACGAGAAAGCAGTGTGCCAGCTTCTAGAGTAATTAGACAGCATTCTGGACTAAACCCGACAGGTCGTCAGTCCTGATCAGATTTTGCCGTGAATGTAGACTGTCGGCTGGGAGTATATGCATCCAAAAAACAGAGCTGTATATGCCCAGTTCACAAGCCTCACTCTAGCTTATATAACACACTGTGTTTAAGACACTTGCTATCTAGGCATTCGTCACCCATTATTTAACCGAGTTGTTGCAGATCAGTGGCGTTCATCTTACAGTCCAAATCTGGCTCCTGATAGGGTGTAGCGTGGTCTCCCCAACAATTTTTTTAAAATACAAAATATAAAAAGATTCACACTGGGAATTGTTTTTGTACTTTAAGTCTACATAAGGTGGCAGAGTACATAAACAGCATCAAAATAGAGCTTGCTTATGAAAAAAGTGCCAGTGGAGGATCCCCTGCACCCCCCGTTTTCTGTCTTTGCTCTGCCCCTAATGTCATAAAGTCCTAGAAATGACCTAAAATCCTAGAAACATCCTAAATCTCCAAAAATAAATCCTAAAATTCCAGCAATGTCCCAAAATCCAAGATTCAATAAAATCCCAGCAATGTCCTAAAATCAAAGAAAAGTATTAAAATCCTAGAAACATCCCCAAATCCTAGAAATATCCTATCCTAAAATCCTAGACCATTAGTATCCATAAGATGCCAGAGTGCATAGAACAGCATCAAAACAGAGCTGGTTAATAAAAAAAAAAAAGTGCCATTAGCTGATCTCCTGCACCCTAGACAGAGGTCTTAGCTAAGCCCCTAACATCCTGAAATCCTAAAAATGTCCTAAAATTTCAGAAATGTCCTAAAATCTTGGACATGTCCTAAAACCTTGGAAATTTCCAAAAATCTTAGACATTTTCTAAAATCCTAGAAACATCTTTAAATCCTAGAAATGTCCTAAAATCCCAGAAACACCATAAAATTCTAGAAATGTCCAAAAGTCCTATAAACTTCCTAAAAACCCAGTAACATGTGTGGGGCTGCTGTGACAGGCCCCTGGCTTCCTGTCACTTTGCAAAAGTGGCCCCCCCAAGCAAGAAAAGTTAAGTATCCCTGATGAAGATGATTGCTATCAGTGTATCACATCACACTGTAGGTATAGATCAAGTGAAGAAAGTGTCTGTAATGTAGATGTGGAGCAACTGTCAAGTATCTCAAAATTCATCTCCATTATTTTGTTTGTGAGCAGAGCTCAGTCACTACTAGACTGTGTCTTGAGGAAAAATACAATTTCTAATTTGTTTATTTCACTGCCTTATAGGAATGAAAGATATGATAACCTTATCGTCTCTCCCAGCATGTGATGGATGTGCAGAAGTTCTAGATCATTGATTGTGTTTCTGTGGTTAATATGGCCGACAGTGAAGCAGATCGATGACTTGTTGTCCTCAGAACAGAGTAAAGACAACTAAACTAGAAGGAAACAGTATACGGCTGGAGTGTGTAGCAGAGCAGTGAGTTCCTGAGGAAGTTACTGTGGACGGCTGGCACCTCACAGTAAAAATCTTTGTTTTTGCTCGTTGCAGTGTGTCATTGTGCGTCTCTGTGGTTAAATGTCAGACTGTTCATTTCAAGATGAGCCAGTTGGAATTTGTTTTTCTTTTCTGACTTTATTGAATGCATTTATAAAACATGACATTAGTCAGGTTAATGTAAACCTGTCTCATGTGGCTGCCCACCACAGATAAATAAATGTGTGAGAAACCCTGGTCATTTTCAGCCATATCATCTCCCTAAATGAAAAAAAACCTTTCAACTTTTGTTCATTCCATGTTTCTGTTTCCAGACAACCTAAGTGAAGCCTTGGAGAAGCTGAAGCTAGCGTCTACAGACAGCGCCACAGACAGTGTGGAGAGCTGTCTGGACTGCCTGCTCAAAGCACTCGCCAACAACAGTGAGTAGAGCCTGATTTGCACCTACTGTGTCATAGGCACATTACCTCCCCTTCTAAGATTCCCATTAAAGTCTCTGACAGTCTGAACCTTGTAATATTTCTGTAATATTTTCTGTTGTTTTAAATATATAAACACAAGCAGTCATCCTATTTTAACAGGGATTACTGTGACTGCTTTTGCAGCAAATCACAATAAAATTCCAGACTATTACTATAACATTTTTACAACGGTATTTTACAACGGTATATGAGGGCCACTGTAGGCCAATATTATGAGAGAAAGAAACCCTCTGAATTTCCAAGGCCCAGTTAAGGAAAGTGTCTCTTCCAAGTCCAGATGCTGATGATAATCAGTTCATCCGCTGCAGGATTGATACACAGCAGGCGGCAGCGTGTGTCTGATGACGTTGATCCAAAGTGAAGTGAAGTGATGTGGTCCTTCACTTTGGTGCTTTTTCTCACAAATTTTTGACTTTATAAACTCAAAGAATAACTGTTTTCTTGTCACAAATTTGCAGCATTAATCTAGGAAATTCTGACTGTTTTTTGTCAGAATATTGCCCTCCTTTTTTTTTCAATCTACAGTTCCCTAATATGCATTCGTTTTAATTAAATTAATCAAATTAAAGGGTCTGGTTTCACCGAAAAAAGGGGCGGGTGGCCTGGGTTTGCTGCTCTTATCTATACTATATGTGTACTGTAAACGGGCCACTGACAGTGTGTGTGTGTGTGTATGTATGTATATACTATGGATACTCACTTGAAGGCCACTTTTGCCAAATGATAGGAGTCCAGGGGCCAGTCGCAGTAGCCCTACATTTTTCTCGAGTTTTAGGACATTTCGAGGATTTGAAACATGAATTTTAGGAGGTATCATGGATTTTAGGACTTTTTGTAAATATTTAGGATTTTCGCATGTTTATGCATTCTGGCACCTTATGTAAACTAAAAGTACAAAAAAATTCCCAGAGTGAATCACTTTATTTTTATTGTGAATTAGAAATTATTTGGGGGGGCCACCCAGCACTGAAATCAGGGATCAGATTTGGCCGCGGGCCACAGTTTCAGTATCATTGCCTTAGAGTGAGCAAGTTGTACATGAACTGTAAATGTCTATTAAAGGCAGTGATCTTCATTCATCTGTGAAAAATCCACTCTTAATTTATTGGTTAGTTCGGTTCCAGCCTCTTTGATGTCTCACACTGATATTTGTATCAGCAAAAACCTTCAGTTAGAAGAGCTATAGTGTTGATACGGAGAATATTAATTAATAAATCTTGTATTTCTCAGAAGAATAAATTAATGTGACTGAAATTTATTCTCTTTTATTTCTCCCTCCAGACACTGAGGCCAGTGTGAAGATCCAGGAGATGGGCATTCTTCCCCTGCTCCCCACCCTGCTAAACCCTCAGTCCTCCTGCACCCCTAAAGTAGCCAACATCATAGCTGAGGTGGCCAAAAATGGTGAGATTCGGTTTCCAAGCCCCTCCATCCAGGAACATCCTGTCTTTCTGTTCCTCCATTTTTCAGTATTCATTTTTTACACTTTCTCCAGCTCTCATCTTTTGCTTTCTTCATGTTTCCCTCATGAACACAATGTGTGTCGGGACAGCGGATTACCAGTTAAAGATATTTTAGAACTTTTCTTAGGTATATTAAATACCTGAAGAATCAAATGGTAGCGTATTTGATTGACAGGCCATTTCAGACAGGGCTAGTTTTAGCAGCCTTTCTTGGCATTTCAGAGCAAAGCTGTCAGTGACTGTGAGGTTATTGTGCAAGGACTCAAACCTTGCATAACTGCAGCGTCGGAGAGCTTCAGTTTCCCATTATGCCACTGTGTGAGCACAGGAGAAGCTTTTAAAGTAAAAAGCAGACGTGAATAGAAGCTTGGGGCAAGAAAAGGTTAGCATAATGAATGGGTTTTTAGCAGCCTGCAAGACGGCAGCTAATGATCACTCCCCAGCAGTTTGCCAAGCTTGGCAACAACCTGCTGGCATTTATCTGTCACTGCTTCCGGAAATGTCTGCAAGCAGCCAAGTGACTGCTGGGCTCAAGACAACTCCCTCCATGTCTGACCATTTGAACTGACACAATTGTTTAAAGCTGCACCAGGCAAGATTGAATGTAGAAATGTATCTGACTAATTAGCACAAATCACCAGCACAACAGAGAATAGTGTCTCATCCCCTGTTAGACCCTGAGGATTTCCCACACCAAAATGTGATCACAGTGTAGTCACTGCTGAGAAGTCCTCTGAGCTTCAGTGGGAACTGCACACACTGTCTTTGTCAGTGAATCAAATAAGTTATTTCCTCATTCTTTGTCTCTGTCATCCCATTCATAACACTCGTTATTACAGCATCACACATTAGCTAGGTGAGTAACTATCAGGGTGTTAGGGAATAGTCCATATACCCTCACACCTCAGAAAGCTCAGTCAGTGTTTGTTACAAACAGTCTGCAGTGAGTCAACTTTTAATTCTGAACAACAGGAGTATTTATGTCACATGATCTGGAGGGAAAGGTGCGTTGGCCAATGCGGACCAGCGGCCGAAAACAGAGGATTCAGATTATGACATCAGATAGAAACATTATGATGAGGGCAACAATAACAAAAAGACAGCCGGCAACAAGGAAAATGTTCAGTTTAGAGACTTAAATATGATACATATATATTATCTATTTGGATTCTTTATTGTGGGACTTAGCCCAGTGCAGTTTTAACATGAAGTGGAGGATTATGGGTAGGGATGGGTATCGTTAGGATTTTAATGGTACTACAACTGTTATTGATACTGCTTATCAAGCCGGTACTTTAACGGTATTCTTAATACCGTTAAAGAAATTAAGAGCAGAATATATATATATATATATATATATATGTATGCATGTATGTGTGTATATATATATATATATATATATATATATAGTAAGTACTGTATGTAAGAAATTATCTAAGTTAACATTCTTCAATAGCATTGTTTGGAGCAAATCACTATTACAGACTCGAACATTCCTGAGGGGAATAGGGAGAAATAACGGGAGATGAACTACGAGCTAGACAGTTGAAAACTGCGCATTTCTCTGCCTGTACACTGTTTGTTTGCTATTTTGCAAGATCGCTCATGTTTTTTTTACTAATGTGCAAAACAGTTGTTGCACTTGTGGCAACGACCAGTGTCGGCATCAACTGTTGAGAAGTATAGGCAGACTTTGGAGCGTGTCACAGAGAGCTCTGTGTGTGTGTGTGTGTGTGTGTGTGTGTGTGTGTGTGTGTGTGTGTGTGTGTGTGTGTGTGTGTGTGTGTGTGTGTGTGTGTGTGTGTGTGTGTGTGTGTGTGTGTGTGTGTGTGTGTGTGTCAGAGCTGACACCGCCCCTCACACATGCTGCAGGCTGAGACACACATTGCTTTTCTCTGAGTTAAAGAGCAGTTGGACTGCAGACGAATGTTTTAATATTGATGCAAATTAGAAACTGCAAAAGACAACGTTACGTAACCTAAATAACCAAGATAATTTTTTTCTTAAAATCTCCAATACCGATAGCAGAACAGTTAATGTCAAAGCTTATCGATCCTCCGGTCTTTTATAATTCTCCACTGGGGCCTGTTTAGTACCGGGTTTTGGTACCCGTTCCTAATTATGGGTTAAACAAGTCACAGCAATGTCAAATTTTCATCTTTTGACTTTTCACAGTTTAAATTAGCTGATGAAATGTTAAGGCTAGTTTTGGATCTTTGTCAAGTTTTCAAGACATTCGTATTTATATACTGTATACTGTATTTATTTATTCAAGGCACTGCATGTTTTGATCATGTGATCAGCCCATGTGCTACAGATACTATCAGTAAAGTTGTAGGAAATGCGAGTAATATAGAAGTTTGATGCTCTTAACCTCCTTGAGTTAGTTTAACTTGAGACAGTTTTATACTGACCTTTTATCCAACCCCTCTCCCTCTCTCAGAGTTCATGCGGAGTCCCTGTGTGGAAGCCGGCCTCATCCCACCTCTAATTCAGCTGTTAAACTCCACCGACCAGGAGGTCTTACTGCAGACTGGCCGAGCTCTTGGCAACATCTGTTATGACAGCCGTAAGTAGAAGTTTGCTTTGCTTTGGGAACACTGAATCCCTCATGAACCTTGTCATCACCCTCACACAGCTAATAGAGTCAGAGCAATGATGCTGCTCATGGGCCACCGTAGACAAAACTTTGATAATTAACCATCAAACCTTTAACAGGGTTATAGTGTTGAATGCTGGGAAATTATATTGAGCTTTAATTAACCATTTGAGTAGAGGGCTCCACAGTTGCTGCCTCGCTGTCTGCTGAGGGTGAACACTTCAGTTGTATTTCCTTTGACATCAAGGTAAATAGTTTGTTTATTTCAAAGCACACTAGCTGATGATTGCATATTTTGTCAATGTCCTGTACTTGCAATATAACATTTCACACAGCATTAAATACAACATGAAAGGACAGACATAGAGAAGCACTGAAAATGAGCAGTACCATGGTAATAAAGAGAAAAACCAAACTAGTCCAAAAATGTTATCTTATGCCTCTATTGCTTTTTAATGATATGGAAAACTATGTTAGCACCACTAGCTGTGCTGACACTGATAACGGTGCTAACAGAACTCACAGGCCGCGTTTACAATTCCTGTTCAAGGCGGGAATATCACATCGTTATGCCACCTTGCCGTTCTGTATATAGCAGCCGACAGCAGGAAGGGAGGACATAGCGGTTTCTGAGCCAGGAATAGAAGAAGTAACAGCAAGGTAACGATGTCTGTGTAAAGCTGGAAGGACGTGACCATGCGCAGCACCTTTTGATGACATGTTTATGCGTGCGACTCACCACGGGAGATTTAAAAAGCAGCTGTTAGCATGAATGAAAGCAAAATGCCTTGTAAAAATGCAGGGGGGTGGCTTAGTGCAGCCCTATAGCACCATCCCTGTGTAAAAAGTCTACAGTGATGCTAAAGAGGGGTGGCAGCTCCAAATTGAGCTGCTTTGTCACTGGGGTGACATGGGGGAGACTGGAGGGTGGGCACAATGTTTCCAGAGCAACTCTGATGGGACAGGACTATGTTATGACTTTATATAATGATGGAAGACACGCCCCCACTTACCATCACTATGCTGAGGTGAGGTTAAAATCAAGATATAGATTGCCACCTTGTGAGGGTGATGTCACTGAGAGCTGGAGTCTGCGCGGTAGCAATATTCGCGGTTGGGGAGTTTCCATCAAAACACCCGTCTGACCAATCACGAGCAGTGCCATTGAATGCGAGCATATGGACTGACTGTCACAGCTGTCAGTCATGGCAGAAAACCCCCCTTTTGTATAATTTCATAACATTAAAACCAAACTTATTATAAAAACAAACACTTGAAGATGGGTGATGAGAACTGCAATCTGTGAGTGTACTTTGAGTTTTTAGTTTGGACTATATCCATTCACTGAAATGGAGGGGTGGGCTTTATGAACTATACTGCAGTCAGACACCAGGGGGCGATCCGGGATTAAAAATTACACTGTGGGGCAACTGTCATGTTGTCCATCTTTATATGCAGTCTATGTGTGTGCATTGCAGAGTGGCTAAGGCTTGCTAATCAGAGGAGATCAGAGGGCGGGCAGTGGACACTGTGGTAGCCAGCTGTCAGTCCTCCAAATCCAAAATGTTGCCAGATACGTAGTTTTATTACGCATTTTTTTTAGAGTCCTTACCATATCTCCTCTCAGACTGCAAGAAACCAATGAACTTTCTAGTAAACAAATGCTGTTATCAGTGTTAACTGCAGTATCATGAAGTGCAAAGCAGTAGAGATTATCAAGCCATTGGAAAACACACACAGGGACTCACATGCACTAATGTGCAGCAGACCATCTACCACAATACAAAACAGAAGCTCGGATTACAGCACATACAGAGGAAGCTTGCCTTCATTCTCTGCTCAAATAGTGGTTTATTGCTATATTAATGCTCTGAATGTTGCATACAGAACCTTTAAGGTCATAGAGGGGAATTACCTTGAAGAAACTACAAATCTGAACGAAATGTTCTTACCATCTCCAGATGGAAAAATGTAAGGAGATTAGTTTTAACTGTACTTTTTTCAAGCAGTTCACACAGCAGCAAGACCGTGGCATTTAAGTGTTTTTACTTTGTTCTTCAACTTATATCCTTACCTGCTAATATCATAGATGGGCACATGAAGATCAAATATTTCCAACAGTCCAAATTTATTGGACAAAATTAGCTCAAATTCTAAACCTTTGAGTGCGTGCTCTTTTTGCATCCAAAGGGCTTCAAATTCCATTTTTGAATGAGGTAATTATTGTGTGTTTGAAGTTGTAATGAAGGAAGGGGCTATGAAGAATGTAGTCTGGGTTTTGAGACTCCGAGATATGTACTGTAGAGAAAGTTCAGTGAATGGATCAGTGGAATATTTGATTATTGACCTGAGGGAAGAACGGCGGAGTTAGCCTGATTTTACAGCCAGCTTTAGAGGCTTTAATCACAGCTGTCAGTTTTGGTGCATAGTTTCTCGTCTTGTTGGAAAGCCGGGTGTCTGTGGAATCTGGTGGGATGTGACATTTGTTTGAGTGGAGGGGGGTCTAAGTAAGCTGGCATGGTTTTATGATAGACGCACTGGGAGAGTGTGGAGAAGCAGCTGCTTGCCACCTCAAAGAAGCACCCATGGGAGACGTTGCCTCAGTAAAACAGATAAAACAGGATCTTCCAAAATCAATTTCAGAACAACATGATAAAATTGAGTAAATTAGTTCTGTTGCTGTCTACACAGTATACAATACACTCAGTGAGTGGACAGAAGATGACACAAGATCAATATAAAGCTGAAAGAGTTTTAACATGTCATGTTTTTTAAATACTTGCTTAACTTACTAACTGTAAGTACAGAGCACTATTTTTAAATTATTTATAGGGCCTTACATAAACAACATGTTTTTCACATTTGATGACATAAAACCATATAAAAAAATAAGGTATATTAATCAGAATCAGGTTTTATTGCCGAGCACATTTACACATGCAAGAAATTAGAGTTGGTGTTTGGTGTAAAACAATTGACATAGATGGAGAATAAAACTAGTAACTTTAAATCGAGTAATATAAGATAAAAATATAGAAGCAGTATAAAAAATATAAAATGAAAAATGTATGTACTGTATGTCTCACCTTATGGTTTTTGACTTTTAAGCAGTCAGAATCTTAAATTTAATGTATATTCAGAAATAAGTTGGCAGATGTATATCAGTACTAATGAGGATAAAGGTAATTAGGATGAGGTTTTCCATAGATGCTTGGACCACCTCAAGTAGCAGCTTTCCGCTCCGGGCTCCTCCCAAATGTCTGAGGTCCTCTGCCTGTCTTTATAGTTTAGTATGCCTCAAATTAACTAGATTTTTCAACGTGTAGGTCAGAACACTCCAAGACACTAATTTGCAAATCCTACGATAACTATAGAATGACCAGTTATACTGTCTGTTTTATTGGCTACTACTCATTGATTGAGGTGGTTAGGTTTAGGCAAGAGGATTATGATTTATTAGGTTAGGGCAGGGGTAGGGGTAGGGGTGGGGGATATATTTCGAATATATACTGGAGGTATCGCAGCTTGTTCCATGTGCGATATATGAAATGACTATATTGCGAACACTGAGTATCAGTTGTCATGTTGTTTTTATAAGCCAAGTTTTTATAAGGGTTCTCTCTCTCTCTCTCTCCTGCAGCTTTCAGCCTCTCACAGACACACACAGAGCAGGGCTTTTGCAGAGCTCCAGACTCTGACTATTTACCATGAAGCACTACTGCGATTTGCAAATACTATTAATTTCTGAACTGGAGAGCTGTTAGTTTTTTTCCCGCTCACAGTGAATTAATCATCATGTTTAATGGCGCTGCGTTAACATTCTATCTTAATGAGTAGTAGTGGTGGTAGTGTGAGCAGGTGAGGCGTGTCTTTGTATCTGCGGAGCTCTGAGCGTCACTATTTAGTCACATTTTGTGACCACGGAGCACCAGAGCGACTTGCAAATATTAATATTTGAACTACAGAGCTATTAGTTTCTCGCCCGCTCTCAGTGAATGTATCCTTACAGTCAAAGGTGCCGCCGTGTTTGTTTAACTGTCTGCTAACATCCAACTGCTGACCGGAAGCTTCAAATCCACAACAAAAACATTAACACTTTGCACCTGAGGCAAGCCAGGTCCTTCAGAATAAAATAACCATGGGGTCTGGCTTCTATTAATTTAATTACAACAATAATTTTAAAAAAATCAATTATAAAATTACTTTATGTAACTTTTTTCTAACTGTATATTATTAAATGTCATACCATTAGTGCATTCAACTTGACAGTAGCTACTTTATTTAACTTTACTGTAACAACACTTCATTCACCAGCTTTGTATTTTTGTAGTTAACATTAGTTTAAAGGCCATTTAAATATACCAAGATATATATTGTGTATTGTCATATAGCCTTAAAATATTGCAATATTATTTTAAAGAAATATTGTCCCGCTCTAGGTAAGGGTAAAAATGTCAGGGTAAGCCATTTAGAGGCGTTAGGGTTAGGGTAGTTCAGAACACTCCAAGACACACATTTTCAAATCCTATGATAGCTAAGGAATGACCAATTACACTCTCTCCCTGATTGGCTACTACTCGTTGATTGGGGTGGTTAGGTTTAGGCAAGAGGAGTGGGATTGGTTAGGGTGAGGGTAGGGGCAGGTCCTTCCTTTGCCATCCTAGGATTCGCAAATTCACCTCCAAGACTGGGCAGAAAGCCTGCCATCATAGCCTCCTGACTGCATCCCACTGTCTCGCTGTACTCCTGATGTGGTTGCTGCATAACATAGGGATAACAGTGAACACTTTTGAATGATTTCTCCTTGAAAACAATGTTGCATTCATTTGTACGCATTGACCTGGACAGGATTATTTGTATGATTGTCTGGTTGTCTCTTTCATAAAGTTGCGAAAATTGTTGCATGCAACCCAGTGATCATAGGTGACCACAAGAAACTTGGACTTCTGAACTTTTTCATTTGGGGCATCAACTTTTTCGTAACCCAGAGTTAACAGTTGAAAGAAACAGAAAAGGTTGTGGTGATGCTGTAAGCAATCACAAACATTTAGTCCGTAAACAGACCCCCAGTCAGAGGCTGTCGGAAATCTAAATTTAGCCAGCATAAACCCCAGCCCTGGAAGACCGGATAGCCTAGACTCCCTGCGGGACCAGCAGACTTTCTGTTGCTGCCTTAACATTGGTCAGACGGAGCACTGCCGCTGGCTACTAGCCTGCTGTGACACCTGGGGACACAGCTACTGACTGAAGGTCCATCTCCATAGCTGCTAACCACTCCCTTCTGGGTTAAGCACTCCTCAGTGGCAGGGGCATTTTTGATAGCTAGGGACTAGACATAGATTAATTCTAAACCTTGAAAGCTAGCACATCCCATCACCAGTATCTCTAAGTTCCTGCTGGCAGCCTCTTGAGTTCTGCGAGTCACTTGAGAATCTGTTTATTCCATTTTTTTAATATTCTTTTTCATTCATGTTCTGTTTAACAGCAGATCCATGTGAACAGAAAAAAGGAAATATTATCCACTATGCAATGTTGCTGGGAGTTTATGCCGCCACAAGTGAATGAGAGTAGACTCACTGACACTGAGAATTGTGTAATGCTTCCTTTGGCAGCTACTCTATGAGACAAAGCCTTCCCAGACAAATGCTATGCATTTACTGTTTCTCTGAGTAAACAAAGAAATGAAATAACACCAGTAAAGCAATTAGTAAGGGGTATCAAAGGCAAAGTGTACTGGCCTTCAAAGGAGTATAATCTGGAAATGCACAAAAGCTTGATAATGCCAAACATAGCCATCGTCAATTGAGTCTGTTTTTTCAAGCTTTTTTCCAAGATTGCAGTTCTTTGATTTGGCACTTGTGGATTGTGTTGATTTCCAATTCTTTCACAAATTTCTATCTAGTCAGCTAGTAAAGGGAGAGCTTTATTCAGTTGCCTCACACAGAGAATTGCAGTTTCTGAAGAAATTAAGAGTGTGAATGCTTAATGCTGAAAAGCTGAAGCTACACTGCAATGCTGGCTATTAATGTGTAAAAATAAGGTGAAGAAGGAGGAAAAGTGGCAATAAATTAATTCTTAATGTCATGAAAAATTTGAATAGTACCAATGAATTAAAAATAAGACGTAGAAAACTTAATAGCTTGTTGAAAAGCTACACTGGCTTAAATGTATAAGATAAGCATTCACACCCAATGATTAAATAAAGGCAGGTCATTTCTCAATTGTGGCACTAAATAAATCCAACTCTATGTTCCTGTATGAATTTGAATTTCTCAGATGGACTGCTACCTTCATATGAATCCTAAACTTGGATTTGCTTTATGTTATATAATTGTGGTAATAACTTTCCTTTACCCTTTTATTCAGCATTTTGACTGTTTTCTAGCCTTAGTTTGCATTGATTTGTGTGTTTTGTACTGCTTACTTAACATTGCTTTCATATGTATTTTTCAGGTTGTGGTTATTTTTTCTTTTCTTTCCTTTTTTTCCCTTTGCTTTGTGGTTGATTTGTGTCCTGGCCTCTTTGTTTTGCAGATGAGGGCAGGAGTGCAGTTGACCTGGCAGGAGGGGCTCAGATAGTAGCTGAACACATTAAATCCCTCTACCAAAATACTGAGCCGGAAAATGAGAAGCTCTTGACTGTCTTTTGTGGCATGCTGATGAACTATAGCAATGATAATGGTAATGACCATCTTTCCCCAAGAACAAATGTTAACTAATCTCAACTAATCAGCGGATGTTCTCTTTCTTATACACAGATGATGTCACATCATTGTTTTGGGCACAAGACAGTAGGGTTTAAAATGAACCAGAACATTCTATACTTTTCTGTTTTGGACTGATTTTACTCCTGATCTTTCTACCATTGCTGTCTGTTGCTTTTCTCAACTTCCACCACAACAAACACCTCTGAGGTAATCTGCAGTTATTAATATTTGCTGAGAGCCAGCTTTCATAGTAGCACTACCCTTTCTTCCTCTTCCTTCCTCTAAGTTTGTATTGTTATTTGATGTAGGAGGTAGAAGGTATTCATTAGTCCTCCCCCTGCTCTTTAGCCATGCTAGCAGCTTTGCTCTAAGGATGGAAAATTAGGTCTGTTGGTCCATCACTGTGGTGCGTACTAAATTATAGGGATACGCAATATTGATTGTTTTGCAGATATCTGTTATGCTGATATATACTAACTCACTTGGCTGACAACCGCCACTGATGTGGATATATCTTCTTTTTTGTTCCCCACCTAATTTTAGTGATTTTCTAGTCTCTTCTATGCTAGAATTAACATCATATTCTGCATACTCTTATTGTGATGGCCCACCAGCAGATGGAAACATAAAATACAGTGCTGTTGGTGTATGTCATATTCATTTATTGTGCATAATAAGAAAAACACTTCAGTTTAGGGTTGATGTTTTGTAGATGTTCACTTTGTCAATGAAAAAAAATTGTTTCTTGATATTGACAGAGATTAGCATGTTGGCCGATTCAGATATTTCAATTTAAAGCCAACTTCTGCCAATACCGATGGCATGCCGATATTAATGTGCATCTCTGCTAAAGTATCTCATCAACTATTGGATGGCTTGCCATGAAGGGTTGTACTCAATTTAATGGTCCTCAAAGGATGAATTATAATTACTTTGATGAGCCCCTGACTTTTTCTCAAGCCCCAATGAATTGATGTTTTTGGTACACACTGAAATATCTCGAACACCATAGGGGGCATTGCCATGAAACGTTGTAGAAATATTCATTGTCCCCAGAGGATTAATTCTAATAACTGGGGAAGACCTAACTTTTTGGATAGCTTAATCAGGCGGTCAAAGTTTTCACTTATTCAGTCAAATACTGCAAAATTTACAAGATAATTGGCACACTTTTTATTTAATAGATATTCACGGTTCCCAGATTATGTTTCCTAGTGACACTTCCATAGCTCCACAGTGAGGTTGACACTCAGGGTTTTAAGTGAACTGTTTGTTTATAAATGTGTCAGTATTGGATTGATTGTTATGAAATGTGCTTCCCACATTCATGTTCTTTTTAGTATGAATTGTAGTGGCTTTGGTGATTCTTTGACCTCTCATGTAGTGCTGTCATTAGGTCAAAATTATAGCTTGTCTAAGATTGGTTTTTGGCTAATACGTGCAGAATTTGTGACATAAGCCTCACCGGTACTTTGTGTTTAGTGCTAATTAGCGAATGTTAGCATGCTAACATGCTAAACTATAGTGGTTACCATACTAAAAATATGCCTGTCACCAAATGTTAGCATTGTTATTGATAGAATGTTAGCATTCTGATCTTAGCATGTAGCTCAAAGCACATCTGTGCTTAAATTCAGCCTCATAGGGCTGCTTGTGTGGCTGTAGACTCTGTCTTTTTACATTTCTTTTTGTGTACAGATACAACCTGCTAATCAGTGAGTGGTATAATAGTTGGTAGGTGTATTTTTATGCCTCCTTACTGCAATAGCCGAGGTATGATGTTTTCAGGTTGTCTGTCTGCTGTATGTCTGTTCCATTCTCATGAGTATGAGTGCAGTATTTCAAGAATACTTTGAGTTAAAATGTCCACTTAGACTAAATGATAAACTGGTTAGATTTGTGTGGTCTTGGGTCAAAAGTCAGAGTCACTGTGACCTCATCTGTCCCATGCTTTTGAACGCAACATCTTAAAAACAGCTTGAGGGATTTTTTTTTTTTTTTTTTAAAGAATTTTTTGTACTCAACGTTGAACTCATTAGATTTTGGTGGTCAAAGTTCAAGGTCACTTTTGCCCTGTCCAGCACATTCTCGTGAATGCAAAGTCTCAAGAATACCTTGAGGGGAATATCTTTAAATATGGCCCAAAAGCCCACTTGGACTCAACAATGACCTGAATAGAATTTAGTGGTCAAACCAGAGTAACTTGTATAAAAATGTAAGAAATACATCTATCCAGCAATCTTGTGAAAAGAAAAAGTAATCCTAATCCTTTAGCTCTGTACAGATTTTCAGTAAAATAACCAACTTTTTTTTCTTTTTAACAGAGAATGAAGTAATTTTAGCCAGATTTTATTCCCATGCTTAAAAAAGTAGCACTTAAACCAAACAGTTTACACACAGTATGCTGTCTATTCCATATGTCTTTGACTTTATAATGTATCTGCATTACTTTCTATGGACTTACTATGATTTCATCTACTATAAATTTTATATGATTTGACATATTTTTGACAGTTTTAAAAATGAGAGTTCTTTTCCTTTCCACTGTATCCCTGTATCTTTTTTTCTAGATTGTGCTACGGTTTGTGTCTTTGTGACAACAAGGCTTGTTGACGGCAGAAAGTATGTGATCTGACGGACTCAGGTCTCCTGCCAAGTGTCTTTTGGCACTGGACGATGGTTGGATGTGTTTGGCTGGCTGATGCGAGGTTTTGAGTTAAGCTAACAGAATGGATGAGTTTTTGTGGCTTTCTGCAGCTTTCAGCAGCTTTCAGCATCTCGCTGACTCTTCATATCTAGCTAATTTTGAGACAACTCCACGCTTCCTAACACTGCATCAGTGCAAAAGAGTCTCAAAGACACCAGTATATTCAAGATTTTTCTGTGACAGCCATTGTGCTGTTTGTAATGTTATCAACCATTATCCTTACTGATGGCAGTGTTTCAAAGATACCAGTCAGTTCAAATAAATTTGGCCTCTTTTTCAACATTTTATAATTTTTTCTGAAGAAAACTGAAAAGAAAAATGTTATTTTCAAGTTTAGATTATTATTCAAAATATACACTTAAAAATACCACAAGATAAGGGCACAGTTAAGACCTGAACACAAGCTATATTTACATAGCCTTCACTCAGTGCTTATCATCTTACATTAGAAAAATACACAGTTAAAAACCAAAGAGCTAATTGAAAAATAACCAGGTACCACAGAGAAGATAACACCAAACATGTCAAAAACAAATCCTAGTATGTGTAATATTAAAAAATAAGAATAGAAGAAACACACACACAACATTGTATAGATAATCGTCTTTAAAGTTCCTAAAGATATTAGGTACAAATATAAAAACTATTTATTATAACAGTATTATAATAATAATAATAATTTTATCATAGCAAGACTTTAGCTTTATTTTAACAGCACCTAATTTAACTTTAATATAGCAAGACAAAACTTTAACACTATTATAACACTTATTTATTTTACCGGATTATGAGAGTTGCTACTTCACTTAAGCGTAACTGCAGTGATTGATAATAAGTTTATATTTAAGTAGTCTACAGCAGTTTAGAGAAGATTTCAAAATATCGAGATATTTGTTGTGTGTCACAATATAGCCTCAAAATATTATAGTTACAGTTTATCAATGGCTCTGTACAGTTTTTGTTATGCAATAAAAAAAAATATATTGTGCGGGGTCATCAGTTTACCTTATTGACCTTATTGATGTTTTAGTGCATGCTGGTGGACTAGCTTCTTAATGGCAACACTTTTGGTTTCACTTCTGACCTGCAATGTCTTGTTACCAAACGGCAGACAATCAATATAATCAGCATAAACAATATATAAAGGCTCCTTGAACTGGAAACATGCAGCATCTGTTTGACTGGTTTTTTCTGCTTCTTACCTTCACACCACTTCAGGGGTTTAGCTTCTGTAAGTTCTGATTGACTTCAAATGTTCAATTATCAGCATATGTCTTGAGACTTTAACTGGACATTTTCCATCTGTTCTGCTCATCTGCCCACTCACATCTTCCTCCACCACTGATTCATTCACTCTGGTTTTCCAATTTAAAAAAAAAATCTCAATTCTTTCTTTTTGTTCTCCAGGCACGTCTAAGCTCTGCCACTACTTCCCATCAATTTGCAGATGCTTCTCTGCTCCTTTTAATGTAACTTTTGGAAATCTAAAATGTGCGTAGAGGGCCTAGACATCAGGTTTTGGCTAAATTACAATTTAATGCAGGTTTGTATATGAAACCTGCCTTAAATATGAATCCACCATTTCAAGTGTTTAATTGTAGTTGTGCTTGTTGCACATTGTAACTAGGATACGTTTAGCCATGTCATACCATGTCAAATGCCAAATGTACTTAAGGAAGGTACTGATTTTTGGTGAATTATTACATTTGAATGCAAAACCTATGTAGCTGCTGGAAAGTAGCTTGTCACAAATGGCATTAATGTATGATAATGATAAATGCAAATGTAGTAGCACAAGAAGAGTCATAAATCAGCAAACTGCCCAACATAAGCAATTAAATACTTAAAGACAGTTGAGCCACATGGCTGTACATCCACTAAAAGAGATCTGTGGGGTTTTTTTGCCACCGAGAGGCTCAGATTATGATTACTAGTGTCCGACAACCTTACGGGAAAACGTCCTACAGAGGGAGGAAGGCTTTTGTGAGTGTTATTTTGCTTCTGTCAACGTTAAATAAAATGTATTTTCACGATAAAATTACACCTTGTTCAAACCTTTGAAACCTGAACAAACTAGCTTGATTTCTTTCAAAAACATGGAAGAAGGCAATGAGATATGAAAAAAAGACCCCTCAAAAAAATAAAAAAGTAAAGATTACAAGAGAACCTGAAAACTAGTTTTAAAAAAGTAATAATAATAATTTTAATTTAAAAAAAAATGACTTGGTTAAGTAATTAAAAATCTAATAATGATGTAAGCTAATTTTACATATGTAATTATTATAATTCTAAACGTAGTTTTTCCCTAGCTCTTTTTCTTTTCCCCCTAACTTTGTAAAAATAATTTTCTAGATCTACAAATATCTTACAGCTTGTGGAACATTTCTTGCCAAGTTGCTCATTGTCCTTTTCCCCATGTTGCTGAAAGAAATTGCAACAAATCTACTCAGTGTTTGAAGTTATAAATACTCATGAAAGGTGCCTGAAAGCAGCACAAGAAAAGTGATGTAGATCCAGGTTTCAAAGGGTTAAACGGTTTGGCAGTGGGAATTTCGGGGCTGTATTTGATTAAACAAAAAGGATCTTACTCTTTAAAAAGGTCTGTCTTTGTAGGGATCCTTTCTGAAATGTTGTCAAACACTTATAAAGACAATTTGAGCCTGTCTGTGACAAACACTTTTAACGGGCCTAAATATATGGTGCTCAATTGCCCTGAGTGGTTACATCGGGGCCTTTTTTGCAGCTCCAGCTATTTCTCTCAGTACTGGATCAGTTTCAAAAGTTCCTGTGCCTATTAGTCACTTGGACACAAAAATGTGGGGAAATAGGGTCCAAGTTGGAAAATTCCCAAGGCACCTTTTAAAGGCCGTAGCAACAAAACTCTTTGGTATATTGCATTGACCAAAGGTTTTGCTGGTGATTCATTTATCTTTTTAACATTAGAGGAAGTGTTCCGTAATGCTACCATCTACTTTCCATGGAATAAGGCACAGTGGTTTTAAGCTCATATTTTTTAAAAAAATCATCTTTCAAATTCAGATTTATAGAAATAGGCACTGTTTCTCTATGTATAACAAATCAGCTTTCAAATTAAAAATCTGATGTCACATATTTTGCTCTTGATCTCCTTAACAGCTCCACATAATGTTCGGAACCACAGATCGACTTCCTGTCTCTCTCTCTGTATCTTCACTTTTTGCAGATTCCTTACAAGCTCAGCTGATCAATATGGGTGTGATTCCCACTCTGGTGAAGCTGCTCGGCATCCACTCCCACAACACTGCCCTGACAGAAATGTGTCTAATTGCCTTTGGGAATTTGGCTGAGCTCGGTGAGTAAATGCCTAAATACTGAAAACCAACCAACCATTCTAAAATTGTGACAATTATCAGTAACATTTCAACTAGATCTCTTCAACTTTACTGTTAATTACTGTAATTTGTATCATTTTGGTCTGCCATCATCGGCTCACCATGAGTGGAAGAAGATAAAAACATGACACTCAGAGGTTTGGATATGACAGGAGATCATTTGATGTATATTCAAATCGTATTTTATGCATCTCCGCTAGCGGTAGCATTGGGCGGAGGCATTATGTTTTTGGGTTGTCTGTCCTTCCCATTCTTAAGAATGCCTGAGGGAATTTCTTAAAATTTGGTACAAATGTCCATGTTGGTGTAGATGTTGGTGTTCAAAGGTCAAGCTCACTGTGACCTCATCTTTGTCATTCTCTTGAACACAATATCTTAAAAACGCCAGAGGTATTTTTTTTTTATTTGACACAAACTTCCACTTTTAGTTAAGGGTGAACTGATAATAATTTGTCTGTCAAAGATTGAGGTCACCATTACCTTTTATCCATCTTATTCTTGTGAAAACATTCTCAAAAAGGCCTTCAGGAACTTTCTCAAATTTTGGCTCAAATGTTTACTTGGACTCAAGGATAACCTGATTAGAATTTGCTGGTCAAAGATTAAGGTCACCATGACCTTTTATCCATCTTAAAGAACCATATCTCAAGAAGGCCTTTAGGGAATTTGCTCAAATTGGCACAAACGTCCACTTTGATTCAAAACTGAACTGATAAGAATTTGGTGGTCAAAGTTAGATGTGACCTCACAAAACATGATTTTGGACTTAACTTAAATAATTATACACTAATTATTAAAAAAAATCACACAAATGGGATAAAATGATGAAGTGATGACATGGTGTATCCAAAAAGGTCAAAGGTCATCTACACTATAATATTATAATGTTCTGTTAAAAAAAACCCACTTTCTGGCCATTACCCAACGTCAATCTCAGGAGGAGAGACATTTGGTCAGATAGTGAATTGGTGACATTAATCTGTAAACTGTGCTGATTGTAGAGATCTTCTGTGCTGTCGGGGGATGATGTGTGTATTATATTTTCACAGACATGGATGTAAACTAACTGCAACATGCAACATGGAGGCATACATTCTCGTGGTGGTAATTCTAGTCTTTTCTTTAAGAATGAAAACAATTTATTGATAAATTGGAAAATCAGCGTGATCTGACTTTTGACTGCCATCAAAAGCGGCTCACAGTTCCTCCTGCAGGGTCTGGAATGCCTTCACTCTGCAGAAAATCAAACCATTAACCTAAATGGAATGCACATACAATGTCCATGTAGGGGAGAGGATTTCTTCTCTCTCATGACATGCCTGTGATTCTCCTCTGGTTTTTCAGAGTCCAGCAAAGAGCAGTTTGCCTCCACCAACATCGCCGAGGAGCTGGTGCGTCTTTTCCAGAAGCAGACTGAGCACGAGAAGAAGGAGATGATTTTTGAGGTTCTGGCTCCGCTTGCAGAAAATGGTAATGAGATGATTCTCTGATCTTTTTTTATCGTCATTAAGCTCTACAAAAGACTGTTATCCAGTGTGTGGGAAGTGTGGAGATTTAAACACTTATTGGTGAGAGACTGCCGCGTTCTCTCATGCCTTCACATGAAAGTCATGTAAATGATCCTCTCAGTGTGACTCATGCTTTCCAGCCTAGCTGCTAACTGCACAGTCATGGCAGACAGCTCCTGCCTTTGCTCAGCTGCTCTTTTTCAAATATTTCTCTGTGTGTGTGTGTGTGTGTGTGTGTGTGTGTGTGTGTGTGTGTGTGTGTGTGTGTGTGTGTGTGTGTGTATGTGTGAGCGAGCAGCAGAGAGAGCATCTTACTTACTGTTGTTATCATCATGCTGTGCACACTGGGTGCTCCTACATTGTCAGTCTCCAGGACAACGTCCTACTTAACTCTACTCCAGAGAAACCTCGCTGTCTCTCAATCTCTTTCATCCGTCACACTGCATCTTATTCATCAGATTTCTTGTGAGACAACTATTAAACACTTATGTGACAAAATGAGAGGTATGACAGGAAGACAGGGATAAGATAAACGTGTAATAGTAACTAATGTTAACATTAGGCTGGTGTCCATGACAGATTTGTGCAAAAGTTCAGCGATATTTTTGAAATGCCGATAAAACACAATTGCAAGATGAATGCATTTCCACTGAGTGACGTTCTGCAACTTCTCCTTTCACAATAACATTCCAAGAAGCATGGCAATGGATGTTCAAAACATTAGCAGCTTTATGTCTATTGCAGCCGCTGCACTAGCCGTCATTATTTCAAGTTGAAGATGATGTAGGCATGTTATGGAGCGATAATGGAAAGACAAGCCCCTCATACGCTGAAGCGACCACATATGAGGGATTTCTGGGAGGTGATAGTCCACGATTTCATAGAGGAATTGTGGATTCAAAATTTTAGAATGATCTGCTCAGCTTTTGAGGAGTTATGTGATGCAAGAACAGCTCTTGTAGCTCCTGCTGTATCAGAGGGAGCCAGTTCCTACTGACAAGCACATAGCATCATGTGACCTAGAAAAGCCCAAAAAGTGTTTCCATGGCAGTTTAGCAAAATATGGCTTTTTAAGATTTTTAGTTGCCTCTTTTTAACTCTTTTTGCAATAAACAGGAGGGATTTTTTCCCCAAAATGTACGTGTTTCCATGAGGCGTATTTTATATTCGCAGTTTCAATTTGCGCACTTTGACGGATAATGGAAACCCGCCTATTGTCTATTCAATTTTCATTTACTCTATTGTCATTACATCGAAGGAAAATTGATAAATCTTTTTAAAAAGTGCTGGTAAACATAAATTGAGACTGAGGATTTTTTTGTCTGATAATTATGTTTTTAATGATCATGTGGTCTGTAAATTACCGATGTGGGAGAATAAAATGATACAGCGTAGTATTTTAGATATTTTATGAGGCAACATTATATCAGTACTTACCAACTATTTTTTTTAAAGTCAAAAAACGCATTAAAATTGTAAATACCAAGTAAACTTCTGGTAGCGTACTACATCACTTGCTTTTTCAGTCCACAAGATACATTTTGCTGCAAAAAAACATGTTTGTAACAAGAAACTTTATCTTTAAACCTTTAACTTAATAGATAAATCAGATATTGCTAATTTACTTTCTTGGGGGGCATAATTTACATTTGACAAAAGGTTACAAATTGCTATATATAGACATGTAATATTGTGTCGTGACTAAGTGTTATGATAATATCATATTGTGGAACTTCTGGTGATCCCCACATCTATGAATGATTAAATGTCGTTAAACAAAAAAAGTATAATTTTTTTTTTCTTTAGCAAGTTTCTACAGCTCATGGTGATATCTTCAGGCATCGACAGTTTCGGATCAATGTATATATAAATATATATATATACAGGGTTCTTGAAAAGTCATGAAAAGTCCATGAAATGTGTCGAACCCTGTGATTAGGTGAAGATTGACTAATTAACCAACATTTCATCACTCTGCTTCCCATGCTGTGCAGTCAGGATGGTATGTGGGGCTGTGACGGCTCCCATGTGTGCTAACTGCGTCATATGATGCATATCATATGATGCACCACTGCATTGCAGCAGCAGCAGCAGCAGCAGCAGTGTGTCTCACTGTCTCACCCTCCTTCTCCTGCCAGATGTGATAAAGCTCCAGCTGGTGGAGGCGGGCCTGGTGGAGTGTCTCCTGGAGGTGGTGGCTCAGACTGTCGACGGAGAGAGGGAGGAGGACATCGCCCAGCTCAAGACCGCCTCAGACCTCATGGTTCTCCTGCTGCTGGGAGGTAAACACCTCAGGGCTCGTCCAACACGTGGGGACAACGTGAACTCCTAATAACATGTTTTAGTATCACCATCTTAGGTTAAATATTTAAGTTGATGTGTTCTATTACGAAATATTTAACAGCAAGAAACACATGATTAGGCACTGGTTGCACCCTGACCCGCCCACAGTAGAAGAATGTGTAAACATGATCAATGAAATACACGTAATGTAAAAAATCATCCTCTCACTTAATTTGCAAATGGACACATTTACCAAGACATGGTCAAAATGTTTCTCGTTCATGAAATAGACAGACAGATTTTAGAGATCTGACAGACTAAAACAAAAACTCCCAAACCAACCCCACAAATATGTCGGATAGTCGTCCTTTTTACTGTAGCATGAAAAATATCATTTGAAAGAAAATCTAGATTATATCCTGACAAAGCTGCTGAATTTTTTTTTTCATTCTACATGTATTATTGTTACATACATCCCTGCTCTATGGTAAGATAAAAGCAGGTTAAATTATCCTCTTTTCTTAATTTAAATATTTTTTTTATATTTCTGTATTTCTAAAATATATGATATAGTATTTTTATTACAGTATTTTTCATATTGTATTTTTAATTTATGTATTTATTTATTTACTTACTCCTTTATTTAGTTTAATATGTGGTATTTATGAGTATGTATGTATATATATATATATATATATATATATATATATATACATACACATGCACACACACACATATATAAGTTTATATAATTTTATTTACCTTTTTGAAATATATTTTCCTGTTTAAAAAGAAAAAAAACAATCAGAAAGATGAGTGTAGTAGATGTCACACTGGTAAAAAAAACAGATTCAATTGTACTAAGAGTGTACTATTAACTTTCTGTAATCAACAGCAACAAAACTGGAAATGTCATAAATGTGTGCAAAAACACATGAATCCAGTCCCAGAGCTTTCTACTTATGCACAGACAGCCATATTCACATTCTCTCAATCTGAACTGAAAACCTTGTGTAAGAGTGATTAAAAATTCATTCTCCTGACTGTTAGATTACTTTCTGCAGCACACATCCTGCAGCCAAATGAACAAGGTCACCAAGGGAGAGTATTATCCCCTAACACACTTCATTAATTATAACCTACGCACACATATGTGTCCATAAATATAAATGACTAGTCTTCTGTCCAGCTCTGGTGTTGAGTGTTAATAAATGGACCTGCAATCGACCTGAGCATGGTGTATTTTAATGTACATCATGGACTCTGCTGCCTCTCTGATTAGGGCGGTCAGATCACATGATGGTGCTTCTGCTGATGGCATGTTAGCAGTGCTGTGCCACGGTTCACACATCTAATGAGCCATTAGGCAATAACTCATCCTCATGCTTATTAAATGGACTCGAAAATAGTCAACATTCTCCCCGTCTTCTTCATCGGTATGCAGACACTGAGTGTAGTGTGTAACAGATTATTGGCCATCATCCAGTGCCACGATCAGATTACATGATAGTTTTTGGCTGGACGACAGAATGGAAGGCATGGTTACACCATTGGAGTGAGTGATGATGAAAGTGCTGGTGTTTGCCCGTAGGCTGTCACTTGATATCTTCAATTGATATGAATTGGCTTTTGTTTACAGCCATACTGTTTATTGACTGTGTTCTGTATGACATCCTCATGGGATGTATACAGTCGTTCTGTTGATGACTGCTGTTTATTCATTCTGAATCTATCTCATGCTCTGATAGTAGCCGATGTCTGCGCAGCCTCCACCTGTCATGCAGGGACTGACAGGCAGCTCCCCAGAAATCTAACCACATATTGTGGCAACACAGACCACCTGTTTATTTTTTGTAAACTCACAACCCTTTCACTTAGTGGAAACAAAGCTTTTATTAACTTTCACAGATAAGAAATAATAAATTGTAAAGACAATAAAGCTCCGACAATGACATTTGAAGTCATGTGTGATTAATCTTGACTTCATGTGAGTGTTCATCATATGATTTTTGTAGGCCAACCAGGAAGTTAGCATCGCACTGGTTTCCTCGTCAAAGCCTCATGGGATTTTTGAATGGAGGCAGAAAGCTATTGTTAGGCTATAAACCAACTACATAAACATACTTAAACGTCACCACCCTGAATCGTTCAACTTCTGATATAGATTTAGATCCAGCGAATGATCATGGCTATGTCATGCTAGTCTCACTGGTAGTTTCTGTGTCCGGTGTGATGACGACTAACGTCCCTGACAAACACTGTAGTCAGATTTAGCCACATGTTAGCAACCACCTTTTTTAAGACACGTAAAACCTTAAAAGTTAAAAAATTGGGTTTACACTGACGTATTTTATATTGCAGAACAAAACATCTAAATATCTCTAGCCTGTCTTAACTACAGACCTTATTTAAGGCATTTTATTGAAATCCCCAAAAAACCCAGGACTTTGAGACGAGGGAACCGGAAGAAAGCTAACGGACTTCCGCATTTTAGGACTAATTACTTCACCACTCTTTTTCAAGTTTAAGCGACAGTATAAGGTAGCCTGAGAGGCGATACACAGGGCAGGGAGTGTCCACAGAGCACTGACTGAGCACACTGTCATTATTGACTTCTTTGACTCAATTACTACCTCAAATGAGTGTATCAACATTTTCATTGATTCCTCTCTTCTCTGATGTGGATTATGGAGGCAGGACAGCCAGAGGACAATACTCATAGACCTGCAAACTGAAACTATAAATGTTAGGGGGACATGTCCTGAGTGGAATTCAAGATCCTGCTGTCTTCAAACACAAAGGGACCAAAAGTTATCTGTGAGCTTATTCATCTGTACCTACTGAGCAGCAGTCAGTAACCTCCAGTGTGCTCCTTGTGTTGTGCAGATGAGTCCATGCAGAAGCTGTTTGAGGGAGGAAAGGGCAGCGTCTTTCAGAGGGTCCTGTCCTGGATACCATCACATAACCATCAGCTGCAGCTGGCTGGGGCTCTGGCCATCGCTAACTTTGCTCGCAACGGTAAGTTTTACCTCACATTGTGGAGAAACGAGGTCCCAGAGGAAGGTTACCCAACTAAAGCTTTATCATCTGTTTGGAAGGAAATTCTTTATTCAGAATTATTATAGTTTTTCAGAGCGTCCTTCTTCCCGAGTTTCTGAATAAAATTATGCCTATTTGCCCAGGTCTGACAAGTTTGAATAAACAATTTGATTGTATTTTCATCTTTACTGAGCAACTTTTTTTGTGAAAGGAATTAAAAGCCTGCCCCATATAGACGCCTGCCCCAGATAGACACCTGTCCCAGCCTGTTCCATTAACACGTAACATTACTACCGTTGATTAATTTTGTCACAGTATTAATGACAGGTGACAGTAATGAAACTGTACGACCAGCACTGGTCAGTATCTGACACAACATCACTGTATGTCCTCTCCTGCTGTCTGTATTCCTGAGTGCAGATGGGAACTGCATCCACATGGTGGACACTGGTATTGTGCAGAAGCTTCTGGAGCTGTTGGATCGGCACGTTGAGGAGGGAAACGTCACCGTTCAACATGCAGCACTGAGCGCCCTGCGGAACCTGGCCATACCTGGTGAGCTGAAACATATAATTTTGGCATTGGCAGTGATATTTTCTCTTTAAAAAAAATTTTTTTTTTTTTTAAATGACTATTTTCTTCAGAGATTTTTGGCGTTTTTTTTTTTTTAATTATTAATTTTTTGGTTATTTTCAAAGAAAACACACCAAACCTTTATCACCAACAAATTCGTAGGCCTGGCAAAATAAAAATCACCAAAAATGACACCATTTGTCATAAGCAGAAACTGTAAAGACAGAAATTATGGTTGGATTTTCAAGTTTCTGATGTTCTTTGAATAAATCATGTGGGACACACACTTAATGCATTTTCCCTGAGTCACTCAGGGAGACTCAAGGAAAATATTTGTAGCTTTGGAGAGGGTAAAAATAAAACAGCCATACCCCTCCGCTGACAAATAAAGAACAGTCCCTTAGGCATATTCTTATTAAAGAAAAAAAAATAGGCCATATAATACCACGAACAGGGCAATAAACTAGTTCCTGTTCTTGGAAAAACAAAACTTTTTCACTCTGTAGCAGGAAAGTGCACTTAAAATAAAAGCTCTGTGTTTCAAATTCATTGTACCTCAAAATCAAGTGTGTTTTTCACAAATTTGACATGGTCAGGAGTCACTTGTAGTTTTTTCAGAATTGAACAGTGACCCACCAGTTGGAAACCACTGATCTTTCACTGAGACCTTTGAGGACTAGGTGTTCTACACATGCTCCTGTTCGCCGTGCTGGCCTGCCTCGATGGTTAGGGACAAGGACTTTTTGTTATTTATGAGGGGGAATGGGTGCTGCAAAATGGGTCAGGCATTTAAGAAAAATTAAGCACTAAGGAGGGAATTGTTTTTTAAATTTTGGCTTATGTGAGGGACGATAAACTTTAAATGGTAGTATTCCGTATGCTTTTTTAAAAATAGTCAAACCCAGCCCCTAAACACCAGTAAGGAAGCCAAGCAATGTACTCCTTATCATATTTTAGCCACCTATAAAAATAATCTCAGTTTAATTGAACATTATATTTGAATCTTGTCTCTTTTTTACCTTTCACAACAGATGATTGAGGCAGCGGCAGAGCTACCATTCAGTAGAATAAAATTTCTCAGTGGAGTCTGGTGTCTTTTATATAACGGCTTTAAATCCCCGTCGGTAAGGGCTGTCTTACATTAGGGTAAAGAGGTAAAAATGTTCTAAATCTAGCATACTCTTAAACTGAAATTAATTTTTTTGAGTTGGCTTAAAACTAATCAATGAAGGCAGAGTTTGCACAGCACCATTTGATTATATGTACGTGATGCATTGGTTCTCTATTCCGAAGTTATTGTAACTAAAGATTGTGATTCGGTGTCTGGGCATATCAAAGGCTAAGAGGGCATATCTCCACCTGCTGTGGTGGAGTCGGACATACTTCTGTCAATAAATGGATTTTCCCCCGCTGCTTGTACACTAGGACAAGGACAGTAGTCCAATTTATGGCCTATTGGAGCTAAAACTGCAGCTCCACTTAACTGTGCACGTAAACGCACTGAGTAATTTTACCTCACTGAACATGGGAGCTGCTGGTCTACCACTGCCTCTATCTGCAGTTTGTGTTGTCGTGTGACTTTGGTGAATGGGAATTAAGGAGATATATTTTCCCACAAGACAAAGAAGACAAAGCATCAAATACATTTACAAACCACAAAGAATGATCGTCAATGTCAGTCTTTGCTTCTCTTTTAAAGTGCATTGTCTCCCTTTCTCTTTCTTCAGTGGTGAACAAATCCAAGATGCTGTCAGCTGGAGTAGCAGACGTGGTGTTGAAGTTTTTGCAATCAGAGATGCCTCCAGTCCAGTTTAAACTCCTGGGGACGTTACGCATGCTCATTGACACACAAGGTAGGCACTTTATCAGCTCTTTATTTCTGTGCACCAACTCCGTGAAATGATCACAGCAATTAAAGCAACGCATTGTAGACTGAAGGAGGTCTGAATTATATTGTGTGTCTCCTCCAAAAGGTCAGTAGTCATGTCATACACACCACATGAAGTCTGTCTGAGGGCTCTGTGAAAGATATTCTAAGTGAATATAATGAATCTTTTCTCTCAGCTCTATTGAAGCTCTGTTATGATTATCAAGAGGGTCTCACTGTAGCTGCCTCTCCTCTGAGTCATCTAGACACTGCACAAGTCCTGACACTGGACAGATGGTTTCACATACAGAAAGTCATCATCAGCGCAGTGAAATGAAAATCTGCATTTGCTTCAAATCCAAACTTCCAGCTGAGATTTTCGAAAACATGTGACTGACCCATATCAAGTGCATTTGGGAATATTTGTGAACAGATAGTTTGAAAAAACAAACAATCTCTGATGCATTTTACTAGACTTAAGTGACAGTAAACACCAGAATAAATGACAGCAATGTTTTTTGATGATCACGTGTTGTTTCAGCTGAAGCCGCAGACCAGCTGGGAACCAATGGGAAATTGGTGGAGAGGCTCGTGGAGTGGTGTGAAGCCAAAGATCACGCAGGAGTGATGGGCGAGTCCAACCGGCTGCTGTCGGCTCTCATTCGACACAGCAAGTCCAAGGTCAGACTCAGACACTGGCTCTTTTCACACCGCACACTGCCCCAGGCTCAGTCAAGTGTTAGCCTGGAGCTTAGAACGCTTCCACAACGTCACAGACAAATGGGCTTATGGGCTCTGGATTGAAATATGTATACCTTGTGGTTGTTCACTGCACCACATTCTAGGAGCACAGAGCACATTGTTGTCACAGATGGAGAAGCAGTACACCACGCGCAGTGAAAATGAAACTTAACCGTTAATTAAGGTTGGTGTCAAAGTTTGCATTCAGCCACTCTGCTTTTCCTCTCACCCATCGATCTGATCAGCTCTGACCTCATCGACTGATCAACTATCCACGCTGCCTCTCAAACTGCTGCTGAGGGATAACAATAACTTGATGAGTTTTGCTTGCACTGCGTTTACAGACCACAAAACATCTGAATTTAGATAGGGCACTAAGAATGATTTTTTTTTTTAAAAAAAAGGGACACTCAAGATTAAAAAACAAAGGAGGGAAGTTTGCTGAAAGCATCCACCCTCATCAGCTACCACCACACATAGATCCTGATTCTGTGGGAAACACAGCAGGGCAAAACTGTACTTCCTGTTAACAGTACATCCACAAGAAAACTATTTGAAAGACTTGGGGACTTTAGAATAATCATTGTGACAAAATCCAGAAATATGACTTTCCTTCATGTTTAACTAGTATTATTGTTCTGACAGTATTGAGACGCGGGATGGCCCATGGTTCTCATATTCCTGGAGCACTGACACGTCTCTTTTATTGATTCATGCACAGACAGTGGCCCTGTGATAAAACCCGGGGTCACAGACAAACACATTTTCAAGTCTTTAAAATTGGAGAGGGGGCTGTGTCGAGCAGTTTTTGTCTGAAGGGCGTCTGCAGTGTCAGACTTGAAAGCCTCTGGTTGAGATCAGTTATTTTTGGGTGGGCTCTTCTGTGAGAACACAGCCGTAGGACAGACATTGTGCTGAGAGGAGGGTTCTACCATACCAACGTTACCACAGGAAACACTGCACATTATGAATTAATAAACTCTGTATGACCTCAGCTGAGCAACAGCAGCAGCAGCCACAGGTGCTACATGACATTAGTAAACGCTAAAACACAGTGTGACAGTGGCACAGATGAAGAAAAGTGGTCTGTGAAATCAATAAGCCACCATAAGATCAGTAGTTTATTCGATTGGTTTATTAACCCTTAGGGCCCACTGTAATATTACACACACTCATATCACTCTGTGCACAAAATGAGCTTTTCAAAATAAAGCTTTAAAAATATATTTTACATTAATTTTATGTTCTACTTTCACTGAGTTAATTAAATATCAAATGTTCATTAATTTTCAGCATTTTAACCTTTTCATACACAATACACAGCCTGGGATATGTCAATGATAAGCAGCAACATTGATTTTTATACTTTATTATTTTTTGTGCAGTGTCAAATACTCACACTCATACTGCTTTGCACACAAAATGCCCCTTTCAGTGTTAAGTTTTAAAAAATCTTATACATTGATATGATTTTACTTTCGCTGATATATTATATTATATTTATATTTTTTTTTAACCAGCATCTGTCCTAATTATAAATATCAAATATTTATTATGTTTTCAGAATTTTAACCCTCTAAATTCCAGGTTTTTGTCAAGATGTCATGATTTTTGGAAAAAATGTCAGTTTAAATGGGTTTCAATGGAGCATTTTGCACTTAACAGTCTGAATGTAACAATTTTGTTTATACAGTGTATATTAGACTTATTGTAGGAGCTGAGCTGGAACTTCCAAGATTAAACAAAAATACACAATCTTTCCAAAATGTATGCCATATGCATGAACACAGCCAAAATGATCCAAAAATGAGGAATACTAAGTGTGTGAAATGCACCAAACAGTCCTTAAGAGATAAAGTGATTATTTTATTATTTGTCTTTATATTTTCAGGAAGTCGTCAGAACTGTCATCCAGGGGGGAGGAGTCAAGCACTTAGTCACCATGGCAACTAGTGAGCATATGATTATGCAGAATGAAGCTCTGGTGGCTTTGGGTCTCATAGCAGCGCTGGATTTAGGTAAGAGATAATGAGTCGTATTTGTCAGTCATTCTTGTTTGTGTTTTTGCAGCTCTGAAGGACTTTGAACACAAAATCTGAATTCTTTTTATGCTTTTCATAAAATACAGAAAAATGTTAAATCCAAAGCACACACTCACCAGCACTCACCTCAACTGGACATCCCCCAAAAAAAGAAAGCTGACAATGCAAAGTTCACTCTTTTGACAGATGAAAGAAAATGAAGGAAGTTGACAGTTTTCACAATCAGTTTATGATCGATGACTAGGGTGAGAATTATCAGAGGCCCCACGATATAATCTTATCACAATACTGAACTCACAATACAATATTATCACAATACTTAACTCACAATACAATAATATTGCAATACTTAACTCACAATACAATATTATCACAATACTTAACTGACAATACAATATTATCACAATACTTAACTCACAATACAATAATATTGCAATACTGAACTCACAATGCAATATTATCGCGATACTTAACTCACAATACAATATTATCACAATACTTAACTCACAATACAATAGTATAACGATACTTAACTCACTATACAACATTATCACAATACTGAACTCACAATACAATATTATTACCTTTTTCACGTTTTTTGCTGAGGGAAGACATTGTGATTTAATACCTTTTTTAAACTGTAAATTATGTCCCCAAAGGAAAAATTTGTCACCTTTTTTTTAATCCAAGATAAAGTTTTAAAGATTAAGTTTCTCACTTCTGTCGATTTTATTGCAGCAAAATGTATCAAGTGGACTAAAAACAAGATGTTATTGTTCTATTAGGCTACCAAAACTTTGTTATTCATATAATAATGATTAACTTAGTAAAAAAAAAAAAATAATAATAATATTAGGGTGTGTGGGGATTGACTCAGCAAGAGGCCTCGCTGGCTTTATTTTTCAGCCCTCAGAGGTTGCTGCTTGAGTGTAAACTGTGTGCAGAGGACTCTGAAAGAGCACAGAACACTTTGACTCACAATGGAAGCAGGATGCATTTTTGGACTGCATTATTAATGATATGCCAAAGTAAAGCTGCTCTTTCACTCTGTTGCATATTCAGTAGAAAATATGCTTATATTCATGCTGGAAACATACTGAGAGTGTTTTTTGTGGATCTCAGTTGCAGCTGAGAAGGACTTTGTCGGAGCCAACCTGGTGTCAGTGCTTCACAAGCTGCTGTCAGACGAGAGGAGCGCACCAGAGATCAAATACAACTCCATGATCCTCATCTGTGCAGTCATGGGCTCAGGTGAGACTGCCTCCAACCATATACACAGTTATTGTTATTGATATTATTGTTGAACTCAGACTGAATGACACTGTTACTGACTCTGCAGCACATCTGACCCATGAACTCCACATCCAAATTTGAATTTTTAAATTTGATATAATCATAACTTCTCGTGATGCTGCATGTTTACATATTAACCCTTTGAAACCTGGAGCAACATCACTTTTCTTGTGCTGCATTCAGACGCCTTTCACAAGTATTGAAACCTTTTAACCCTGAACAAACTAGTGTGATTTCTTTCATAAACATTTGGGGGGGAAAAACAATGAGCAACTTGATAGTAAATGTTCCATGAATTGCAAGAAATTAGTAGATTTCAAAACTTTTTTTAAGCACCTTTTTCAGGTAATTACCTTTTTTGTTTTTGTTGTTTTGTTTTATTTTTACATTCCCATGTTTTTTTTTGTTTGCTGTTTGTTAATTTAGAAAAGTATTTTTTAAAAGGAAAAATATCAAGGGAAAAAATGTTTTTATGTTTATTCTAATTACATATTAAACATATGACTCTTCAAGGAATATATAAACAAGAGGCATGTAATTTAGTTTAAGATAGTTTTTTTTGTTTAAGATGAGGAAGTAAAATGTAGATATTTTTAGATGTCTTTGTGTTGTGAATTTGTATTTTGTTGTGTTTAATCAACAATTTGTAAAATGTAACTTAAAAAAACCCTTCAAAATTATGTTAAAAAAAATATAATTTTTTATGCACTTTTCCAGGTCATATCTTCCTTCTTCTATTATTTTTGTAACTTGCTTTTGTGTTTGTGTGTCTTTATTTTATGAATAAGGATTTATTTTCATGTATTTTACTAATTTCTTGTTAATTTTGGGTCATTTCTTCTTTCGTTGCTCCTTGTTTTTCTCCCATGTTTTTGAAAGAAATCAAACCAAGTGTAACTCAGTGCCACTCAGACATTGTCTTCCTCCCTCTCTTCTCCTTTCAGAGCCTCTCCACAAAGAGGTGCAGAGCCTGGCATTCATCGACGTGGTGTCCAAGCTGAGGGCCCACGAAAACAAAACGGTATCACACCAGGCGTCGCTCACAGAGCAGCGATTAACTGCCCAGAGCTAAATGACTGTGTCCAACCCCCCCCTCCGACTCACACCCATCCACCCAAAATGCCTGCCTGACCACGTGATCACCCAATGACACCTCATGACTGCTCTCCCCTGTGCCCCATCGTCATGTGCCAAGGTACCACGTCGCGTTAACTGCCAGCCAGACATCGTCATGTCTCGACCCCCGACCCTCTGCCCCGCCCACCGCTACCAGGGTTAGACTGATGTTTTAGAGCGCCAATACTTTGTGTAAAATCTGAGCATTTTCTAATATTTTTATTTGGAGTGACAAGAATTCACTGTAATTGAATCCTTGTTAAGGTGGAAAAGCCTCTGAAACTGTTTTTAGACTACTGTGGGACACCAAAACTCTCCTCTGAAAGCCATAATAATGAGATTTATTTTGTTGGGTTAGCAGGTCCTGAGGGCAGGAAGAGGCGCATTTCATTTCAGGCTTTAACAAGGCGATAGCCCTTAAACTGAACAATGTGTCTAAAGGTGGACGCCATTGACTCGCTGGTCTATTTACCATCTCGGTCTGATCCATCAGTCTAACTCTGGTCCCCACCTCTACTTGTGCATGCATCTCCTGCTACGAGGAGCTCCACAGGAGCCGAGGCGCCATAAACAGCCGAACGCAATAGATAAGAGGCGACACTCTTTTACGACCATAGCTGTGATACCATCCGCCGGTAACCCACCAGTGAAAAATGTGCACAAAAGAACAAAAAAAAAGACTTCCTGTTGTGATTTTTCTTTCATTTTTAAGAAAAGCAGTCATCCATGATGTGCCCAGTCGTGTCCCATGTAGCTCGAGTATAAACTGACTAGAAACTGTGCATGTTTTAGTCCTGTTGAAGGTGTGACAGTGTTCATATGACCTCTGCCGCTCGCATCGTCCACCTGCCCTCCTCCACTCACACTTCCAGTCTTGTACACTTTTTTTTTTTTGCACTTGTTCTTGAAGAGTTGGACCTAGAGATTTTAACAGATTTTTAATTCCACAGTCCAAAAACATTCCCTCTGCTCCAACAGCTGTACAGTGACGTTAGAGGCTCCTCAGTCCATCGCTAGAGAATCATGTCAGAAGCAGTTGCATCACAGTGGAGAATTTTAGTCAGGTCTGTCTTTCTGTCTTAGCTCCCAAGAATCTAAGAGTGCAGCCAAGTTCAAGTCTAGACCAAAGTAGGGAAGTGATAATGTGTCTATTCAAAGGGAAATATACTGAAAAGTTTATCACCCACTGCAGCAGCTGTGTCAGTCCTGACCCAGCACTGTCATACCACGGTATCATGTCCTCACGCTGCCGTCTCTCCAAAGTTGGACTCTTCAGTCACTGAGCGGCTCCTTAAAATGATTACGGGAAGAGGTTGTGAATACAAACCAGTCCCTCTAGGATTTTGCGTGCTGTTTTTGTGATTGTCACGCCCTTAAATGTCCAAAATTGCGGCAGCTTTTCTAAACAATCTAATGTTGCAGTATTTTAAGATGTTTTTTGCAACAAATTTGAAGGGGCAAGTGAAAAGTTGTGATGCTGTGTCAGGTTCAGAGCTCATTATTATGAGCATTCAGCATTTCCCACATAACTAGAATCTATTGATGATTGTAAGGGGGATGGATTGGGTGATCGTTGGCGTTAAGTTTCTGCTGATCAGCTCTGAGCGACTGTCTCTTTGGGAGCTGCTCTCCTTCTGCTGTCTCTGCCCAGCTCGAACTAACACAGCAGCAGCGGCCCATTCTGGGCCCTGTGCCTTTAAACGGTCCCAACAGTCTCACACCGACAGCCGAACGGCTCCACTCTGTCATCAATTTGTTGACAAACATTGGGTAATGTTAGCTGTGTGATGCCGACAGTTAGCCCCGTCAGTGTGTGTGTGACTCTCACACTCACTCAATACTGTGCCTGCAGCTCTACAATGAAAAGACATCTGACCTGTTTTAAATCTGCTGTGAGGTTGATATGATTGGACAAAAGTGCAAGGTCGTGCAGAATTCACGGGCATTAGGTGTATTTGCGTGAATTGCTACAATTGCAAAATCCTGGAGGGACTAACAAATTCACTAATCTTCTTGGCGACCAATAATTTGGGGGAAGCAAAGTCAGGTGGGTGCAATTTAGTCAGAAAAAAGCAATGTCTCAAACAATGGCAAATCAAAGATGGTGCGGGGTGTCTTTTTTGCATAATCCTTGATTTCACCTTTCGTATTGACTTGAATTCTAAAGTCATTTATTGTGCACACCAAGTCATGTTCGGATGCAGCCACCTGGCAGTTTTTCCTCCCATCTTATAGCTTTCTAAAAAGTTCTAACATCAGTCCAATCAATGCATGGCTGCTGGCCAAATCGGTTTGAGACTTCGCGTACCCAGATTTCTACAAATAAAATCCTTGCTAGTCGCACTGTGGACAAAGCCCAAAAAAATATCAAAAGATTTTTTTTTTTTTTTTTTTTACATTTTCAGGTATTTTTGGTGGAGTAAGGTATGGAGAGCAGCCATGAATAAGAATTTAAAGTCAAAGTATGCATGATAATGGGAACTCAGAAAGCAGACAGGAGCATTACAGCTTAGGTTCAAGATGCACTCCAGGGATAGTTATGACACATAAGTGTCCCCAAAAATGACAAAATGGGAACACTATTGTGTGCTATAAGAAAACCAGTGAGTGTAGTTGCAGCCACTATTCCTCTGTGTGTGTACAGTTTGTGTGTGTTGTGGAGAAAAGTCTGGGATGTTGTGAGAACAGGTAACTGAATGCAGACACACAGCAGCACCACCACAGGTCTCTCCCAATGTATGACAGCTGGTTCTTCTAGTCAAAGGGATTTCTGCTAACATGCATATGTCAGCATGTCCGAAACTGTACTGACACTCTGTTAACATGCCACGGTGTGTTTCCTGGTCTGGGCCCACGCTTTGTTTTTTTTTTTAAAGGTATGAATGGTTATTTATCAGATTTGTGATCTTCTAAAGACACATGCCTGTGGAGATGTATCCATAGTAACTGCGTAAAAATACTATAAACTTAAGTGTTTGTTATAAATGTCATGAGTTGTACATTTGGAGGATTGTAACTCAGCAGATAATTAAAAGATGATAGCTGGTGATGGTTGATGTCTTTATTCCTGCACTGTGCCAATGAATACTACTGCTTAGGTTACTTTTTGCTGTCTAGAAACGGTCTTAAAGCCAGTAAAACAAACTGTACTTACTGGAAAAGCTTAATACCTGACTCTTTTTTTCAGTAACCAAGACTTTACAATTAAATGAGATTTCATACCAGGAGGAAATAAACAATGTTGCAGAGTGGTGCACAGAGCACAACCTACTGCTCAATATCAGTAAAACCAAGGAGCTGATTGTTGATTTTACAAAGAAGGAGGAAAAGACACACACCCCTGTCTACAGGGGTAGAGGGAAGGCTCTTCGGCGGGTGATTAAAACTGCCCAGAACATCACTGGTTCCCATCTACAAGCATCAGTGACCTTGTTGAAGTGAGGTGTCTGCACAGAGCCCAAAGGATACTGAAAGACAGCAGCCACCCCAGTCTGTTCACCCTGCTGCCATCTGGAAAAAGATACACAAGTATCCACTGCCGAACAACCAGACTACAGAGCAGCTTCTTTTCCCAGGCTGTGAGACTCCTCAACGTCTCCCTCTACTCCAAAATATGTAGCAGGATTTTGGGACTAATTTTAATTTCATATTTTCTAAACTATGTTTGAAAAAAAACCCAAAAACCTCTATCTTGTACCTTCCAAAGTGAATCGTCAAAAAATGAATAAAGTCTCAGCTTAGTACGTCATCCAAAATATCATTAAAAGTCATAGTACAGTATGTTGTCCAGAAATCCTCAAAAACATCACAGTATAGTATGTCACCAAAAAATCAGCAGAAACATCAGTCATCTGTCGAAAACTCAACTGATATATGAGTCAGAACAATAACTGACTAATTTCTTGGCAGGGAAAATTCAGTATCGGCTGTGACGTCTGTCAAAAAGCACAACTAATATTTTGGTCAGGCCAAGGAGCCTATATTTTCCAAACATTGATAAAATCATCATAGTACAGTATGAAGTCAAAAAAATGTCAAAATGCTCATAGTTAGGCATGTGGTCCAAAAATAGATTAAAATGGTCATATTATAGTATGTCGTCCAAAAATGGATAAAATTGTAATGGTATCGTGTTGTCCAATTAATAAAAACGCCATAGTATCTTATGTCGTCAATAAATTGATAAAAAGGTCACAGTATACTATGACATCAAAAAATGTATAAAAACATCACTGTTTGATATGTTGTCCAAAAATTGATAAAATGGTCATAGTATTGTATGTCGTCCAAAAGGAGATAAATCCTCATAGTATAGCATGCCGCACAAATGTATATATTCTCCCAAAATTGATAAAATTATCATAGGATAGTGTGTTATCCAAAAATTCATGAAACCGCCATAGTATGTTGTCCTAAAATTGATAAAATGGTCATATTATAGTATGTCGTCCAAAAACTGATAAAAGTCATTATATAGTATGTTGTCCAAAAATTGATGAAAACGTATGTCTTCCGAAAATTAATAAAAACATCATAGCATCATATGTCGTCCATAAACTGATAAACACGTCATAGTATAGTATGTCTTGATATTAACGTTATAGTATGTATGTTGTCCAAAAAATGGCCAAAAACATCACAGTAAAGTATTTAATCCAAAAATTGATAAAAATGTCATTCTATAGTACGTTGGACAAAATTTGATGGAAACATCACAGTAAAATGTCTTCCACAAATTAATAAAAATGTCATAGTAAAGCAT
Source organism: Plectropomus leopardus (assembly GCF_026936395.1). Classification (NCBI taxonomy): domain Eukaryota; kingdom Metazoa; phylum Chordata; class Actinopteri; order Perciformes; family Serranidae; genus Plectropomus; species Plectropomus leopardus. Next base: position 2,647,889 of record NC_142198.1, read on the forward strand.
GTTGCTCAAAAACTGATAAAAATGTCATAGTATAGCATGTCTTCCAAAAAATGTATAAAAACAGGATAGTATAGTATGTTGTCCAAAAATTGATAAAAATGTCATAGTATGTTGTCCAAAAACTGACAAAAACATTTTAGTAGAGTAAATTGATGAAGTCATTGTATGATTTTAAAAAAAAGTCATAGTATAGTATGCTGTCCAAAATATCATAAAATAACAACATTGTAGATTGTCATCCAAAATATCATTAAATTAACATATACTGTAGTATGTTGTCCAAAATATCATCAAAAAGTCATAGTTTAGTATGTCATCTAAAATATTATTTTTAAAAAAGTTGCAGTATAGTTTGTTGCCAAAAATATCATAGTATAGTATGTTGTTTAAAATATTATAAAAATCCATCATACAGTATATCATTCAAAATGTCATGAAAGTCATATTTAGTATGCCGTCCAGAAAAACACAAAAAAGTCACAGTAGAATATGTCATCCAAAATATCATAAAAATTTCATAGAATAGTATGTTGTCCATCATATCACTGTGACCATGAACGGCCACATGGTCCCTGAAAGCTGAGGAAAGGACCAAACAAATACAAATGTGTCAAATACAAATATAAATGGGGGGAATACAGTATCCGCACTCTTCTCATTCACCTTAATTTCTGTGTTGAGTTCAATACTCACCCTCTGTTTTCCAAAGAGGCCGTGTGTCAGACTGCAGTTGAAAAGTTCAAATAATTTCCTCTCCTAACTACTTTTCCTTAACCTCGACAGAAAACGTTGTGAGGTCAAGCAAAGATGTGAAGAATTCATAAGGACTTTGAAGAAGAGACTGCACCTCTCCTGGGCTCTGTAATTATGCGATGGCGTATGTTACTGCTGTAGGTCTGCTGTGATGAAACCACAATGTTCACATGATAGACTACAAAAAGCACATCCTCCCCATACTAGCTTTTATGCAGAAAATAGAATAGAATGTCTTCCAGTACGGCAAAAAAAAAATGTCATAGTACAGTGTTATCCAACACATTATTAAAACGTCATAGGTATCTCATCCAAAATATCATGAAAAATGTCATAGTATAGTATGTCGTAAAAAAATACAAAAAAAACATGCTATAATTGAAAAAAATATCAAAGTATAGTATTTCCAACAACAAATAAAAAAAAGTCATCTTGTAGTATGTTGTCCAAAGTATCATGAAAATGAGATAGTATATAATGTCGTCTAAAGTATCATTATGTCATAGTATAGAATCTCTTCCAAAATATCATAAAAACATCATTGTATAGTATGTCAATAGTCATAATTCATAATACATATACATACATACATATATATATATATATAAATATATATATATATATATATATATATATATATATATATATATATATGGTGTTGGTTAAGTCTTGGTAGAGTCAGAGTCCATTCTCCTCCTGGCTGGAGCATAAGTCAGCCCCGTGGTGCTCATACGCTGTCAGTTTTGAATTTCTTATTGAATACATAATTTTTCCCACATTCTAACGGCAGTCTGTATTTCCAATAAACACTGACAGCCTTAGTTGCATTACTCAGTCCAGTTGTTTGGAATAAACAGAATTCAGACCAGTTTCTATCGACAGACAGCAAAGATGTCCAGGAACACTGACAGACGATGTGTGGGAGGCACGATGCACAAACAAAGCAGTGAGCTCCTGGCACCAAAAAAATATCACATTAAGGATTCAAGAATGCAGAAAATACTGTTTTTTTGTCACTGTAATTAATTTTACTTGATATTAAAATCAGTCCAATTTCAACAGGACATGAGACAAGGAAATGAGAGGAGGTAGTTACATTACAATGTTTGTGGGGTATACCGTGATCACCTAAACAATCGTAGAAGTGACAAGTGGCGATGAATGAGGAGCTTAGTACACCTCGTTAGAGCGGTCACAACCTCACATACAGCGAGCTCCGTCTGTAGAGACTCATTAGCTTCAGTAGCGGGGATGTTATGAAACCAAATCAAATGTACAATAAATATCTAGTATCAAGAAACACTACTGATCCCTTTTCAAGTAACTTCCACAATTTTCAGTGTATGACTTTCACAACACCATTCTGAACATTGCTGAAAATAATAATAAAAAAAAAAAAAAAACATGTGATGCATGCTTTGAGCCATCCAAAGAAAAAAAAACCACAGAGAATATTAAACATCTTAACACTTTCAATTTTGAAATTCTGTTTCAATCGAGAATCGGCTGTATTTGAAAGTCTTATTTATTCATTGTTGTGACTAGGATCTGTGTCAAAATCCTTCAAATGAAAGTTAATCACATGATGGCAGGTTTGTTTTCATACTGTAAGGACAGGACTGAGCAAGAAAATACTGAAAATGTTCCTAGCTGCCCTCATAATGTGAGAAAAAGTATTAAAAATTCTCAGATCCACTAAAGACGAGTCACTTGATCCTCGGCCAGTGCTCTAACCACCAAACTGCGTGACGCCTGCTCAGTGCTCAGTAAACATGAACTCCTCAGTGATGTCTATAACCAGAATGTGAAATAAAATGACAGCACAAAGACATATGTAGGTCAGAGTTTTAACACGTTTTAGAATTAGCCGGACTTATCCGAGTTGTCAGCGTCGCTCTGGTTCCCTCGTAAAAAAGCCTATGGGATTTTTCCATTGGATTATTCCAGAAAATAAGTTCTGTGTTTAAAAAAAAATGTTTATGATACTTACACGTTTTGCTCAGCAAGATCATTTTCACAAATTAACACCACTTTTTCGGATTTTTCAAGATTGAATGTAATCACCAGAAGGAAAAAGCTAATGTTAAACATACTACACTACAGTCACAAGACTTTACCGTCACTGTCACGAGGCTGTAAAGACATGTTCAGCATGACAACATTCTGCAGTCTCATTTAGCCGATTTAGCGACCGTCTTCTGTAAGAAGCATAAAAGCTTCGAAGTTCACAGTTGGGTATTGATTGACATATTTTACGTTGCACAACAAATCTTGAAGGTCTTTTCAGCTTGTGTTAAACCACAGACCTTATTTCAGACATCCAATCAAACACTCATTTTAGATGATTTGAAAAAGCCATATTTTTCAAAACTGCAATGGAAACCCTTTTTTGGCTTTTCTAGGTCACATGATGCTACGGCTATGTGCTTGTCAGTAGGAACTGGCTTAAATTGGATATGATGATGGCTAGTGTGACGGCTGCAATAGAAATAAAGCTGTTAATATTTTGAACATCCATTGCCATGCTTCTGGAATGTTATCACCAGAGAATAAGTCACAGAACATCATTCGTTTTGTGCAAATCCATAATGGAAACTCTCCTACTGACTTTGAGACGAGAGAACAGAAGGTGTTGAAACGCAAACTCATTTCAGTGTTTTAGTTCTAATTTCTGGTGCTTTCTTTTAAGGGGTCCATTTTTCAAACTGTCAGAAGAGGCGTTAAAAAATTATTATGACGTTGTAGTGGAATACAAGCAACATCGATTGCAAAACACAACCTCTAAATGCATGCGGAGAATTGCTGAAATGTTTTGACAACACACAAGACAAATCTCCATGACAAAGGCATGGTTAACGTAAGTGTGATATATATCCCCAAACTCAGTGCAGAGTGCTTTTATTCTCACTGAAACAAGTTGCCTTCCATTTTTAATGAATTATAAAAGTTTAAATATTTTTTGCAATTTTCACTTGCTCCCGCGATTTCGTTGTAAAAACACCTAAAACATCATGACATGCACTGAATTTTGTTTATAGAAGCTGACATAAAATTAGACATTTTAATTGCAACAGTTAAAAAAAAAAAATCCTGGAAGGAGTGATTAGCTGAGTAGTGACTAATTATGCTAAAGAATTCATCTCCTCTCTGGTGCTGGAAGAGTTTTCAACTGCCACGATAATTCACACAAATATAATACGCGGTCGCTGATCAAAGTCACTTAATGCAACAAGGAGAATTGTGTTCAGGTTTGCAGACTACTCAGTGAGCAGAGAGAACTCTTGTTGATTAAATTGGACTTTCTGGTGCAGAAGTAGTCCTGGAATCTGCTGACCACACAATAATCCTCAAATTTCTTTCATCACTTCACCTGCCTAAGCCTTTCTAAGTGTTAGAAAGGTACCTAAAGCAAGTACTCAACTTTGAAATAATCAGATCTTGTTTCTTGCACACAAATATTTTACAGTCCTACATGATGCATGATGGGTTTAGCGATGGAGCATTATTCCACAGTGAAAAATACCGATCTAATATCAAAAAGATGTATCAAAACTCCTACTCTCTACACGTTTCTATCAAAACCGGAGCGTTGTGACGACCTGCATGTAGTGCACATTTAACCATCCTCCACAACAATTCTCTTTTTTACAGAAGTCACACAGTGCTATATACAGAGCTTCACATATTAGTGCCTTGAAAAAAGGTGCTGGTTCAGTGAACAAAATGGTGCAGGTGATCGGCGAGGTCCTCTGAATGCTCCCGGAAAATGTGTTCAAGGAATCGCGTTCAAAGACCCAAAACTGACAAAACAAAATGAGACAAAATCTAATCAACATTTTCTGTTTTTGTGTGATCGACACTGGGTTTAAATTTAATTATAAAATTCAGTGTCATAAAAAAGTTTACCTGTTAGAATTGAAGTGCTGCTTCAGCGTTAGGTAAAGAAACTGGGGAAAAAAAGATGAGATAGAAAGCTTAAGTCATTAGATTTTAAAAATAAAAGCTGAGGACACAACAGAAAGCAGAGGAGATAAGGGTTAGGTCGGGAATATTTGGTGTTCTTCAGAGGATCAGCGGTCTAAACTAAAGAGAAGACTGAGGATTACGTGTTCAGACAGAGAGACATATCTTCAGTTGGACACAGTCACAGTGGAGGAAAAGGTCATGAAGAAAGACAGGATTGTTATCTAGGTCACATGACTCCAAGGCGTATTAATGCAAACCACTCCGCTCAGTAGGAACATGTAGGAGGGTCATTAACATGTAGTCACACTTTTTGGATTCGTCTCTGACCTGCGAGTGTTGTTTTGGTCTGCCCCTGATGAAGTCAGTTTGTTAATTTTTCTGGAAATTCTGGAAACTTTAGTTTAAGTGATATTAAAATGAAAAAACAGGAAATCAAATGTGGCATGAACATGTAAGGCAAACATAAACACAGGGAATAAAAGTAAAGGTCGTTTTAAAAGTCATTTCCATTTTGAATTCAATGATTAAATCGGTATTTAAAAATTACCACTTCAATTACAAATTTAATGTTTGCATTTTACAAAAAATATTTTTATTTTTTTTAAATGTTTGCTTTTCTTAATTTAACTTTCCCTTTTTTATACATTTTTGCTTTCTTTAATTTACCTTTTTTTTAAACTTTGCTTTTTTTAATTTAATTTTTTTAATTTAATTTTTTTAATGTTTGCTTTCTTAAATTTACCTTTACTTTTTTAAATGTTTGTTTTCTTAAATGTACCTTTACTTTTTAAAATATTTGCATTTTTTTAAAAATTATTTCCAGTTTTAAAATTACTTTTACTTTCAGTTTTCTAATTGTTTGCTTTTTGAATTTACTTTTTTTGAAATGTTTGCTTTTTTAATTTCCTTTTGTTTTTTACATTTTATTTTAGACATTTTTCTTTCAATTTACCTTTGCTTTAAATTTACTTTTTATTATTATTATTTTTTTTTAGATATTTGTATTTTTAATGTACTTTTTTAAATTAACCTTTTCAACTTAAGTTTTTTTTACTGACTTTTGCTTTTTTAAATTTACTTTTTTTGGGGATATTTGCTTTTTTATTTTTTTACTTTTTGCTTTCTTTAAATGTGTAATATAAATGTCCAGTGTGTAGGATTTAGTTGCATCTAGTGGTGAGGTTGCAGAACTGAAATTTCTCCCATGTGCGAAGCTTGTAGGAGCGCTACAGTGGCTGATTTGTCCGTTCTGGGCTACTGTAGACACAACATGGTGGACTCTGGGAGAGGACCCCCTCTGTGCTTAGATATAAACAGCATATTCTACGGTAACCAAAAACAAAACAATTGTTATTTTCAGGTAACAGTAAAGTTATGAATATTATTTACCATTTCTGCCAGCAGGTTCCGCTAAATCCCACACACTGGACCTTTAAATGCTAATTGAACTGATAGAATGGGTTGAATTGCTGATACATTTCCGAGAACTTAATTGGTTGAATTTCCTTAGTTGCACCCATCGGAGCAGAATTAGGTCACTACTGAAGACGCAATGTTTTCTAGAAAGTGGGAAATTTAGTATTCCTGCTTCACTGGATCTGATTATTAACTGACAGAATCAAACACTGAAAAATGACAGAATGACTCCGGTGGCTCACTATTGCCTCCAGAGGAAGCTGTTATCATAAAACAGCTCCAGATTGACAGATTTGGCCCTCAGATGGAACAAAACAACACAACAGCAAACAGAGAAGCATCCAGCCATTCACAGCACACCAAAGACAAAACAGTGACCAAATGATCCATCACACCCACCGGCTACAGACACACATACAGCATGTGCGCGCGTGTGTGTGTCTCATGAGTAGTAAGCCGATGATTTCTTGCTGGGGTGTGGTGGGAGTCGACGCATGGACAGAGGGGGGGGCACCCTGATGGAGCATGGAGGAGGAAGAGTGAGGTGAGTGTCGGCATGGCGATGGTAACGCTCAGTAAGTAGAGGCAGGAGCTTCACTGCCCTCAGCCTGCCAGGGACTTCAAACATCTTTTACTGCAGTAAAAAGGATGTTTGATGAAAAGCTGGTGGTAATATGAGCTTTAGGTATTTATCTCTTAAAAAACTTAAAAATCTTAAGCAAACAAAATATAAATCCTGTACAAACTGGATAATAAGCAGTGCCACAATATCTTGTGCGAACAACTTGTGTGCCCAAGATATTGATCTTGTATAAACAAGACAAATATGCAAACAGTAAATAACTTACATGCACAAGGCACATTATGGCTAAGTGAAAAAACTGAAAATAGTGCAAGCAAGATGAGGATCCTTTGCTAACAGGACAAGATACACACATATATACCTTCATCAAAACAGATTTATGGATCATGTGTAAACAAAAAAACTTTGCCAGAGAGGACTGTACTGTTCAAACCTACTATTTCTTGCTGTTATCATTATTATTAGTGCATTTTATTCCTACTGGGAAAAGTTCCCAGTGGGAAATTTCAAATGGAACTCCCACTGAAGTTGGATATCTGATTTTGAAAGTTGGAGGAATACTGAGCTCCATTTATTTTGGAAGTTGGAAATCAGAGCTGGGAGTGACCCAGGATCACTCGAGTTCAGTGCATTCCAGTAGCAAGTTGAAAAGCCAGACTGTTATTAGCAATACCAGTTTGAGCCAGGTTAGGCATGAGGCGTATTTTCAATAACCCTCAAATGGCACAAATTGAAATTACAAATATAAAATCCTCTGACTTTCTGAGTCAGAAATCTTCTGTTTTATATGTGTCTATTAAAGAAGCTTTACATTCAGTACTGTGCGACTTCTATATATGGACATGTTGCTGTTTGGATGCGCAAAATAGAGCGTAATGTGTTGTATTCAGGGTTTCTACACATTTTCAAACTTTTTTCTTTCCCTACTTGCAAGTGATTTAATTTCAGATAGCTGGAACACACAGGAAATGAAGAGGCGTAAACAAAACGTCACATCGACTACAGAAAATAAATTCACTGTTATGTTACCTTAAAGCTCATCCACTGAAGACTACTGTAACATTCATTACACGTAACAATATTCCATAACTTTTTTAGAAACTTTCAATGATTTCGATTAATGTCATGACTTTTCCAGGCATGGAAAATGTGATTGTGAAAGTACATGACTTTTTCCAGGTTTTCCATGACCACTGGAATCTTGGGTATTGCAAACAGTGGCTAAAACTGGCATAGCTTATAACATCTTAGTTTTCCGACTTTTTGCACTGGAACGTGGTCAACTCAGCTGACATGTAATTCCAAGCTCTGACTTCCGATGGCAAAGGAAAAAGCAGCGTAAGTTTGTTATTATATTTGAGTTACATAATGGTTGTGATGTTCTCTGAGGCAGGTCAGTAACAAATAATGGCAAAATAACTATAACTATATAATAACTAAAACTATATTTACATATATGAATAGTGCTGTAATCCAAACTAAATGAGCAAATATTGAAACTTTTAAGACCTTATCTAATCCACAAACATAAACTTTGGGTTTTTAAAATGACATAAAAATCATTGCACTCACTCTGAATTCAACCTTTAAAAAAAAATCCAAAATATGGCTATAATTTTTGCAAGACACTTCCAGCATTTCTACTCTGGCAGAGCTGAAACTCCTCACTATGATATGAAACAGATGGGTGCAGCTCAAGGGTAACACAGTGCTGACTGTATGAGGATACATGAAAGACTGAACTTGAATATTAAAAGCAAAGATCATATCCTCACCAGCTCGCCCGCACAGCCTCGATGTCACTCACAAGGTTTTGGGCCAGACAAATCCCAAAAATCTGTGGAAGAAAAAAAACAACAAAAATTGAGTTTTTTTTAGAATGGGAAATTATGCTTTTTTGTATTCTTTTTATTAGACCATGTTAAACACTTGAATGGAACTGACCTGCAGTAGAGCCACTCCAATGAAGATTCCGGCCACCAAGGTGAGGTTGTCCTGCAGCCACTTCTCAAACTGCGGCACACAGCCTTTCACGTTGATGTAGTCCTTTTGCTCCGAGTCCTGGGACCACAGATTAAAAAAAAAAAAGATTTTTATGATCCGCATCTTTTCAACTGACTTTGGAAAACCATATTTACCGCCACACGGTTGTTGCCTATTGAAGTTGCAGTTACAGTTCATATCTATGTCTTTGAAAACATCTTCACACAGAAGATCTCTACAATCAGCACAGTTTTAAGGTAGCTCTTAAGTTATGGCCAAAAACATGTTGTATGAGGTCACCTTGACCTTAGCCTTTGACCTTTGATCACCAGATTCAAATTAGTTCATTCTTGAGTCTGCTGTTTTTGGCCGTTTGTGCCAAATTTGAGGAAACTCCCTCAAGGCCATCTTCAGATACTAGGTTCACAAAAATGAGATGGAGGCAAGGTCACGGTGACTTTGACCTTCAAACATCAAATTCTAAACAGCCTACTGTTGAGTCCAAGTGAACGTTTGTGTCAGGTTTGAAGAATTTCCCTCAAGGTGATACTGACATATCGCATTCACAAGAATGAGACTGATGAGGTCACAGAGACCTTGACCTTTGACCACCAAAATCGAATCAGTTCATGGTTGAAAATTTGAATAAGTTCCTTGTAGGTGTTGCCAAGATATTGTGTTCACAACAATGTGGTCAACCAGAAAAATAATAAAATAATAACCTCTGGCCTCAGCTATCGCTGGTGCAGATGCATAAAAAGCAGACGACCGCACAAACTTCCTAAACTGTCAGACTTTTAATCTTCCTGGGAGAAAAATCATCGTGTTAAATCTTTGGGAACTTATACCAGAATGTGACTGGAAGCAAATCATCAGTCTCTGATAATCATTACCAAAAATCACTACAAACCTCCAATAAAACAAATAAAAACAGTACTGCAATGGCATCTGATGTCCAGATTATTCAGTTTCTCATTTTATCACGTCTTGTTCCTGTCTCCTCCACCTTTGACCTGTCTTCAAAACCCCTGTTAATATCACAAGCACTAAATATTGAACTATTATCGATTAGAGGAGATAGACTGTTATATTTTCTACAGAAAACTTTAACAGAAAGAAAAATAAAAAGCAGATGGGCAGTTGTGGGAGCGACAAAATGGAAGAGATGAATAGGTGAGAGTGATTAAGTCCAGTATATGTTACTTACTGGTTTGGCTCGAATGTCGTATCCACACTGAGTGTTTATTACATCCTCCTGGAGACACAGAGAAGAAACTTTATAGCTAAAAACGACCATGTGAACATGCTGAGGCTGATAGGAATGTCATTAGTTTTGCAGGTGTTTGATCATAAATTAGTCAGAATCAGGGCGACATTGAGCCCCCGCTCATTTCTGGCCCTGGAGGACTATACTCCGTACACATGTGGGCATGCATGCAGAGTGAGGGACTGTATCGTACCGCTGGGTCCTTGGTGCAGCAGGAGAAGGGGACACCACACTTTTCTCGACTTGGATTCCCATCAGTACAGTTGAAATAGATGTTCAGGTTCCAGTCGTCTGCTCCGAACGCACCGCAGCACTCCCACTGAGGTCGAACACACAGGAGAGAAATGTTAAAGGGTCATATTGTATTCTAGATCTCTTTGATTTGTGGACAGACAGGATAAAGATTCAGGCTCATCTCTCATGGACCTGACTGGCTTCCTTTGCAGCGTGTCCATGTGCACACTGTCCCCATAGCCAACTTCACCTCATTTCAATAAGGAACTGTTGTTGTTGTTGGCCTAAAAGAGTCGTTATCTGTGTTCTACCTGTAAGGACCTGCAGTCACAGCCCAACACATTTTATTTCTCACCGTGAATCCTCATTTACAGTTATTTCATGTAGCTGCAAGAAACTCCTGCCAATTTCAAACTCCAAATGCTGAAGAAGGCTGAGATATGGTTGAAAGCTCTGGAAAAAATTAGTAAGTCATATTTATTTGTAATTTCCAAAGTCAAGAATAAACTTTTGTGTCAGTGAACTTGCTGTATTTTTTAACATACGTATTCCTGAGTGAAGTCGATGAGGTTCTGCAGATCGATGTCGTCCCGGTACGCCCGGATGTTATTGTTGATGAACAGGTTGAGCTGGTCTTTGATCCAGTCCTTAAAGACAAACGCCAGGACTCCCGTTGTCAGCTCCAAGAAAAAGATGATTCCCAGAAACACAGAGAACTACAGCAGGAAGACACACAGTGACATACCACCCTGTCAGTTTTCCCATCATTCATCACTGTGCTGTGCAAACTGGAGGTTTTATGATGGAACGTACAAACTTGAGTAGAAAGGTGTTTTCCCGCAGTGCTCCGATGCATCCTGCGAAGCCAAGGATGAACATGACCCCCCCGACCACCATGAAGAGCCAGACTGGGTCCAGCCCCCCCAAGTCTGTGATGGACGACAGGTTGGACAGAACCCCCTGTAAGGGACAGACAGAACACAGAGACACAGTCAGTATGAGGCACAAGGCTGTGTCTCTCTCAAGACAGGAGACATTTGTCAAAAGGCTTCCAGAAAGGAACTCGAATGAACTCAGAGTAGAAACGATGCTGCTGAAGCTGTAAAATAATGTGTTATCCTTAGATATGGTTTGCACTTTGATTTATTAATACAGTCAAAAATAGGACAGCACTCCAATATAGTGGGGTTTTTTTTGCTGCCACACGGACATTTCGGGCCAGACGTCTTTCTTCAGCATGTACAACTGGCAATAACACCAATTGACAATTGTTCACGCTGAAGAGGGGCATCTGGCCCGAAGTGTGTGGCAATATAAAAACACTATATTGGAGTGCTGTTCTATTTTTGACTGTATTTATATCCGCTTTAAGGATTCAGCACGCAGTTTTAAAAAAAATCACAAAATGTTAAATTGCGAGTAAGCGTAATATGTTTGCTTTGAACTTTAATTTATTACATTTTTTCACTTATTTAGATTTAAAATACTAAACTAGATACCTGGGAATATAAAGGGATTCAGTGAGATGTTTATTTGGAAGAGGATTTATTTCTAATTTCTGTCACCTTCAGTTTAACCCTCAAACACCTGTACTGCATTCAAACACCTCTCACAAGCATGGCACCTGAGAAAATTGGCTTGACTGCATGAATATATGGGGAGGAATGTGTTACAGAATACAAGAGCGACTTTGCAAAAAAAAGGTGCCAAGAAAATGCCCTACAAATTAGCTGGGGAACCTAGAGAAAAATGTCCCAAAACTATATTAATAATGTGAAACCAAAAGTCAGTGTAGTAAGTTACTTTACACACTTTCACAAAGTACTTTACGAAGGTTTTTTACCTAACTACGCACAAGACAGAGGTTTACGTCATGTCGTGTATGTAGTTATTCTAACAGAAATTTGGTTCTTTTTGTTTTCTGAACCTAATCAAGTGTTCTTCTGTCCCTATACATAACCAAACTGTGACTGTTTCACAACAAAACTGCAACTGTTTATAGTAGATTTTGCACTGCCATTTTTTTCATGTCACCAGCACGTTATTCTAACACATTTCTTGCCCACCATGGTGAATGGGTCAAACAAACAAGGACTTTCAACCAGGAGACCGCTGTCTGTGTCCGGTGTGAAACCAAAAGTCAAAGTAGTTTCCTGACTTTACAGACTAAAAGTAACTACTCAAAGTACCTCGGTTACTTAATTTTTCTGTAGGTAGTTATTTTACTGAAAACCAAAAATTCTCTTAGTGTCCAGTGTGAAACCAAAAGTCAACGTAGTAAGTGAATTTAAGGACTTTATATAACTGCATAAAGTACTTTATGTGGGTTCTTTACATAATTACACACATGCACATAATACACATTTACATCACTACTGTCATGTACATAGTTATTTTAACCAAAACCACATCAAAATTGATTCTTTTTGTTTTCTAAGCTTTATCAAGTGTTATTCTGTCTCTAAGCCAAACTGCGACTGTTTTGCAACAAAACTGCAACTGTTTATGGTAGATTTTGCACTGCCATTGTTTTCATGTTGCTAGCACATTTTGTTCCCACCACTACATAAGCTGTCATTAAATGTTCATTCAACACATTTCTGTGAGACTGTGTTGCTACTAACAACACTCTTATTCTTTTTCCCAGTATCATCACCAATAACTCTGGTGTCTCTACTTACCTTCTCACTCCATGCCCACAGTCCAATTCCAACCAAGGCCATGCCCAGCAGCTGCAAAACACCACAGGCGTGTCAGATCACCAGATGTTGATGTAAAACGACATGATGGCAATCTATTGTGTTGTTAATCAATAAGAATACAAATGAATTCCCTCTGAGGTCGCTGTAACCCTCAGCCGTCTCGATTCCATGTTGTCTTTTATTCTGTCTCAGTGAGATATCACAGCTTCATATATATATATATATATATATATATATATATATATATATATATATATATATATATATATATATATATAACACTTTCAAGTAGGGCAGGGGCAATATGGAGAAAATCAAATATCGCAATATTTTTTGACCAAATACCTAAATATCAATAATGTGACAATATATTAGGGTTGACTCTTTGTGCTCTCAAAACATTTTACACAGTGATATTTTGATCAATAGTCACCAATAATATGGATATAATCACTAAGTGGGCAAAGGGAAATAACAGAACAGTTTGAACATTTGGGTAAATTCAAATAACAACACATTACTGTGATGCAGTCTTTAAAACTAGAAAAAGACAAAACTTATATGAGGACATCCAAAATCTAAAAAAAATATTGAAATAATATCAATATATTTTCCAGCCCTACATTTAAGTAAGATTTGATTTTTTTCCAACTGACCCCTTGCTCCCCTATTTATATAAAATGTTTATATAACTGGACAAAAATGTACATTAAAGTAGGACTGGGACATATAAATTATTATTTTATTGATATGAGAGTTAAATTTTGTATATTGTGTTTTATTCTCGTGGTATTAAAGCCTGCATTACAGTAAAATGTTTTTAATTTTCTGAATTTACCATACTGTTCTAGATATTCTATTATTTTCCTTTACCGATCAGATTATTTATCAAAACTATCATTGTGCAAATATTTTGTGATAGTACCAGCAGTCAACCCTGCAATCTTGCAATACCATTATCAAGGCATACCACAGTATTTGCACAAAAATATTGTGATATTTGATTTACTCCATATGATCTGAGCCTGAATTAAAGCTGAAAAAAATGAGCAGCTTATTAGATTAGTGATTGGATAGATAAAACTATAATTAACATATTCAAGTAAGGGAGTGTACTTTATTTATCAAAGAAGGGGGTGTGGATGGGGTGTGACTTTCTTTTATCTTTTCTTTCTTTTTAAATCGTGATCCTCTGGAGCTACAAATGTTTTTCCTTGAAGCAAGAGTTCTGAGGGTATTAAAAATACATACAAAATGTTGCCATTTAAAGTTGATTGTCCCTCCCCGGTGCTTTAAAAAGAATTAAGTGCCTCCCTTATCTTCCACCACCCCTTCCCCTTTGATAAATAACAAACGGTCCCTAAGATTTGAAAAAAAGTTTCAACTAGCCCTGTGACCCCTTATTATTCATGCAAAATATGACAAAAATTTATACCCAGCTAGCAGGAAACGTTTCCACAACACTATAAGTTACAAGAATGTTTTAAAGAAAACATTTTAATCTAATGTTCAAAGAACATTAAGGATGTTTATCGTTTTAAATAATTTTATGTTCCTGTAAGATTAAATCCTAACTCTGTGTGTGTGTGTGTGTGTGTGTGTTTGTGTGTTTGTGTGTGATATGAATGATGGAGCTGCAGGCTGACACTGGGGCGCTGAGCTGTCATTGGTTCAGTAGAGAAAGCCGATTAGCTGTATATGTATGTGTGTGTGTGTGTGTGTGTGTGTGTGTGTGTGTGTGTGTGTGTGCGTGTGTGGTGAACAGAGCAGCTGCTTTAACCCGGACATTACCGGACCAATATAATCACGATAAGACCTGAGAGCTCTGCTATGACTGAGTATGAACTTGACCGGTATAACGGTGCTGAGGTGCGCCGATGCTCGCGGCCTTCCTCCCCATTGGCCGGTGGTCATGATAACAAGCAGCTGCAGCCGCGCAGAATAAAACACAAAGCTTCTTACCCAGAACAGGATGTTGAATCCGAAAATGAAGTATTTGATGCAGCAGCTGACTTCGTGGCCTTTGTAGTGATTCCCCGACATGTTTGAGCATCATCAGCGGAGTGTGTGTGAGAGAGAAAAACACGGCCTGCTTCACAGGCTTTGTGTGCGGAGGGACGGAACAGGTTCAGCGCTCCGGGGATGCATTTCACTGGGTCCGCTTCAAATGTCCTCACACCGCTTCACGGCCACACCGGGAGCATGGCGGAAGGAGGTCAGCACGCGCTCACACACGCAGAACCGGAGACAGAACGCGGTCGGTATTGCAGTAAAGCGCACAATAAAACCACTCCGATGTTTTCTGGGCAAATTGCGCCTACAGGAGGGAGGACCGCTGCTGCGGCTGCTCGCCCGTGATTGGCTGGAAAAAGAGTTGAAAGACTGATAATGCCACCAATCACAGTAGAGGATATATATGGCACTTCCTGTCTCCTTGATGATGATGTACCAGAGCCATAGAAAATCTATTTCTAAGGATCAGTGGTGCAGTAACGATAACAGAGATCCCGCTAATAATGATAGTAATAATAATAATAATAACAACAACAACACATATACACACACACACACATATATATATACATATTCTATAATAAATTTGGCAGTATTTTAAAATTACATTTTAAAAAATCAGTAAAAACTCCTTTACTGATCCTCCAAAAATTTGACAAAGATTTTAAAGAAAAATAAATTTGCCAAATATTTTTTTAAGTCATCAATTATTTTTAAAGGAAGGCATTACTCTGTGTCATGTCGCTGTGAGTGCCTTATCAGCCTGCCTCTTGCAAGAAGTTAGTTAGAAGAAAAATCACACCAGACATGAAGGATCTGTGTGGTGGAATTTTCAAAGGTAGGCATATTTATTAAACATTTTAGAGTTTCAGAGATCTTAGGGAACAGATTTATGTAACTTTATACAAAAAATGAAATCAATTTTTATTTATTTATTTTTCTAAATGCTCTTCCAAACAGTGGATTTGGCCATTTATGGTAAAAGTAGTGAAGCTAATCTGATTAAACTAAAATTTGCTAAGACATGAATAATTCTGATTATTCATTGTACATTCATCTTATGCATTTTATATACTTTTTTTTTTTTTTTTAACTGTCTAAAAGCCAACTCAACCTTTTGGTAAAACACCAAAATGTTGAGTTGGCTTTTTATGGTAAAAGTAGTGATGCTAAGTCAAAAAAAAAACACATTTTTTATGAAATATAAAGGAAGGATGGATATTCATGATGTAAATGCCATATCTTTAATGTTAGTCCATTATATATTTGGTTAAAGAAATTATATCAGTTTGATTTTTTTCACCATTTCTGAGATGTTTTTTTTTAAAAGTCCTGTAATGGTAGGCTAAATATGTCTGGAAATGATATTAGTGCTGCTAATAATACTAATTCCATGGTCACAAATTGATAATTGTTGGTATACTAATGTATTTCAAGCTTTTAACAGTAAATGATTTGTAATTTTGATATTTTTTCCTCTGTTTTACCATTACCATGAATGCCCACCTCAACTGTTTGGCAGAGGGCTATATTTAAAAATTATGGGGTATGTTAGAAGAAAAAAAAAACACTGATTCTTGTTATTATAGCCCAAATGAAATAAAAATGCAAATATTTTTTCTCCCCTTGCTTTTTTTCTGGGTGAGGAGGTTAAAGAGTTAAGAGTTACACTTTAATCTCACCATTATCATTCTGTGTCCTCGTCCTGCTGCCAATTTTGTATGTGACGTTCTACATTATATCCACCATATATTAAAGTTTGATGAAAAAGACTTGTGATCAGCTTCACTCTGATGGTGGTCCCAGTAAGAGTTAGAAGTGCATAGGGTGTGACTGGTAAAGCACCAGTAAGGGTTCACTCAGAGAGCCTCTGTTCAGACAGTAAAGACTCTGAGTCAGCGCTTCATGAAGGACAAGACTGCCGCTCTCGTCTGTGTAGCGCAGCTGAAAGCCCAGAACCTCCTGAGGCCTCATGGGCAGAACAGCTGACACATCAAACACATCATATCCAGAGGGGGAGCGTTGGTCCAGGGTTAGCAGCCTCTCCGCCAGGGCAGGACTCTCCTTTAGAGCTCCCTGTGACGCAGTGACACTGTGCAGGGTGACCGTCACGCTGATGGGACGGGGGTGCAGGGTTTTCCTGAACAAAACCAGCTCTGCAGCCAGCATGGAGGGGTTCAGGCCGCTGACGTTGAACCAGATCCACCCTGGAGGAGCGTGAGCTGGAGCTGCACCATCCGAAGATAAAAACAGTGAAAAGGAAAATTAAAGCTGCAGTAAAACTCTTTGAAACCTGGAACATCGGTTTTCTTTTGCTGCGTTCAGACACCTTCACAAGTATTTAAATCTCTTAAATGCGAGTAAACTGGTTTGATTTCTTATGTAAACATGGGGACAAAAGGAGCAACTTGGCAAGACATATTCCTGGAAATTTCATGAAATTGGTATATGGTGACAAGAAAATGACCAATGGTCAGTTCCTTGTTTTTTCTTTTTTCTTTTTGGTTCAGGTAATTTTTGCTAATTTCATGCAAATTTTTGGGTCATTTCTTGTTTAGTTGCTCATTGCCTTCTTTCCATATTTTTAAAGGGACTCAGGCTGATTTGCTCAGGTTAGGGTTAAAAAGTCATACTGACACATTTGTAAGATTTTACTGTTTTTGCTCCTTAACTTCAAATCATGTCCCCTGTACTTTATATTTTTGCTGACCATGCAATGGAATTTTAGATTTTCAAATGTATTTCTGCCTTAATTGTTGACATCTGTTGGTTTCTGTTGGTTTCTGTTTGCTATAGAAAATTTACTTACGCAGTGTAATCTATCACATTCATGGATGGATTACTTAGTAAGCATAGGCCCAGAGGCCCAGAGTGTCAGGGGGGACTCTGGCCTTCACATGCAATATGTCTCAAATTAACACACACCGACCAGAAAGAGACACAAAAAAGGACACAAAAAGATCACAAAGAGATGCAAACAAACTGTAGTGAGACACAAAATAACTTTGAAAGTGGGCAAAACTAGCACAAAGAGATACAAAATGACTACAAAGACACACAAAATTACATAAAATTACTAATTACAAAGTGCCCCATATGATAACAAAGACCAAAACACCTACAAAAAGACACACAACAACTACAAGGGGACACAAATGACTACAAAAATACACAAAAAGACCAAAAGAGACATAAAATTACCTTAGATAAATGTAATTAACTAATCAACAAGGCTACAAATAGAAACAAAACAACTACAAAGAGTCCCACATGACGACAAAAAAGAGACAAAATGTCTACAAAGAGACCAAAACAACTACAAAAAGACACAAAATGACCACGGAAAGACACACAACGACTGCAAAGAGGACAAAAACAACTACAAAAATGATTATAAATCTCTTCAGAAATTTGTGTAACCTTTTTGCTGTATTACATTTGGGAACAGGAGGTGAACCCTTGTTATTGTTTAGAATGTGCTGCTGATGCATATGTTATATGTTGCGATAGAGGTTGATGCAGTGATGCCTCTTTTGGTTCCACAATGCTGGCATGCTGTCTAAAATCACATACTGGCGCATAATTATGGTGTATCATAAAAACAGATGCTAAAACTGAGCTCAAACAGTAAAATTGAACAGCACTGTTCAAATATAAACCAAGATTATATCTTGATTATGCCTAAAACATTTTCAGCAACATATTTTAGCTTAACATTTCTAAGACAAGATCATATGTTACCAGCCGGTAGGGAAACTGGCATTAAGTCATTCATCAGTAGGGTTTATTGGTCAGGTATAGCGCAGCACATTTTGGTAGTTGTAGGGTTTTTTTTGTTTTCTCTGGTCATGAAGCACCAACTGAAGTTGGTGCTTCATGATAGTGACTAATTTTAAGACAAAAGCAGTAAAACACGTCAATTCTTGGGCAATAAATGAAATGACAGTGTGTCATCTGAAAAGTGTCACTTGGTGAACCCACAGAAAATTATCATCTGCTCTCAAACTTGTACAGAGCTCCTTTTTTTCTTGCTTTATACATCACAACTTCACTGTTTTGGATCAGTCCTAGCACCCTCCTCTATCTTGTTTCGAGCAGGAGTGGGCAAATCAATTTCAGTGAAATAGCTCCAACGCACACATTTCTTGGCTTCTTTAAGCTAATTGCTGCTGTTATGAGGAGCCAGATTTTTCTTTAATTGGTGGAGACCAAAATAGAGCTCAAAAAAGACTGAACGTCGGAGTTACATTCATGAGGTAGACACAAAAAAGACTCCAAATGAGCTTTACAGTTGTTTTTTTAGCTAGTTCGGACCAAGCAAATTGATTGATCGAGAGGCATTCCTTGAGAGCTGATATACAGTGCAACATCACTGGGACTTTTTACTCTGCATGTATCACTCCGCTTTAAAGCTGTTCTAAACCATTAATTAGCCTCACACTAATGGTTGGTACTAGTTATCTAACGTTACTGTAGATTGTATAAATGTTGAAAGAGTTAGAAATTATGTCTGACCAGTATCGTCACTCAAAAAAATACCTGACCAAATTTCCACCTGATACAAAAGCCCTCGACCTGCAGCCCAGAAGGGGAGCAGCTGCAACAAATGGGTTTTGGTGTACAACCATTCACTGGGAATAAAGCAGCTGTCCCATTTGTTACAAAGATGTGCCATTAAGCAGGGACACGCTCGTTTGTCGACTATATAGGCTGTTTGCCAACATGTTTGCCATACCAACTTAATATGATGATAATATGTTAGTATAACTAATATTATGTTTACAGCCTGTTCTGCTGCCCCTGAGTGGCCAAAAAAAGCAAACTTCAGTGCATTTATGGTGTGTGTACTTAAACTAGGACACTCGGTTTGTTTTCCTATTTGGTAGGCTTAACTTTTAGCATGTTGACATCTGCTCAGAACCCCAGCAGTGATGCCACAGAAGGTGTTTTGCAGATGGAAAACTTCCAGGTAGGCTAGCGCAAAAACATCATCACTGGAACACTGCTTATGCTAATCAGTTGTTCTTTTCTACTTTTAATTCACTAAAACATGAAATGTAAAACATCACTCTCAGATAGTTTTTTTTATAAAGCCATGTAAAGTAGCTGTGACTGCTTCAAAACAAGATCATTCATTTCAAATCCTTACCAACAACACTCCGAAAACTTTGCACCAGTGTTCCATCTGAACTCCCAAAGTCCTGAGTTTCCAGTGAGTCCAGACGCTGATAGATCCCCCTCATGTAGGGATGGGGTTTAGCCTGGTGGTTCGCAGACACTTTATTAATATGTAACATTTCCAAAATGGCTTTGTTGCGTTCCTGGTCGTCCTCTGCATCTCTACGGTGATCCATCAGCAGCAAGCCTGAGACGTAACTCAGCAGGAGGAAGATCAGTGTTACGTCAAAAAATCCCAAACAGACTCCTCGGAACATTCTGAGTTCAAATAATTTCCAACAGCTCTGATCTGATCCTGGATCTGCTCTTGTTTTACTGTCAAAGTTCCACCTGGCAGGCGACTCTAACAGTCTGAGCACTAATAGGTCTGCAGGAACCACAGGGGCCGTCAGGACTTAGTGAAGCAGGCCCAATCTGAAGCAGAGGAATGTTACTTCCTTTTGACAAACACTGCACCATGGACTACATTGAGACACAGTCCTGCACAGACACTGGGCCGAGGCACCGACTGGAAACACTGGACTCAAGAGCAGTAAGGTATGACTGTGCAGACTCAATATGAACTTACACAGTTATACATAGAATGTCTTCATCATTCTAGATGAAGCAGTGAAGAGAATTTCATCAACCCTTTGAAACCTGAGCAAAGTGGTATCTTTCAAAAATATGGAAAGAAAGCACAAGTTACAAGAAAATGACCTAAAATGAGACACAAAGAAAAAAGAAATGTTAAAAATAAAAAAAAAGAAATGAAAATAAATACACATTTATTTACAAATACAAGTTAAGGCTGTCAAACAATATTTTTTTTAAATCACAATTAATTGCAGAATTTCAATCAATCACAGCTAATCACATTTATTCAATCACATATTTTAAATTTTTGCAGTATTTTGCAGTACAAAACAGTTTTGAAGTCCATATTGACAAGGCACAGCAATTCATACCTGACAACAAAAAACTGCACGAGACTAGCATAAAGTGGGCATATGTGTAAAGAGGAGACTCATGGGTACCCACAGAACCCATTTTCATTCACATATTTTGAGGTCAGAGGTCAAGAGACCCCTGTGGATTGGACATGACATTTTTCCACTGACAAAATTTAAACTTTGGAGCATTACTTAGCCCCCTTCCTGAGAAGCTAGTAAGGCATGGCTAGATTGCCACTGGATTTCTCAGGTCTTCTAGTTTCACATTATACCAGTATAGACAAATCTCGCGAAGAACTGGAAGTAAACTACTTGGCATTACTGTGGTGGCATCTTCCTCACTCCCACCCCTGTTTGAATGCAAGCAGCCCTACTTTTAACTTTACTTTCTGTATGATGTTACTTTTGAAAAAGTAGCGGCGAACTTAAATAATAGCATATGCACAACATCATGAAAATACGCATGGATGTTTTATAGTGAAGTTGGGAAAATGCGGGACAAATCCCCTCCCTTTTTGATCCAGTCGCGGACAGTGCATTTTATGTCAAATGAATGTTATTTGGATTGCCATATTTCAGGTGGAAAAATAAAGGACACCATGCTGCCCTACACCAAAGGGACACAAATCAAGAGGGGGCCTGGGGGCCCTCCTCTAGGAGATTTTGAGAGACACTTAACTTCCTACAATCTGATGAATTCTTAAGCAGTAATTTGTGCTGTTTATGCAAAAATTTAAAGGCCATGGCTACTCTCAACATGAATGAAAAGGAAATAATGAGTAAATGAGGGTATAAAGTTAGATAAAAATATCAATCTGTAGACTGTCAAAATATTTTGTGGTATATTTAAAAAAAGCAAGACAGGTTAGGCTATATGCAGGAATCCTGAAGTTAAACCTTTTAAGACCTATTTTAAGATACTTTCCATGGCCTACATTTTAAGACCATACTGTGACAATTATAAAGAAAGTTATACTATATAAATTAAGTTATAATAATAATTAGAATTATTATTATTATCACATGATACATATTTATCATTTTTAAATATGTACATCCTAGCGCTAATTATTCATCATCATCATTATCATTATTATTTTTATATTTCGTATTTTACATACGTCGTGCTTGCACTCATTACTGTTTCCATAATTCTCTATGCTTTGCATCACGCGACTGTAAAGAAACACATGTCCCCCGGAGATCAATAAAGTTTCTGATTCGGATTTTGGAGAAAAAAAGTGTAGCTTGCCGACCAGCGCATGCGTACAAGATGGTGGTAGCGGCTGTACCATCCACAAGTACCAGCCGGGGAAGTAAAGTTTTAAAAAAAGAAATGGGTTGCTAACTTTAGTATTTTTCTACGTTACAGTCTCTACATAGAGAGTACGTCGCACAGAAACAGAAGGATAACCATGACAGCTAACGAGGATCAAGAGGTATGTGTGAATGATGATGCACTAGCAGGCTAGCCGCTGTTAGCGGCTAAGTGCTAACTACATGACAGCAGCGTAAGGAGCTTAGCTGACAAATTTCTTCCCGTCACACAGCAAACAAAAATGTAAGCTTTTGCTCAATGTACAAGAGCTCAAGCCAGAGTGTATTTACAGCTGCTGTTGAGGGGGGTTTTTTTGCCGGAGTAAATGTCACGCCAAACTCCATTTAAAAGCGTTTCAGTTTAATTGTGTTTAAGCTCAGGGAGGATGGCGTGTCACATAAATCACGAGTTAATTCATTTTCTGGATACAAAACGTTCTTGAATCCATTCGGTGTGTCCATTGTCTATCAAACAGCAACGTGATACCGATTAAATATCGGTGTTGTGCCATCTGCAACCAGAGTAATAAGTAGTAGGTTAGCGAGTGGCATTAGCAAGTTTAAGTTTAAATTTAATGGTTTTCAGTTGATGTCTGAAGTATTACATGTATGCCGATTTAAAGAAATAGGTCATAATTATCTCGTGTGAGGCTTTCAGTTGTGGTTCTGTTCTGCATACCCTTGCCAAGAGTAAATTGTTATATTTCTGTATGTTATTTGGTGCGCTGAAGCTATCAGGACAAGCTGTTACTGCTAACAGCTGACTAACTTCCTCTCACATCTCCTCTCCACCAGATGGAGTTGGAGGCTCTTCGCTCCATCTATGAGGGAGATGAGTGTTTCAAGGAAATCAGTTCAGTTTCTTTTCAGTTTAGGGTGAGTATTGTCCTCTGTCTTGTCCCCTTTACAGCTTTCTGTACTGTCCTCTCCTGCTTTAAAAAACATCCTCACCTGTGCCTCCTGACACCCTGTTTCATCAGCATATACATCAAATTAAAGCAAGAAACATATAGGGACCAGAGACAAATAAAGTTTTTAAGTTGGCCAAAATATGTTAAAACTGAACATGAAAAGGGGCTTTGGTGTCATGAGGATGTCATTTACTTAGTTAAAAACCGTATTTTCAAACAATGTATTTTAGGCGTTTTAACCTTTAGGGACTGCATTATGCGCTTTTCATTCTCCATTTCTGATCATTTTGGCAGTGTTCATGCATATGGCATACATTTTGGCAAGATTGTATATTTATGATTAATCTTGGAATTTCCAGCTCAGCTCCCATGATCAGTCTCAAATGCACTGTTTAAACAAAATATTTATATTTATATTGTTTATTGCAAAATATGTGCCATTGAAACCCATTCAAACTGCAGTTTTTGATCCCACAGCCATCAAAGCATAAAAACATGCATTGTATTATGTCTTTACCATATTTGGCATATGGAGAAAATACTGTAGATGCTATTTCCACAAAGTGTACTTTCACAATCATTGTTGCTGCAAATCATTGACATGTACCAGGTGGAGTTCATTAAAAACAACCAAAAAAATACTTTGCATATGTATATTGGAAATAATTCATATTTTTGTGTGTGTGTTTTTTGTTTAGTTGGTGATGTTTTTGTTGGGTTTTTTTTGTTTTTTTTCCATCTAGAAACATATTGGCATCATGGCAAAAACCTTGCATTCAAAGGGTTAAAATTCTGAAAATCATATTTGATATTTAATAATAGGACTGATGTTCAAGAATTAACTAAATAAAAGTGGAAAATAATATAAATGTACAATATTTTCTTGTGCGCAGAGCAACCCGAGTGTGTTATATTAAAGCAGGCCCTAAAGGTTAATTTAGTATCATAAGACAACACCAGAAAAAAAATGCCATATAAGATAACATCAGTGAATTCTTAAAATATGATAATAAAAATTTTAAAATCATTAATACTTAGTAAATGTATAAAGTGAGACAGTAACTTGTATAAAGAGCTCAGAAAATAAAACGTGCACAATTATTTTATCTAATTTTAATGTGTTTGTTTTGGACGCAACCCTCATTGTTTAAGTTCCTTACCCATATTTTAATGTTGCAGTTTGACTTAAGCCACAATATGTCTGAAAATCTCTTACTTAGTACCATGCTGTTATTGTTTTCTCAGCTCCATTACATGAGTTTGTAAGGGAAAAAAATTAGCTTTATCCCACTGGACTGAAATTGTTACTCAGTATAGCACCTCATGAATTTCCACACAAATTGTCAGTTTAACAGAACCTAAATATTATATTTATAAATAATCCATGTTTATGTTATGCATAGGGAATCGTACCGAAAAGAAAAAGAAAAAAATCGTGTCAACCAAGATAATGGATGACATGTTGGTGTAACAGAAAATGACTGTTACCGCAAAAGACAAAAATATTATCCAGTATGACAAAACCCAGTTTAAACCTTAATCAGGCTCTTGTTTGAACTACCAACAGACATCTGCCACCCTGAACTTCAACTAACAAGTATGTCAGTTCATATCGAATAAAAACATTTGCATAAAATCAGCATTATATATGTTTTTTTCCAGCATTATCCCAAATGACTCAGGATCTTATCCCTGTGTGTCAGTGAGCGAAAAGGGTTAATTAAACACACTTTAAGAGAAGCTTTTGAACCTCTCACCATTGTCAGGGGGTCTTTCAGGGACTTCACAGTGAAGCATTCTGTCTGAGAACATATATTTTTTAAAAGCCTCATAAAATTGTTCTTCATTGCTTTTTATTTTGGATGACAGTGGCCAACTTTTTAGGACAAAATGCTCCAGTACACAAAAATCACCAGGGTGTTATAATTTTTTAAAAATATTTAAAGATGTAATTGTGGCAGAAATTTTAGGTTTTATTTGATTTTAATTTCTTTTTGTAGCTTTTTTTGCACATCAGCATGAGGTTGCAGAGAGTTATCGGAGATAATATTTTGTGACTTTAATGACGAATAATTCTTAAACTTTGCAATATCCTCAATATGTTTTGATATCATTTGACGACAGATTAATAGATTCAATAAATGTGTTATTTAAATAAACCTTTTCCTTATATTTTTACATCAAAGTTGCATGCCACATCATTGGCCCTTATGTTTTTTTGTTTGTTTTTTTTTTTTTTACTTTTATTTCATGACCTTTGACAAAATAAAAGGATAAATACTGTATTAGTACCTTGTCTTACTTTCTATTGTAATGTCATACAACAGATAGGAGACCTTGAGGACACCAAAGCCTTCATCCTGGACATCACGTGGCCTGAGACGTACCCTGAGACGGCCCCACAAATCTCCCTTGATGCCTTTTTCAACAACAAAATGCAAGTTGCGAGCACATCGCTGTGTTGTTATTATTCTTTACGTTAAAAACACTGATGGCAGATTGGAAGATGATGTTAAAATCTGGGGTGTCTTTTGCTTTCGCAGGTTTCTAAACTGTATAATCATACTGTTACAGATATAGTTTTAACCCTTTGGTACCTGGATCGACATCAGTTTTCCAGTGCTGCGTTCAGACGCCCTTCTCAAGCACTTAAACCTTTGAAACCTGAGCAGATTGCTTTGATTTCTTTAGGAAACATGGGAAAAGGCAACGAGCAATTAAAATAATAAAATAAATAATATCCTAAAATTTTGCTTTGAAAATGAAAGTGGAAAATGTCAAGAAAACTGTATTTATAATTTTCTAATTAAAATAATTTCACAGGGAAAAAAAAGATTTAATATAAATTAAATCTTTTTTGTGCTTATTTTCAGGTCATTTTCTTTTAACTTTTCTTTCTAATTTCTTGCTAATTTTCGACCTTTTCTTAAGTTGCCCATTGCCTTCGTTCTATGTTTTTGAAGAGATCAGCACCCAGTCGGGAGCGAGATTTGGCCCACGTTTTTATGTTAAGGATCACTAGTCTACACATTGTTTATTTTAGGAAAATCCTGCCAAGAGTACCTTTAGATATAATTAGTCTTAAATACTCAAATCATCCTAAATAGAACTCATCATGTGCAGGCTTTTAAAATATAGAATAATTGCTGTCTGGTCTGATGCTATTGCTGGGAAGCACCATATTTCTAAAGCCCACACATAGAGCTTTTAAATAAGCCTAACTGACGAGCAAGCTTTTTTTTACCTTGAGTGTATAGCCACAGTGTGACAATGTTGTTGTTGTTGGCCATATCATTTATACCATGTTCATGTGGATTCTTTCCCTCTCGTCGATTCAAAAACAGCTCTGCGGAGACGAAGCAGCTGATCCTGTTAAAGCTGGAGGAGCAGGTGGAGGCCAATCTGGGCACTGCCATGATGTATACTCTGTTCGAGTGGGCCAAGGAGAACCAGGAGGCTCTCATGGAGAACCACAAGCCTGTAGTCACTGCTGTGGTTAGTATATTTCACTAAATACATTGGTGCAAAGGCCTGCGTCTTGGGTCCATTTTTGGTACACAGCCCCCGATTGCTGCACAGCCACAGAGAGCTTGTCTTAGTCAACCATTGTGGGCTGAACCATTGTTGATGTTATCAGTTCCACCTGTGTTTTTCTATCATGACAGGTCATAATGTCTGCTGTGAAAAAGACCCATTGTGTTAAATCTTCCCTGAGTGTCCTGATTGAATGTTTTATTGATTGCTGAACAGACAGTCCCCAGATTTAAACATGTTACTTCGTGTTGGTGCAGACGTTGACATCCAGCAGTGAGGTGACGACTGCCGCCTCAACAGCCAAGAAGGAGAAGAGGAAGGAGCAGCTGACTAAAGCTCAGAAGAGGAGGATCATCAACAGAACAGGTACATCAGGCAGACTGTTCATGGCAAAAGTGGTCTTTCATTTAAAGTACCATATTGGTTGGTGTGTACTATAAATATAATTTTTATGCCTCCCACCAGCGTAGCCGAGAATGGAGGCATTATGTGTACGGGTTGTCTGTCTGTCCGACTTTCCGCCCATTCGCGTGCGCCATATCTCATAACGCAGTGAAGGAATTTCTTCAAATTTAGCCATCAATAAAAATCCCTGTAGTTCAAAGTTTTTATTTAGTGTTTTAGGGCAGTGGTTCTCAAATGGTCCAGCTGCGGGGTCCATATTTCTCCTTAATTTGATAAATTACCACATATTCAATTTTATTTCATAAAACATAAATATCACATTGGCTTATAACACAAAAAAATAAAAGGTACTGCAAGAATAAACAGAAAAAATGACACTTCAAAATAAAAGCTTTGTGCCAGAAACTCACTGTTCTTCAGAATAGAGTTTTTTTTGCAAACTTGACATGTTCACAAGTCACTTGCGGCCCTGAAGAAAGGACCTGTGACCCATTTTTGGATCGCGACCCACCAGTTGGGAACTGTTACTTACCCATTGGGACTTTTTTTAGCAGTCTTGCAGGAAGCTAACATTTACTTTTACTCACAGTTACTTTTGTGAGTTGTGAATGTGTTCTAGTCAACAGATAATGGTGCATATCATTATGATTTCTATCTGCAGATAACAAAGGAGAATTGCCCAGAGGTTGGAACTGGGTGGATGTTATCAAAGTAGGTGCATTTTAGCTTCTCTCCACAAGATGGCACACTAATTCAGCTTTCAGACACTCACCATGAAGCTGTCCATATTCATCTGTCTTTTTCTCCCTCCTCATGTCCACCTGATGATCCTCCAGCATGTAAGTGAAATCCATCTATATGAGAACATCTTTGAGATCCTTCACACAGTCTCATTGTTTTCTTGTGTTTTCCTGTCGCAGTTGAGTAAAACGGGAGGAAAAGACGATGATTAGTGAGCAGCGATCAGCTTCATGCTGTGAAGACTGATCTCAGTACAGCCTGACGATGCTGCTGCTGCTGCTGCTGCTGCTTCTGTCCAGATGCCTTCACATCCTTCAACATTAACACTCGACATGGCTGCTTCCACCCTGAGCAACAAAGCAGGCTGGGACAACACACACACACACGCACGCACGCGCACACACACACACACACACACACACACACACACACACACACACACACACACACGCTTCCAGCTGAGACTGAGCTGGGAGTTATCTGAAGCCCTTACTGTGTTTTATGTGTTTGTGGAAAGCAGTCAGGTGTGTAGGAACATATCGTCAGGTTTTGTTGGTTGTATACAGTTAGCACACAGATAAAATGCTCACTCATCCATCAAGGCGGAGCGGACTGGAGATACTTGCTGTCACTGCCATGTTTTGAGTGTGACATTCGGCTCAGCTGCCAGGCAACAGAGATAAAAAATGTTGCATTGTGGTTCTAAATTGGATGTGTCAAGGGGCAGAGAAACTTTTAAAAACACACAAAATGTTACTTAATTCAACTTTTGTTATTTTAACAAATGTTTTTTGCCCTACAAATTGAAAAAAGTTATTTTTTGTATATATAAATAAATCAGAATTTGGTAAACTGATTGTCTCATAATATCAATGACCACTGGTTTGAAATGACCCTTTAGCTAAGCCCGCCCCCTTTGTGATGGTCTAAACTGTCAAACTGCAATCCCCGAAGAAATGATATCAGCATTTATGGAAAAACAAAAAGTGTTTTTCAGAAAGAAGCAGATTGAAGAGGTTATATGCTGCGTGAGGTTTCAGTTTTTAACCCTTCACACGTACTCACACTGATGGAATAACCATCAGGAGCAGTTCGGGGTTCCATATGTTGCCTAAGGATACTTTGACATGTTGACTGGAAGCCGGGGATCAAACCACCAACCCTCTGATGAGGATGACCCGCTCTACCTCTGAGCCATAGCTGCCCTAGTGAGGCCGTTGGTAAGTGTTTGGACTCATAATGCAACAAATTAATATATTTTTTCATTTAATGTTATTAGACAAACACCTCATAAAGCTATTTAAAAGACATATGAATGTGTGTATTTATAAAATGTTAAATTCAGGTAATTAGTAATAATTATATCTATGGCTAAAAATTGATTGTGAATAATTGCATAATGTTGTTCACAGTCTTTCCAGTGTGGCTTTGAAGTTGGCTGTAAATGTCATTGTAGGGTGTATTAAAAAGGGGTTAAAAAGTGACATATATATATATATATATATATATATGAAATAAATAAATGAGTAAATGATCTATAAACAAAAATATATAAAACCTAATAAATAAATGGAGAAAAATGTAACAAAAGCGAAATTAAATAAATTATAAAGAAAAACATTTAAAAAAGAGACAAGAATAAACACATGAATGCAAATAAAATGTATAAAATACACTGATATGCATATTAATGGACAATAGATATAAAAAAGATAATGCAATAATCTCAACATACACGTAAAATTGAAGTGTAGAAAATACAATAGAAGCACAAATAAACAATAAACCTTCAAATAAAATAAATAAAATTGCAATTTAGAAAACTATAAAGCAATAAAAAAACATAAATACAAATAAAAGTTACTTGAATAAATTCCCATATGCACATATAAACAAACTATAAAAATGACCTCTGGTTCACTGCTGAATTTATTAATTATTGTTTATTTTAAAAGCCTATAACTAATAAACATATATATTTAAAAGAATGAATCTAAATTAAGAAGTCCTGTAATGTGTAACTGATTAACTATTAGTGGATTATTTTGACATTGTGGTATTACTGCTTCTACTTTAGTTAAGGCCTAAATAAATTTATGTTATGTTTGTTGTGGCAGTAACAACAAACGGTTTATATGACAAAAAAACAACAACAACAACCTGAAACTATGAGGTAGAAACATTTAATTATTTTATTTTATATTATTTTGCCACATTCTGAATGGAGAAGCTAACTGCCATATAGTTAATCACTTGGTTTCCAATGTGTGTGCAACCATGCATCCTATCATGGGCCAGATCTGGGCTGTGATGTAAGTATCACTGGTATATAACCTTGCCGAAATATAAATTAAAAAAATACATTTATATATATATTTATTTATTGATACTATCAAAATAAATAAGGTGCCAGAGTGCACAAAAACTCAAAATACAGTTTATGTACTTAAATAAAGTGCCACTCTATCTTTTTCTTTGCAAATCTGCCCAATGCTGCATCCTGACAGATAGTCTGTCAGTTCTTGTTGTTTTGTGTTAGTTTGTTTTCTGTTGTCCCTCCTCGCAGAAGAGGCAGTCTTCTGTTCTGCCAGTATTTGGAATTAAGTTCTTTCTATGAATTCCCTGTCTTTGTTTCTGTTATTTTGTGTAAAATGCACTAAGTGCTTCATGACTATCATTTGTGTTTGTTTTATTGTTTAAAAAAATAAATAAATAAATAAATAAATATATATATATATATATATATAAAAAAATATATATATATAAATATATATGTGTGTGTGTGTGTGTGTGTGTGTGTGTGTATATATATATATATATATATATATATATATACATGAATTAATTAATGAAAGGTTTTTCAATAAACAGTAACAGTATAAATTCAGCAGTAAATCTGAGGGCATTTTTATTTATTCTTTTTTATAGTTTGTTTATATGTACATAAGTGTATTTATTCAAATTAATTGTAATCATGTTTTTAATTTTTATACATTTTCGAATTTTAATGTATGTTAAATGTTTTATATTTATGTTTTTTGTTTGTTTGTTAGTTTTTTATTGTGTTATTATTTTGTGCTTTTATTACATTATTGGATTTACTTTATATACGTTTTATATATGTGTATGCTTAGAGATTATTGTATTATTATATTTTTTATTTATTTAAATTTATAGTTTGTTTATATGCGCCTCAGTGTATTTGTTTTATTTTTTATTTGAATTCATGTGTCATTCATGTATTTATTTTTTTCACTTTTTTGCTTTCATAACATTTTATGCATTTATTTATTATGTGATATAGATTTGTTTGTTTTTAGATTATTTACTCTTTCTTTTCTTTTCTTTCTCTTATTTTCTGTAAACAGCACTGGGTGCTTGCTATGCCTTTTGTTTAGTTTGTTTTATTATTTAAAAAAAGTAAAAAATTAATTAATTAATTAATTAATTTTAAGAAAGTGCAAGGGGAGGATCAGGGGTCTGGGCTAAGCCCCAAATGTCCTCAAATCCTAGAAACACCCCTGCATACAGATCATCTTCGAGGGGCTGCTGCGACTGGATTTGCCTTCTTTATTCATTTCATTTGATAAATAATATGTTTGCCTATTAACAGGCCCCTGGCCTACAATCATTTTGCAGAAGTGGACCTCAGGCAAAGCAAATTTAATGTTGCTATTTACTGTAAGAATATATCTGAGATGTAAAAAAAAACAGCTTGTTGCACTGTCTCACCAAAATGATGTCTCTTTGGAATTTGATGTGATCCTTTGAATGTTTTATTTTGAAATACGTGACTGGAAGTTGCCTTTCATTTCTCATGCTTGACAGAGGCGGTCTCCTGTCTCAGCTGCAAGTGACAGAATGTGGACCTACAACAGAGATGAGCTTTTTCCCAAAAAGAAGAAGAAAGTAAGTGGGATTTGTTGTTTGTTTGTTTGTGTTTGCTTTCAAGAATAATATATAATTTTAACTGTCAATAATAAATAACTCCACAGGTTATTTATCAAGACTTCTGCCATCAATAACTGCAGTACTAGAGCTCACTGCAGCTGAGGGACGGTGTTTTATTTTAATAGGGCTGTGACTGTGGTGTTTCTTTTTGTTTTTTTTTAAATATCATGATTAAATAACAATTTCACAGTTTATGGCTATAATAAATGGTGTGATTTTTTTTCTTTCATCAAACCATGTCTTTTAAAAGCACTTCCCAGTTTGGGGGTTATGCAGATATTCAAGATAAATACAAAATAACAAGCATTTAAAGTTGATGTCCCCTCCCTAACCCAAATAAAGAACTTAACTTCCTTCCCAGCTCTTTTTTTAATTCTATTTTTTTTGCAGTACCTCCTCATTTTGCTTACCCAGCATTGAGTTAATCCATTATGTTATCATTATCAATATTTGATATTGCATCTACATATTGGATGAGTATAAAAACTCTGCACTCCTATGGTAAAACAATATAATTCCAATATTCTTACATGTCACCATATCACGCTCATGCAGACTGTTCCAGTTTTGTAAGGTATTATATACACAAAATGTTGTTTATCTTTAGGTGGTCATATGTATTTATGCAGTGTTTCATAAAAGCTGGATGAGTCTCTGTAGTAAAGTGATATTGGACACTCGCTGTCTTGCAGGAGGACAGAGAGACTGTAACACTTCCACCTCTGAACAATGGCCCGATCTCACTGTGTCAGGTGAGCGTTGCACTGAGGTACTATCATGTAACAGATATGTATATAACTATTGATAGTAATAGTAAAATTTAAATGTGTCTGAGCTGTGTCTGAATTCAAGGAGTTGTTTGGTATGCTATAGAAATAATTTTGGTTATTTGTTTGATTTTTCTTGTAAGGCTGAGCAGGATTTCCTATGTCCTCTAAATGAATCACAGCTCCTTGGGTGCACTAGGTATATTGTTGGCCTTTTATGGAAAGTCCTCTGTACCAGGGTTCACACCATCATGGAAAACCTGAAAAAATCATGAAATTTCACAATTTCCTTTTCCAGGCCTGGAAAGTCATAGAATTAGAAAAAAAATCATGGATGGTTATGATAAAAGTCACAGGATATTGTTGTGTGTAATGAAATTATTGGTTACAGTAATCTTCTTAACGTAGCGTACTGGCAAATGTATTTTTTGTTCGTAAGTGTTTACATTAAGTAGTTTAAATACAAATTGACTTAGTTATCCTGTATGTCTCCAGTGTCGACTACAGCTGCAGCAAACAGGCAAAACCCAGAGCAATCCTTACTCAGAGGACAGGGTAACTGATATGCTGCAGCAAGGCCATTTGTTCAAGGTACATACTTTATAGACTTGAACATGTCAGTGACCTTTGCATCCTTAAAATAAAATAAAAAGACTGTAATGTGTCCCGTTAATCACAGAGCCCAATTGTTTTAACAGGTTAAAGCTGCCAAGTCCTTTTTAGACCTGCATGATTATGGGAGAACAATTGAGGACTCAACACAGTTACTAAGGAGCATGGAGGCACTGGTTGTAGAGGATGAGGATGAAGGTCACATTAGGGAGGCAGACAGTTGGACTCATGTGTCTGTCAGGTCCAACAAAGACGATGTGGATAAAAGAAGTGAAAACAAATTCCCAGTGACAAACCTGCTGTGTGGTGCAAATACCAGAAAAGACGAGGCTCTGTTTCATGGTGAAGAGAAGAGATTCATGGTCTACGTCTGTGGCGGATACAAAGGTAAGAATAAACAAAACTGTCATGGTTGTAAAACTTCTTCAAATTTGGCACAAATGTTCACTTGAATGCAAGAATGAAGTGATTTGGCAAATTTGATACAAAAATTCACTCAGACCAAAGGAAGAACTTATTCGATTTTGGTCGTTATACGTCAAAGGTCAAGGTCACTGTGACATTGTATGTCTCATTATTGTGAACATGATATCTCAGAACATCGTGAAGGAATTTCTTCAAAATCAGCAAAAACGTCAACTTTTAAACTCAAAGATGAACTAATTAGATGTCGGTGGTCAAAGGTCAAGGTCACTGTGAACTTGCATTTGTTTCATTCTTGTGAGCATGATGTCTTAATAGCACCTAGAGGGAATTTTTTTCAAATTTGGCACAAAAGTCAAGGATGACGTGATTAGATTTTGGAATGGTAGACTGCTTTCTGCCCTTCTATTTTTCCAATAAAGCCCTGAACTGTATCACTTTCAGTTTCAAAACCACAACCATATTTATGTTAAATGCAAAGGAATGCCGCTACTGTAATGCTCATTCTGAATGTGTCTTTCTGTGTTTTCTAAAGCAAGTTCAGTCACTGTTGGCATACTGTAACAGGTACACGTAATGATTATTTTCCATGTGTTTCATTCAGATACAGTTGCGGAGAGAAGTGCACTCATGGAGAACGTTTATCCCAGACTGTACCTGTACTGTAAGCAGAGAGGCTACGACTTCAGGATGGTGGACCTCCACTGGGGGGTTGGAACATTTGCTTCTGAACGTCACGACACTTTAGAGCTGCATTTGGAGAATCTCCGGCGATGTCAGGAAACCCGGGGACCAAACTTTATTGTAAGATATCATACTGTAGTATTATTTGACAGCACTAGAGTGCAGATTCTTAGAATGATAAATTCATGTATGACTCCGATCTGTTGGTCAGTTGTTTGTTGGACAGAAGTATGAGGTCCCGAGTCTTCCCTCTACCATCCCCAGAGAGGCCTTTGAAGTCATAGTAAGAGTGTTGGACCGAAACCGACAGCAGGCGTCTCAGAACAAACCAGTGGAGGACTTTTCTGCCTCAGGCTCTCGGTCCAGCATCACTTCACACAGCAGCTCTGGCAGTTTCCTCCAAGATTCCATCCACGAGGATTATCTGAATTTCAGCAAACAGGCTACAGTCTCAGGACTGCTAAGCCAGAGCTCCCATGAGTCATTTTCAGCAGGAGGAGAAGCGAGACTAAGCCCTGAGGGTACAAGGAGCCCCGCAGATTTAGACAAAGATCTAACATCACTCCAGATGTGCTACAGGCTGGATGAGAACTGCCTTCCTCCTGTCTATCGCTTACTTCCCATCAGGTGAGGGCGAAGACTGTGGTCACAGTTTGACATCAGATTTTGCCATTATATTGTCTTCCCCTTTATATTTTTGTGTAAAATTTTTAAATAAAAAAAAAATGCAATGTTAGTCTTCTTCTTCAAGCATTAAAATTCAAACGTGTATATCACTATTTATCATCCTGTCACAGCATTCATTATCTCTGTTAATGTTCACAGTTCTCAGCACCCTGATATACTGAGCATGGACGGGGAGCACAGGAGGCGGGCCGAGGAGGAATGGAGCATTACCGCCTGCAGACTGTGGGGAGTTCTACAACGCGGCGCCGCAGAGGCACTCGGACAAGAGGAGGCATCACTGTTACTCAGAACAGGTATGGCGGGTTTTGGTTTCTCCTTTATCCTTTAGACTGGAGATATCACTCTACTTTGCTGTTAGATTATTTCTCTGCGGCTTAAGAGGTGCAAGTGTGGAAAATGACAGTGAAATCACATATAGATGAATTTAATTTGGTAGCTAATTTGGTAGTACTCAAACAGGTCCTATAGTTTAAATGCAGTAACAAGAACTAAGAACACCTTTGACACCTGAGAAAATTCTTTTGATTTCCTTCAAAAACACGGGTGAAGAGTAACCAGCAAAATGGATCAAATACGGCTAGAAATCGGTAAAAAGTTACAGGAATTAACTGAGAGAGAAAAAACAAAAAGAAAAAAGCAGCAGTAAGAAGAAAAGAAAGTGCTAAAAAAAAAAGGTTCTTTTTTTCTTTTTTTCTCTAACATAAGATAATGAAAAATAATCCTGTATTCGTCCCACAGCGGAGAAATTTGCGCTATTACAGCAGCAAAGGGAAAAAAGAGGAAAAACAACACAGATCAGTAAATTAAGTAATCTGTTCAAAAGCACAAAGCTATATAATAAATACGTCATTAATAAAAGCACGTAAAAAAAGTAAGTGGTTAGATAGAAACTAAATTAACAATAAACATAAAAAGACAAGGGTTAAAGTACATGCTAACTTCCACATTTTGATTAATGTCTGACATGAAACTTTCTCAGATAATGACTTTGGGCACAAACATCTCTTTTTTCTGTGTAGTTCTTGACTGGGAGCTGGAGACTGGTCTGCGGACTGTTGATGGGGCTCCACCAGAGGAGCACTGTCACTGCTACAAGAGACTCATCCCAGACCTCAACTGCAACCTGAAGAACCAACTCACTGCTCAGCACACCGACGTCCTGAGGGGACGAGCTCAGCCAGATCCAGAGCTCAGCACAGCATACCAGCACTTTATGGACCGGCTCCATGAAAAGGTATTTTCTCTCGTACTAGCTGTAAACACCAAATGAAATCACATTTTATGTATTTTTGCTGTCAGAAATTGTGCCAAAGTGATTTCTTAAGTAATAGTTAACATGTTTTTGCTTCTGCACTGGCAAATGCCGTTGCTGGAGGCGTCAAGTTTTTGGGTTGTCAATCTATTCAATTCTTATTAATGTGATATCTCATGATCATCTCAAGGGAATTTCTTCAAATCCGGCACAAACGTTCACTTGAACTACATTATTAATTTATTTGATTTTGTTGAGGTCACAGTGACTTGGCAGCCATCTCATTCTCGTAAACACGGTAGCTGGAGGAGGCTTTTAGGGATTAAACTCAACTGTAGCACAAACGTCCACATGTTCTCTGCCATAACTCAAGAATTCATACGCTAATAATGACAACATTTCTTGACACACTTCTTTGTCACCTTTTACAGATTTTCTGCAAGCTGAGGGCCATTTCTTGCCATATTGCTAATGGTGTTTTTTTCCATTTTTTTCCGTTTTTTGAGTGAAATCAAAGCAGTTTTCTCAGGTGCCACAGGTTTTTAAGCTTGTAAAAGGCGTCTGAAAGCAGCACAAGAAAACTGATGTGCATGTGCATGTGTTAATGGATTAAGTAAACCAACGGGCAAAACATGTCTTTATAGATTTGGTTCTCTTGTCTTTTAGTTGCGCCTCATTTAAATTGTATTTATTTCTGTGTCTAATTCATCAAGCTACGCCACACCAACATTTATGAGCGTAGTGTGGGATGGGGACGAAAAGGCCTCGAGTCCAAACAAAATTGCTCACGCCAGTTCTACACTGAGCGCACCTTGTCCCATTTAAAGAGGACTGTCATCAGCTCCCTCAACAAGTACAGCATACAGACTTTTTATAAATCAATAAATATGTCTGTGCTTTATGGGTTAGCCACAGCTACTTTTTGTCATTTCACTTTTTCAGAGTAATCAAGGTCACCAAAACCAAAGGTTCTTTGGACACAGTGAGGAGAGAAGCTGTCAGAGTGCAGATTCAGGAGGAGATACAGCGTCACGTCAGCTTTGGACTCCGTCTGTGAGTGGGTCACTGGACCTCACGCAGCAACATTCTTTTAAATTTCTCTTAAATTTACTCTTAATTTTCTGGTAAGAGAAAATATAAGAGAAGTCAGAGATTCAGTCAGTCAGTAAGTTCAGATGCACCAAATGTCTAAACAACTATCCAAATCTGCTTTGACCACCTTTGCTCAACGTTGAATCCCACTGATCATAAGTCACCTGTTAGCACAGGTACCGCCCCCTAAACACCACATAAGGGCAGGTTTTGTGCCGTGTGCAAAGACTCTGACACATGAACAAGACTGGAGACATGACACCAAAAAAGGTTGTAAGAAGAACTTTTGCAGGAAAGAAACTGATGTACTGTAAAATAAACATAAAGTAAATGTGATAAAATTGAAAAAAATCAAATAATTTATGAGATGCTGGAACCATGATATGGTATTTTTGGATGAAAAATTACTTGCACAATGATAGAAATATTTGCCAATTAATTTTCTAATTAAGTGACTAATTGTTTCAGCTGTGTTTGTACTTAAATAAGTTATCTCATAATAGTAGTGGAGTAAAAACAATATTTCCCTCTGAAGTGTAGTGGAGTAGAAGTGCAAAGTGGCATGAAATGAAAATACTCAATGTAATGTAAACGTGACCTCAGATTTGTACTTCAGTGCAGTACTTGAGTAAAGGTACTTGATAACATTCCAGCTCTGGTCAGCAGAGGGACACACAGGAACTGAAATTACAGTCATTTCGATCAATAGACCAAGTATAGTAGTATCCCTTTAGCCCTGAAATTTAATAATCCAGTTATAATTATTACTCTAAAACATCATCACTAAAATTAGATTCAATGATATTCATGCATTTTTAAATGTTCCTCAAATATAAAACTTATTTTCCTTCTGTTGGACAACAATTTGTAGCCTGTGCATGTTTTTCTCTAATCTTGGTACGAGTGCTCTTGACCACTCGTAAAATTTCATCTCACCTAAGAGAAAAGCAAAAATAAGAAAACATTGGTGAATCCCAAAAATCAGTTGGTACTAACAAAATAAGAACAAATCCTGGAAAAATAGGGGAAAAATAGCTTGTATATTGTTTCTTGCATGAGGCCCATTGTCTGTTCTGTCTATTACCAATCACTGGAGACAAAATAGTATAACGTTTCAGAGCAACCTACAGCTATCACCTGGGCTAATCAGACAATTAAACAGAGTAAATGCAGTAATTTTACACACGCCAAGGTTCCATTTTAACTGCAGTGAGTTTTCCCCTCATCTCTCAGGGCAGAGGACTGTACCTTGAGGAAGGCTTTCTTAGAGGAAGTGAAGAAAGCAGTGGAGCAGTCAAAAAGCAGACCCATCCTCCTGCTGGGACCAGCAGGCTGGGGAAAGAGCACCACTATGGCTGCAGTGGCACAGCTAGCGCCCTCCTGGCTGCCAGGGTGAGTTGCTGGTAAAACAGATGAACACATGGCAGCAGTGAAGGTTTTTGGTGTTCAGCATAGTTTTGCACACATGCATTGCTAGTAACACAATTTAAAGGCATAGATTACATACAGTACATACACACACAGTTTCATTGATATAACAATGCAATTTTCATGCTTCTGCATAGGTGATATTCATGGCCAGAGACATTATGTTTTTGGATTGTTCGTACATCCCATTCTTGATATCCTCAACACCTTGAGGAAATTTCTTGAAATTTCTCACTAACGTCCACCTAGACTTAACAATGTACTAATTAGATTTTGGTGGTCAAAGGTCAAGGTTATTGTGACCTCATCTGCCTCATTTTAATCAACCCCCATATCTCAAGAACACCTCAAGGTTTGTTTTTTTTTTGTTTGTTTTTTTCTTCAGATTTGGCACAAACACCCATTTGCACTGCTATGCACTAATTAAATTTTAGTGGTCAAAGGTCAAGGTCACTGTGACCTTGCCTGTTTCATTCTCATGAATGCAATATCTCAAGAACATCTTAAGGTAATTTTTTAAATTTTGGCACAAATGTTCTTTTGGACTCCACAATGTAGTAATAAGATTTGGTTGTCAAAAGTTGTCTCATTCCTATGAAGAACACCTTGAGGATTTTTTTCACATTTGGCACGAATGTTCATTTGGACTAAAGGATGAACTGATTAGATTTTGTTGGTCATAGGTGAAAGGT
The DNA here is from genome assembly GCF_026936395.1 of Plectropomus leopardus. Lineage (NCBI taxonomy): Eukaryota > Metazoa > Chordata > Actinopteri > Perciformes > Serranidae > Plectropomus > Plectropomus leopardus. The sequence continues at coordinate 2,687,412 of NC_142198.1, forward strand.
CAAGGCAACTGTGATCTTACGTTTGTCTGCTTCTTGTAACCATGGATATCTCAAGAACATCTTACAGGAATTTCTTCAAATTAGTCACAAACGTGCACTTTGACTTGTTGATTAGCTAATTTTAATTTCCTGTCCCGTTTGTTCAGAGCAGTGAAGATATTGGTGCATTTCATTGGCCTGACTGGAGAGAGCAGGAATATTCGTCTGCTCCTGCAGAGTCTTTGCATCCAGCTGGCTGAAGCCTGCTGTCCCCACACACAGCTGTCAGAGGTACTTTAATCAGGTGATACCAGCCTTAACGTTTGACATATGTTTGCCTGTGAACCGTAAGGATTAATTCCAGAAATGAACAGTCTATCAATTCTGACTGATCTGGATCACATGACTTAGGATACATTTGGAGTCTAAAGGGTTATGTTTCTCCTTCAGGGCCTCCCTCAGCTGATCAATGAGTTCCACGCTCTGCTGGGCCTGGCCAGAGAGGAGAGGCCCCTCATGGTCCTGCTGGATGGGCTGGATGAGCTGTCTGAGGAACACGGTGCAGACCTCTCCTGGATCTCAGCCTCTCTCCCTCCAAACGTTTACCTCATCCTCTCTGCAACCACTGACTCCCCCTGCACTCACACTCTGCAGGTCAGTCCAGCTCAGCTGAAGACTGAAACTTTTCATTTCACTGAGGAAACAGAGGGGAGGATACAGCAAAGAGGCAGAAATGTGAGAAACAAGAAATGTAAAATATTACACCTTACATGGTTAGAATTTTTTTCCTCAGATGTGAGAACTTAGTAGGTAATGATTTTAGGAGGAGTTATCAAATCATATTGGCTTGATTTCTGTCAAAAACACAGGAAGTTACAAGTAACAGAAAACTTACCTGAAAATTTGCACAAAGAAAAGAAAAAAAGGTTTAAAAAAAAAGTGTAAAAAGCAAAAAACATATATATAAATGAATACATTTTTTAAAAAAGTCAATATGTATATAATTCTAATTAATTATGAACGTTTCCGGGACATTTTTTTCCACATTTAAAAAAAAATGTTATTAAAATAATTGCTCTTTGTCTCTTTTCATGTAATTTTCTTGTCAACTTTTTAGCCCAATTTGGGACATCTCTTGCCAAGTTGCTATTGCTTGCTTGCTATTTTAGAGATGTTTTTAAAATAAATCAAACCAATTTTCTCTTGGTTCGAGGATTTAAATGCATGTCAAAGAAATCTAAATGCAGCACAAGAAATGTCGTTCCAGCTTTCAGAGAGTGAAAATAGTACATGTTGCACTGTTAAACGCAGTGAAGTAAATATGGTATTTAGTGTTGACAGATTTTTCTCTCTCCCCAACAGTCAGCCCGTCCCACAGTCCTGTCCCTCTCTCCACTCAGTCCTGATGACATCACAGCAGCGTTAGAGAGCCAGCTGCGGACTGAGCGGCGGCATCTACAGGAGGATCAGTGGCAACGGCTGCTCCAGGCCTGTCTGTGCTGTCCCAGCCCTCTGTACCTGGAGGCAGCTTGCTATGAGAGCCGGCTCTGGACCTCCTACTCCCCCCAGACCAGCCTCAGCCTCCCCGCAAGCCTGGAGGGCCTCTACCTCGGTGTGCTGGCGCGCCTGGAGAGAGAGCTGGGGAGGCAGCTGGTGAGGCGGGCTGCGTCTCTGATATCCATCTCGCGCTGGGGTGTCACTGAGGAGGTGGGGAGATCTACATTTCACTACATACTGCACATACTACAGGAAAGGATCAGGGCCATGTTAAACGGGGGAAAAAAGTAAGATTTTGAGAATTAAGTCATAATATTACAAGAATAAACTCATAGTTTTATGAGAAGAACCTCTTAAGTTGTAATATTACCAAAATAAATTCACAATTGTATGAGAATTAAGTCGTAATTTTATGAGAATAAAGTTGTAATTTGATGAGAAAAAAAGTCGTAATTTTAGAAGAAAGGGTATATTATATTACAGAAATAAGCATATTTCCATAAACATATAAACATATTGTCTGTTTGCTCATCATTGCATTACGTATTTGTGTTCTCAGGAGTTATTGGAGCTACTGGCCCAAGATGAAAAGGTGCTCCAGGAAGTGACCTCATGCCACCCCTTGTCCAGCCACTCCAGGTTGCCTTATGTGTTGTGGGCTCGATTGAGGCATGACCTCGGCCGCCACCTAACTGAGGTGAGGACAGACGGGACATGGGTGTACCGCTGGACGCACTCTGAGCTGGGCCGTGTGTGTGTCAAGCACTATTTAAAAACAGATGATTCTTGCATGGCTGTGCACGAAGACTACGCCAACTACTACAGAGATGAGTCGCAACACGCACACATATTTCACCCCCTGGCATGGACGCTGGAAGAGGAAGAGGAGGGTGAAGGACGGACAAAAAGCTACAGATTCAATCTGAGGAAGCTTCATGGGTTACCCTACCACCTGGTCCGCTCCAATCAAATCCTGCCCTTCATGTCTGAATGTGTTTTCAACTACGAGTTCCTGTTACATAAGGCCTGGGGTCTGTCTGTCCTGGACATCCAGGAGGACCTGAAGAAGGCTGTGCTTCCAGACAAGTAGGTCCAATCAGAAGACAGACACAAAGCTGTCCTTATGTCTCAAATGGTATATATTTCAGTTCAATTTCATTTTTATTTATAAAGCCAATTATCACAAATCACAGTTTGCCTCAGAGGGCTTGACAGCATACGACATCCCTCTGTCCTTAGACCCTCACATCGCCTAAGGAAAAACTCCCCCCAAAAAACCCTATAATGGGGGGACTAAAACAACAAATTGCCAAAATGTTTAAAAGAATAAAAACACTGCTAAAAAACTGGGAAAATAACAAATCAACAAAAGCGCGCTGTATCAAACTGAATGAAAAATCCAATCTTTAACGCCTCCTCACGCCTAGCGAGTCACTGCACACAGTGGCATGATTGATGGTTTAAGACCAAAAATTGTCAAACATTACCTCTCCACAGCTCTGTCCTCTAAAAGGAGACTTTAAATGCTGTCAGATGATCTGACTCTTTGTTTGCACTACAATAATGTGTTTTAGGTGCAGTTGTAATCTCATCCCACATTTGAATTCAGCAATCTTTGGAGCTCTTCTCTTGATTTTCCTGCTACTTTTTTTTAGCTATCTAATCAGATACCTCTGACAGGAGCTTGTGACAGAGTGTGTATTCCCTCTCCTCCTCCTATAGGGTGCTGGTGGATGTGAAGGTGCTGTCGGATGCTCTGGAAATGTCCAGAGAGGTGCTGCTGCAGGACCCCTGTCAGCTGGCCTCCCAGCTTATGGGTCGACTGGGACAAATGGTTACTGAGGACCGTCCTGTGGCCAAAGGTACACTCTGATCGAATCTGCCTTTGAATTGTGAATGTCCGTATTTATTCACAGTATAAATCATATTAACTATGAAACAGTGTACAACCGTGCCTTTGTCTCAAAAGAAAAGTGGTAACTATGGAGGTGTATAAATTTGAATGAGGAATCTAAACCAGCGGAGTTTGCATGTTCTCCCCGTGTCTGCGTGGGTTCTCTCCGGGGTCTCCAGCTCCTCCCACAGTCCAAAGACATGCAGCTCAGGTTAATTGGTGACTCTAAATTGCCCGTCTATAAGTGTCAGCCCTGCAATAGTCTGGCGGCCTGTCCGGGGTGTACCCCACCTTCCGCCCGATGACAGGTGGGACTGTCATCGCCCTCCCCCCCGCGACCCTTGCGAGGACAAGCGGTTACGGAAAATAAATGAATGAATGAATGAATCTAAACCAGCATACTTCTTAATTTGTAAATTGAAGTATTATTAACTTAATTTCTCCATTTAAAAACAAGTTACTAAGTAAACAAAAAAGGAAATGAAAATGAGAAATTCAGAGTGAAAGACCATATAAATAGTAAGTAATAGTAAGATAAAATCACTGTTGTAATGTAAATAATAATAGTATTTAGAGAACAGTACATTTCCATTACTTAAGTATTGGTATTTCTGTCACTACAGAATGTTACATAATGTTTCCTAAAAAAATGTATACTTTCCCTAAGCATCTTTGTTACTTACTACAAAATAGGGAAGGAACTGAAGAAAGAAGAGACGGACAGACAAATGAAGGAATGAGAAGGAAGGAAAAACTAGACTTTGTTCTCTGAATCCTTTAAATTAAAAAAAAAAAACAAAAAAAAACAAACTTGTTTTTCTTTAGATGCAATATTTGCACAATTTTTAATGTGGTCTGCATCCTGCATAAACTATAATTCTCAAAATTCTGACTGCTTGCATTTTTTATTAACACAATTTAGTCGTACTTTTACTGTCAACTTCATTACATTTAATATTTTAAAATTTCTTGTGATACTGCAGTAAATACAGTAAATATCAGATACTTTAAGACTCAAGTAATATTCTAAACATCTACCAAAGTCAGAGGTATGTACTTCTACTCAAGTATGACTTTCAGCCACTTTGTCCACCATGGGATAAAATAAAATGTAACATTCAAAAGTATGAATGCCATAAACAGAGAGATGGATGGTGAAAGAGAAGTAGATGTGACAGTCATCTGCATAGAGGCGGACACTGACTGACTATAAGACAAGATAAGATAACATAAGATGATACTTTATTTGTCCATTTTCACAGAAATTTGTCTTGCATCCACAGGCTCTCAACAATCTACATAAAAAACAATAAAAACCCATAAAAAAACATTATAAAATATAGAACACTATGGTTTACTTTACAGAATAGACAATAATGTATGTATTGCTCAATTAAATGGACTTACCCATGCATAATCAGTGTACTGTGAGGGAATTTTATGTTTTGTGGCAAAACATATTCGACCAGTTTAAAATACTACAGTTACTGGATTTGCTGTTAAAGCAAAGTAAAACTTTGGAGAAGTAATTGCAGCCTTTTTTTTAAAGAGTTTTGTATGAATTTTCTGTAACTCTATTAAATATATTGTGCTCCGATATTGGTGAATATTTTTCGATCTCGTGTGTGACTCAGGTGACCCGCTGAAGTTCAGCTACCTCCACTCGATGCTGGCTCAGTGTGCTCAGTCCTCCCTTCCTGTTTTGCTGCCCTCCTCCACCTGCTTTCTGCCCCCAGGAGGCCTCCAACACACCCTGCTGGCAGGTAACACATAATATCTGATCTGTTTTACAGCGTTATCATCCTGATTGTCCATACTGTAGTTTTGCAGTGTTGTTTTATTCTGTGCACACGACATCTACTGCATGTCTGTCTGTCCTTTGTTGCTCTTCCTTAGGGTACATTTTTAATTTTTATTCTTTATTTTTAGGAGGAAGTTTTTCCTTACATGGAGCAAAGGCCTAAGAGTGTTGTATGCTGTATAGATGGTTGGGTTCATAAAAGAAGTCATAGATCAGTTCATACCACAGCGTAGATAGAATTCAGCTTTAGTGTGAGTTCAGCACAACTGGAAAAAAACGCAAATGCGTAAAGATATGTTTCTTTTTACTGACTGTGAACAAACAGAAGTGCCAAAGATGTCCTCCATTGGTTTATGGGCTCCTATTTTAAGCCTCAAGTTTTGTCATTTTGGCCATTGCCATCTTGTATGTCTGGAGCCATAAGTGGCCATATTTGGATGAGAGGATGGACTGTGAGCCAGATGGCACTGTTTGCACACAGCCTATCACTCCAAGTGGCAATTATACATAACGTTTAGCCATAATAACATTTAACTGAATGAATTATTTAAACTCTCCCCCTCCCCTTTTAGTTGTCATGAAGTCAAGTCAGTTGAATGAAGTTGGAAATTAGCAACAGAGACCAAAAGCGTTTTTTGTATCAGGCATTAAACGTGTATTTCTGCTGTAAAGTGGGGCATTTTACCAAGTGAAATTCGTGGTTGTCATCTCTGGTTTTGCATTATGTGCATCAATTTAAAAATTGTGTATGTACTGTGGCCCTCATACAATGACTGTTCAGGACAATAACACAAACCGTTACAGCCCTAAAAAAATGTGGTATTGGCCTAAATAAGTGATTTTGCCTTGACTTGATGAATACACTTAATGCTTTCTAAATATTTCAACAAATATGAGTGTATTGTAACTGCATGCTATAGCTTTACATTAAAATAATATACAAATCGAATGATTTTGTGTTTACTAACCAGGTCACTTGACCAATGTGACTGCCCTGGGAGGGGGGCAGAGAGGACCCTTGGGCGTCACTAGTGAATCTGATGGAAGCCTGAGGTTTTGGGATCTGGAGCAGAGGCGGATCATCAGGAGCCTGGACCCAGTGGGGGGAGTTGTGGGAGATTCAATCACCCTGGGTCTGGATGATAAAATGGTTATAGTCTGCATGGGACAAAGTCTGCAGGTTAGAGTTCGGCTACATTTTCTTTCACTGCTTAATTTAAGTGATTTTTTTTTTTTTTTTTTTCTTTATCTTCACAAGTAAGCTTGTAACTTAATTATTTCACAATTATTTCAAAGTAGTAGAAAACAAGTTGTGTTTTTTTTAAAAAACACCAAGCCTTCAAAACAACTGGAAGACTGTGCTCACAAGATACAGACTTTAGGCTTGGGTGGAGTTACAGCATACCAGGTAATCCCAATCAAGTTCTTTTGCCCCTAATCCCAATCCGAGTCATTTGATGTTGAGTATCCGCTGATACCGAGTCCCAATCTGATACTTGCATTCACCTGGCTAATACAGCTGCACAAGGCACACTTCAAGTTCATAAAAGTTATTGAAATCAATCCGGTGCATACGCCTGGCAGTCTCATAGCTCTGCAGTGCAATACAAAACAATCTGCATCCAAACAGCTATGAAGGGCTTTTATTTTTACAAAATACCTAACTAAACAAACAAAAAGTATTTTTAAATGGCTCTTATCCTATTTCTATTTAGTGCAATACAATAACAAAGTCAACAAACTGTGTCTTCAGAAACTGCTCTAAAATTCACTCAGTGTAACAATGTAATAAAAGTACAGAACACAAAAAATAAGTAATATAATCACAATTCCACTTCAAAAATATCACAGCTAAACTTTAATTTTTCCCAGTCACAACAAATAAAAATCAGCCACAATTCTACCTATTATTATTATTTTTATTATTATTACTATTATTATAGTAAAACTAGATCACTGAAACAATTTCAATTATACTTAAAGTGGTGCAGCCACTTAAGTTAAACATGAAAAAAACAGTTTCTACTTATTGGAGTAGCAGCGTTACAATAAAATCTAAATATCTGCCACAAATCATGCTCTCCATTTATGACACCTGTATGACAGCAGACATGAACAAAAGATCGGGTGGGGCGCTTCCTCAAAATAACTGATGCCAATCAATTAAAAATTCCTTGATCAGGCTCTATGCTGATCCTTCAGACCCAATCAGAAATTCCTTAAACATCAAAGTATTTAGAAATCCTTAAGGTATGTTTTTCAATACCGTCATACATACAGCAGCTCTTTTTTCTATTAAAGCCATTGTATGCAGTGTACAGCACACACCACCAGAGCTCAATCTCTGATCTCTACTGGTGGAATGGGTAGCTGAGCTGAAAGACACAGTGACACCTAGTGGTGGAGGGAGAAGTTACAGGACTGTAAACAGCCGGCCAGCAGGCACAGAGAGGCTGTAGGGAATAACGGCATGTTTTTTTTACATTTAACTTGTTGAATTAAGAATTTATTTGGACCAAACCGGAGCTGGTGGTTGTTGGAACAGTGGACTTTCTAACTAGATTACTAACAAGAGTAACCAAGATGGTTTAAGTGAGCTTTATTTCATTTCTGCCAAGTTTGAATGAAGTGTGTTTTATGATGAATTAACTAGGCAGTTAAGCCTTGTCAGTCTTCTGTGACCGAGAGAAAGTTAAATTCAAAAGGTGTACAGTTGCATTTCTCTGTTTGACAAGGAAAATAGCTGTGAAAATATTGCTTCTCTTCACGTTTTGTCTATTTATTCATCTGAAAAGCTAAAAGTGAGTAGCACACTCGTCATATACCATAGAACTTGGTGAAATTTCAGGAAGCAATCATTTATTAGATACCACGCCAACCCAACTGAAATAATGAGTGTGTTGCATTTCAGGTGAGAGAGGTTGAATCCGGGCGAGTTGTGTATTCAGAGAGTGACTCGGTGGACGTCCCCATCGTCACCACGACTTGTGAAGGACAGCTACTGGTGGTTTTCTATGATGGAAGTCATCGAGTCAAGGTGCTCAGCAGCAAACAGCAGACAGACACAGTTAGAGACTAGCTGGTGAACATAGTTTGAAAATTCAGCAGCTAAAGAAAAAGATGTGTTCCTCAGGAGGTGTTGCAGACAAAAGCAAAACTGAATGAGAATGCTTGACTTGAATTTATCAGATGGACAAAAAAAAATCCAAATGTATTTTGATGTTGCTCTTAGTTTGCTGAATGTGTAAAAACATCTTGTTCTGCTGCCCCTGAATTGCAGAAAAAAAATCAGTGAATTTGTTAAGCAGAGTTATTATCCCAAATTTTACAGAGAGCCTTGTATGTTTCATTAAGTAAAACAAAAAAAGGTTTATATAGATGAACTAAATGTGTCTCTCTGGTGTGTCTCTGTAGGTTTTTGACCTAGCTTCATCCTGCTCTATGCTGCACTGTGCAGACATTTCCATGGAGCGTGAGGCGATCCACAAAGACTGCTGCATTCTGCTGTCCAACAACTGCGTCCAGGACTATGTCCTCTGTGCCTACAGGTGAGACAGCATGAGTTCAGACCCAGGTCAGAACCACGCTATGGCCTTTTGTTAAATGCTGGATAGGGTTGCACAACATTGGAATTTTTTTTGCAATATTTGATATGTATGGAAGAGGACTAGGGCCAGACAGAAGAAATAATTTTGAGAGGAGGAAGGTTTTTTTATTATGCATGATGAGAAAAAAAGTCAAAATGATGAGAATTAAGTTGAGAAACTGTATTGAGGAAAACAGTCAAGACTTGAACACAGAACAGACACATTTTAGTGAGTCACACAAACTATAACTATGAAACTCAGTTTTCGGTGTAAATGACTACCTTCATTATCAAAACCCTGTTTGGACAGCAGGCCGGATCCCTCTTGGGTACTATGACTGTCAAACAATGGTGACCTCAGCAGCATCACATTCACTATGCATGAGTCACAAGTGTCACCGCGAGCGACCTTGTCCTTAAATACTATCACATGTCCCTTTGTTAACAAGCTGTGAAATCAGGCATCCATAGTCCCCACACAAATGTCAGCGATGGCTTTGGAAACCGTTGTGAATTATTAAGGCGGGCCAGTACTCATATGTGCCTCCTCAGTGTAATGTAGCACAGAGGAGATGCCTTCCTGTCACAAAGATCAGTGACAATGACACTGATGACCAGGGGATAGCGGCAAGATAAAAAAAAAAGTTTGCACAGTTTTTTTTGCATCCTGTTATCATTTAATTAACATCTGAATAAAAGGCAGTAGTGCAGTAGCTTCAGAGTAATTAGCACAGAGGCCATATCCTCACACCTGACAGGAGGAGGTGTCAGGTGAACAACAGAAGCGGGTCACTGGTGGCTGCTGGTAATCAGAGACGGCAGGGATGGTAATAATATGGGCGCCTCAGAGCATCAGATTTACTGTTTGCTTTCTACAGAGTGTCAGTTAGTGATGAAGCCTGAACTTTCAAAACAACAGGCAGGGGAAGTGCTCTGTAGCAGATAGCTTATCAATATTCTCATGATTCCTTTTTTTATAGAAATCTCCTTTGAGATGATCTGCAGGACAATTCTAGTATTTACGCCTCCACATCGCCAGTGTCGAGGCCGGAGGCATTATGTTTTTGGGTTGTCCATCAGTCTATTCATTCGTCATATTCTTGTGAACGCGAGATCTCAAGAACGACTCCAGGGAATCCCTTCAAATTTGGCACAAACATTCACTTGGATTCAACAATAAGCCAATTAGATTGTGGTGGTCAAAGGTCAAGGTCACTATGATCTCATCAGTCTCATTCTTGTGAACGCAATTTTCTCAGAAACGGCTTGAGGGAATTTCTTCAAATTTGGCACAAATGTTCTAGAAGACGAAAGGATGGGCTGACTAGGTGATCTTGCATTTGTCTCATTGTTGTGAACGCAGTATCTTAAGAACACTCTGAGGGAGCTACTTAAAATTTGGCAAAAATGTTTGAATAGACATAAGGATGGACCGGATAGATCTTTGTGGTCAAGGGTCAAAGTCACAGTGACCTCCATCTCATTTTTCTGAAAGCAATATCTCAAGAACACCTCGTGGGAATTTAGTCAAACTTGACACACACATTAACTTGGACTCAACGATGAGCTGATTAGGATTTGGGGTTGAAAGGTCAAGGTCACTGTGACCTTCCATCGGTCTCATTTTCGCAAACGCAATATCTGTAGATGGCTTTCTGAGATTTGACTTATGTGTTCATTTGGACTCAAGAAAGAAATGATCTGGTGGTTAATGGTCAAAGGTCAGGATCATGATGAGCTTATTTAACATATTTTTTGCCATAACTCATGAACCACCATAAAAGTGTGCAGATTGTATAGATCCTTTGTGCTTGAAGCATCCATGTTTTCACAGACTTCTGGATTCTAGATCTTCCTCTGCTTTGTGCTCGCTATCATGTTGACATTCAGGACCTAGTAAAATATGTATATATGAGGTCAGGCAGCGCAAGGCTTCCAGATAAACTTTCAGTTTACATTGATCATATCAAACTTGATTGTTTCTGAGTCCGATGTAATGTAGATTTTAGCTTTTGTAGCTAGTTACATCTTTTTCTCTGGCAACTTGTCTTGCTGCATGATATATTAATTCTGCTATTGTCTACTGGCTGTGTCAGTGGGGCTGATGTTGTTATCACCTTGTGAGTCTGTGTCCTCATGGCAAAATGTGGTCCAGGTGGCAAATATTGTAGTAGAAATACCACAGACACAGTACTTTGAAAGGTGTTTATATGTCTGTCTGAGGACAGATTTTGTCAACACAATAGAGTCACAACCGCTCAAGATGCAGTTAAAAAAATTTACCGGTGTGTAATGCTCATGATCTGTGAGAGGTGAATAGCACCATTGCACTTAATATTGATTGAATTGTTAGTAATTGTGTGAGTAATGATTTACAAACCAGGTTCACTCAGTTTTTTGGCTTCTGACAACTTTTGTATGATTATTGGGTTTTTAGTTGTTGTGCTCTGTGTTTGAGGTCTGCTGGTGAGGCAACAGTGTTCAGTGCTAGAGGGGGCGCTGTGCTGTCTGTCCTCTCTGCTCGCCATGGTGCTGCCTCCATACAAGCTGTGGAGATGACTAAAGACTACCTGCTGCTCTTCTGCAGGTATGCCAACACCACAAACACACCGCAGGGGGAATACAGGTCCATTTCTGTATTTGTTATAACTTCCAGAAGCTCTCCGAGAGAATTTGTGTCTGCACTGTGTCTTTTACTATGTACAAAAGTTCATAATTTTAAAAAAGAAATGCCTGAAATAAAAGATTTTAATTGCTTGTAATTCTAATAAAGATGTAAAAATGCTCAGAAGGACAATTCACTAAGTAATAGGAGTAATAAATCAAAATTTAAATTCTGTACAAAATGTGGTGTTTCCCTGGACTTAGTTGGCCCATGTGTGACACCTCACTTTTTGTATTTTGTCCCTGTCAGATACCCGTACAAGAGGGGTGGTGAAATCATCCACATTGAGCTCTTCAGCGCTGTGTCCTTCCTCTACCTGCGCTCTATACTGGGCTGCAGCCAGGACTGCATCTCCCAGGTTTCTGTCAACTGGGCGGGGACACATGTCGTGGCCTTTTGTCCCTCCCTACGTACCGGCATCACTGAGCTGGTCACCTGGAACCTGGAGACAGAGGACCACAAACATATTACTCGCTTCCCTGCAGTACTAACCAAAGGTTCGTTTTTGTGTTTTGACCCTTTGAAACCTGAGCAAATTTCTTTAAAACTGAAAAATAAGGAAACATCACAAGACAATAATCTGCAAATAAGCACCAAAAAAAGAACAAAAATGCAAAGACAAACAAAATCATTATTTTATTTATTTATTTATTTATGTCTGTAACATAAGTTTACATTTTAAATTATTCTAATTATGAGTATAGTTTGCTGGACATTTTCTCTATTTTGGGGGGATAATTTTCTTATGATCCTGTCCTCTTTTTAAAACACATTTTTAGGTCATTTATTGTCATCTTTTACTAATTTATTGCAATTTTTCATTGCCAATTTGCTAATTGCCTTTTTCCCTCCTTGTTTCATTAGAAAAATCAAACCAGTTTATTGAGGCTTTAAAGGATTAAATGAATAGAATAGCTCAAATTTTTTTTTTTTTTTCAAATTTGGTGCAGTGTAGACACACAATTCATTAAATATTATTAACTTGTGAATAAACAAGCGAACAGTGGTCTGTGACTCTGTGGCAGCGAGGCTTCAGAGCTCTGCAGACTCTGTGATTGGGGCTGTATTTGCTGTGTGTCTGACTGCGAGTAGCCGTTATCTTTGGGATATTTCTTTGCCATACTAACTCATAACCAGGGTCTAAAGGAGGCCTGGTCTGGTGCTAGGCCCAATGCCAGGAAGAGGGGACAGCTACTGCCTAAAACAGTTTGGTATAGTTGAACAGCATTTACAGATTTGAACTGTCCAGATTACTAAATCATAAGCAAAACATTCCTCAAAGACAAGCAACACCGCTTTCCATCAGGGTAGACAATAAGCTACATTCATAGGCAACATTTTATTAAAACAAGCCATCCTCTAAGCTGCTCAAATAACACCTGTGCAGATGGGACAAAGTGAGCAGGGACCGTCTTCAAAATGCAATGTCAAAAAAGTTTCTACAAAAATATTGAATAACTTTACTCTTATGAAGTGTAGTTTCCCTGAAATCACTTCACACAGCAATGGTCTGTTGATTATACTACAATACTTTAAAACTTCAAATAAAAGCCTGGTCGCCATTAAACTCCCAGTCCCTTTTGCCAGCCTAGTGTGGCGACACATTTTGACAAATAAAGGCCTGTCTCATTTAGAGGCTTGGTCTGACTATTATGCAGTTCATTTTTATAGAAGTTATTTCTTGGATTTATAAAACTGGGTTGTTAGCTGCTGCAGATAACGTTAGTTAGCTGCTCAGAACACACATATAAATATTTATCAATGTTTAAACGTTTGTTAATATGGACATGCTGCACACATGTTAAGCCTGGAACGATTCTCCACAATTCAATCATTCAATTAATTTTACTGAAACCATGAGCACCAAGGAAGACAGTATTGCTGACACAGTAAACAAAAGAGATGAAAAAAAAAATAGAAAAAATGTCCAGTGAATTACATTCATATTTATTTAATTAAAATTATAAATATGCTTTTTTCAGGTAATTTCTTGCTTCGTATTTTGTTTGTTAGAATTACTTTCTCATGTTTTTTTTTCTTTTTTTGGTGAAGCTTTTTTGGCAGATTATAAGCTAAGTTTCTTGCACTTTTCACTGATTTCTTGATAAGCTGGGGGTCATTTTTTCTTTTGTTGCTCATGTTATGCCAATGTTTTTGTTTTTGTTTGTTTTTCTCTAAAAAAAAAAAAAGCCAATTTGCCTAGGTTTCAAAGGGTCAAATAAAATGATTTGTAAGTATTTCCATCTTTTTTTTTTTTTTGTAACCTGTCCTGTTCGGCAGCTTAGGCATGCAGTATGCGAGGTCTGGATGCCTTGAGGTGCCATAACAGATTTGCTCTGCAAAGGAGGAGTCTGACATACTTCTTCCTGTTGCAGTCCGTACTGAGATTTATTGGCAAGGCTACCGGACAGCACAATGTTAGAGTGGATAGGGAGAGAGAAAAGAGAGAGGTTGGGGGACACAGAGGGGAGGGGAAGACACAAGAGACAACAAAAACAACAGCAACAATAACAACAACAACGACAATGAAAACGATGACAACAATGCTAACTACAATAATGATAACTGCAAGTATTTACAACAGTATTAACGGTGGAAGCACGCAGGAGATGAGTAAGTAAAAAAGAGGAAAAGAATAAATAAATAAATAGAATAAAAAATAAAATAAAAAAAATAAGTATTTCCATCTTTGCTGAGCAACTTGTGTGTGAAAGTAATTGAAAGCTTGTCGCATATAGACGCCTGTTCCAAATATCTGCCTGTTAAGTTCAATGATTTAAGCAAATAATAGCCCGGGCTATTAATTGAGGTTTACCATACTTTTCAAAATTGTGAAATGTTCCTGTCCCCTTAGGCCTGTGTTTTGACCTGCGTCTCTGCGTGGGGATCTGCAGCGGAGAGAAGTACCTTCGTCTGTGGGATCTGAGCTCCAGGATCACTGACCAGGCTCTGACCTATAACATCCACAAGCTGAGGAGTGACGGCACCGAGGATGTAGTCCTGATGGGGAAAGCCCAGAGGTAACGACTGAGATGGAACACTGACCTTGATCTTTTGGTGTTTCTGATTCAGAAACGGCTGATATTAGTCAGTGTCAAGAAATATTATCTCAGTATGTTTCATGTGACTTAAGAGGCTGCTGTATGTGGGATTTGAACTTTGTGTTGTTTTATTGACATTTGGCAGATTTTTAGTCCCATCAGTCAATTCACAGAAAATTAATTGCCAACTATTTTGATAAACATTGAAATCTTTTTCTATTTTGTTTTTCTATTTTTTTTTTTTTACTTTGGCTGGTGGTTTTAAATATTTTGTAATTTTCTTTGGTGGGTTGGGGGGTGTGGGGAGGGGGGTTTATTGTTGTATCGTATTTATCTTTTTTAAAACCCTTTAAGTCTTTTTCTATTGTATTGGGTTTTTTTCTATTTTAAAACTTTTTCTATGTTTTTCTCAATAATTTTGAGTTTGAGGGGATGTTTTTTTTTAGAATTTTAAGTTTGTAGTGTTTTTTCATCTTTTTTGTCATTAATAAGTCTTTATTTTTTATTGTTTTATCTTTTTTTTCTATTTTAGCACATTTCTATTTTATCTCAATAATTTTGAGTTGGGGTGCTTTTTGTTATTTTTTTCTAAGTTTTGATGGGTTTTTTTTTAAATTTAGAGTGTTAAAGTTTTGAGTTTATGGGGTGTTTTTTCTAAAAAGAAAAAATATATATAACTGCGTTTTTTCAGTGAGTTATTCTCCTTTTTTTTAAAAAAAAAAAAAAAAAGAAAATTTTTCTGGATAGGTACTTTTACTTTGAACACTTTAAATACTAAATACTAAATGTTCCTGATTATACTTACTTACTTTTACCTATGTAACATTTTCAATGCAGGACTTTTACTTGTAACAGAGTACTCTCACAGTACTAATACGACAGTATTAGTATTTTTACTTAAGTAAAGGATCTGAATACTTGCTCGACCACTGGTATCAAGGAAGACTTCCCATCCAAAGTGACTCCTGAAGGTGCCCTAACGTCCAAATTTTTTATGTGCCATGATGCTCCTGTGATGGAATGTGGCTCCCTCTCCTGGCAGGTACGCTGTTTGCCGCTCTGTCAGACCAGGGACGGTGTATGTGTGGAACCTGGCCAGACGGCGTTTCACCTGTCGACCAGTCAGAGTGGAGCACGGCCTCTACAGCAGCACTGATGTGGTGTTCGCACATGACTTCAAACTTTACATCCTCACAGGTAGAAGCATGGACGCCCCCTCACATCCATTCCAGGTCTGTTCCTCTATATTCATCTGCTCATTCTCACTACATGTGTTCAGCGGTTTTTTGTCTACACATTGTTAAACTGGCACATCATTAAGCTCTGAATTACTGAACTAACCATTCATCCTGTCACAGTAACATGTATGTGTCATGTGTGATCTCCCAGACTCTCCTGGTGTATGACCTGATTAAGCGGAGCTACGTGAGGAGACAGACTGGGATCTCAGTTGTCCCCTGTCCTCAGCATGAGTACCGTCTTCTGGGGGATGGACGGACACTTCTGGGCCTATCAGAGACCAGGTGAGTTCATCAGTGGCATACAGGGAGCGTGGAACGTCTGCAGTTATGGGGCCACTCCACACCATATGAGTGTCATATATGAAAATGTTTTGGGAATTAAGAAAAGTAAAGGGGGAAAATGTTTTGATCTTTGTTTTTGATTATTCTACCTTTTACTTTAACACACACACACACTATATATATATATATGTATATATATATATATATATGATTATAACAATAACATAGGTATGATTTTTTTTAATTTTAATCTATGTAAATATTTTCTTTACCTTGCTCCTCTAGGCGAGTGTCCTCCATGTTCTAGGCGTGTAGAATAAAGGAAATGTTAGTCTAAGTACAGACCCATTGTATTTTTGTATGTCAACATTTTTGCAACAAAAAAAATCTGTTTGGTGGCTAAAAAACCGCTGGAAAACGCAGCAGTGACTTACTAAAAAAAAAAAAAAAAAATGTTTTGTTGTTTGTTGGTATGACTGCAGCATGACAGGCGTCTCGCCTGGGTGTCATAACGTCTCGCATCTCGTCTTCTCCCGATGAGAAAGTCAGCTCATATTTTAGGGCACTTTAGAGACATTGATATGATCTATGAACTGTACAAATGTAATGTAGTCGAGGTTTGCAGAGACAAACAATGCCAAAATTTTCTCCTGGCGACAGGGCTGCAAAAATCCCCTCCAGCAGACCTCCAGTGTGATTTCTGTGTGTTGTCTGTTGTTGCAGAGGTCATCTGATCCTCTGGGACCTGGACTCTGGCTCCATCAAACACGAGATCAAACCCTCACACAGAGAGTCAGTGCTCCAGCACCTGCAGCCTGACAGGACACCACACAGAGAGCCCACCTGTGAGCCCCCTGATTCCCTTTCTTTTTTTGATCTAATTCTTTAACAGCAACAGTCACCTTTTTGTGGGTTTGACTGATCCACACATCCAAACCAATTGTTAGTGTCCTATCAGTATTTTTAGTGTTTTTAGGTGTAATCTTGTTCAACTAAGTACTTGGTACAGGTCAAGTTAAATTTAAGGTTTTTATAACAATATTTTTTTTTAATTTCAAGTGTATATCAAATATGTACATCAGTCACACATTCCAACAATAACAGATTATAAATTAACCAAAATACATAAATAATTTAAAAAATAAATTAAAACTTAAGGAAGAAAGAATAGAATAACAATTTAAAACAAGAATAAAAATTGAGTAGTAAAGTGAAATAACAAACAAAGAAATAAAATAAAATGAGCTAAAATATAATAAATAAAAATAAAATAAAAGGCAGGATAAATACATTCATTTTATCCATATATCATTTCCTTGATATAGACAGACATAAATGAGTCCCAAATACAAACAAACTCTTTCTGTTTACCCATAACATAGATTTAAGTTTTAGATTTGGTTAAAGTAAACACCTTAAGAAAGCTTTTCATGGATCATCAAAAGAAACTGTGGAAAGTTAGACAAGAGTGACAGTGCCAGGCCATGTGATTCCTGATTAATATTTTCTGTAATGTCTTCTCCTTCCTATATTATGGTAAAAATTGGTAAAGATTCTCATTTTTTTCTTCAAATTCTGCACTCAGAAATATAGGAATCATCAACTCTTTCTTTTTTTATGTAATAATCTTTTTATTGGTTTATGTGAACATACAAAAACAAAATACACAACCAAATGAACATAAGACATTTTAATAATGTAAAAAGGGAAAATGAATAAATAAATAGATACATGAATAGATAGATAAATAAATAAACAGAATGTACAAATAAATAGGTGAGGGGGGCAGATTAATTTTTAAACTAAATAAATGCAGGTAATTTCTTTTGCAGTTTAATTAAATAAATAAAAACAATAAAATAAAATAGGGGTAGAAAATAAGTACAGGGTCAAAAAACGAAATAAAAAAATGATGTTCTGTAGCCGAGGGTTTGTTGTTTTGTTTTTATTTTGTTTGTATCAAACCTAAACATGTAGACAATGGGTTGGACTCTTTCTTGTTTAAAAGTTGATGCTGTGCTGCTATAAAACCTTACTTGGTTAGGTTGTAGTCCATGTGTGGATAGGTCTGTAGTTGTAAGCAACTCCAAGTTTTCCTTCCTTGCCACAGTGATGCCGTGGGACATTCGAACAGAGAGCCAGGGTGCGAAGAAGAAGAGGCTGGAGAGAGAGACTCAGAGGGAGAGAGAGGCCCAAAGGAGGCTGCACAGAGAGAAATACAACTCTATAGAGCAGTACCTCCTCAGTGGAGATGAACAGGTACACAGCAAAACAACTAGAAACTTAAACCATCTTTTTGTCTTTTTTATTGGAAGGAATATTGCCATGTTTTAGGCTGATAAATCAGCTCTGTATCTGTAGAATTCCACACACAACAAATCAGCAGAAAAAAATGCTGATGTTCTACATTTCTACAAACCCAGCCCTGGAAGCATTATGTAACACCTAGAGGCAATTTCTTCAGATTTTACACAAACATTCACTTGGGCTCAACAATGAGGTGATTAGATTTTGGTGGTCAAAGGTCAACGGTCAAGGTCACTGTAACATCTCTCATTCTCTCATTCTTACGAACACAATATCTCAAGAACACCATAAAGGAATTACCTCAAATTTGGCACAAACATTCAAGTAGACTAAAGTATTAACTGATTAGATCTTGGTGGTCAAAGGTCACGGTGACCTTAGATTTATTTCATTCTTGTGAATGCAATATCTCAAGTATACCTTCAAGTATTTTTTTTCTAATTTGACACAAATATTTACATGGACTCAATAATTGTACTGTTCATGACAAAAACCTGGCATTTAAAAGGTTAAAATTCAGAAAATTGATGTATATGTGATATTCATTATCAGTACTGATGTTGATTAAAAGAAATTAACTCAATGAAAGTGGAAAATCATATTAACATATAATATTTTTCCAGCTTGATTTTGAAAAGCACACTTTGTTTGCAGAGCAATATGAGTGTGTGTAATATTAAAACAGGCCCTAAGGGTTAATGAAATAAGGCAACAGTCTTTATACTACTAATATCATCACATTGCAGCTTGTTTTGGGATAAATATAGACAGTGTTTCAATTTGCAACAGATTTGCTGAATTTTGTGTTTAGACTTGTGGCAAACTGAGCTATAGTTTAAGGGAACATGTTGAGAAAAAAACTTTGACTTTATCAGTAGCTGTTGCATCATTGACCCCCAATGTTCCCCTCCTTTATTTTGCAGGTGGTGGTATGCTCCTATTTTGCTCACCACCTTAATGTCTTCAGCCTGGTGTCACAGGAACACATCCACATGCTGGAGGATAAACTGTCACTGCTGAGTCTCCACACTGCAGCTGTCACCTACAGCGGCAGCTACCTGCTGCTGAACAGCTACAACCAACAGCAGAGGACCCCCGACATCAGCCTGTGGGACCTGACCACAGGGACGGTGCGCTCTCAATCTTTGTTACACTTTGCTATGCTCCAAAATGTTCTGCTTTTAGTTTATTTTACTCTTTTCAGTGATTATTCCTTGTATTTCTCGGTTCTCTGGAGGCCAGAATAGGTCATTTGTGATTGTCTTGTGGATGATTTGATTTCATATTGTCCTCAGGTTATGTTTGTGCTGATTCTTTTAGGTGAAGAAGAGACTAAGGAGTGAGGCTGGCGTTTGCTGCGTGGCGATCACAGACAGAGCAGACAGGGTCGTCTTTGGAGTCACAGGATGTAACAGGTGAGTGTTCAGCTCAGTGACATGGCTGTGTTATTCATCAGCTCAGCACTATGTCCTATCATGGTAACACAGGTGAGCACATTTTAGCATCTGCATCTATTAGCTGCAGCAAGCAAGCAAACTTTGAACTATAAAGCATGCCAGGCCAGCATACTAACATTGATAACAACGTTATTTTATAACAAGAGTTGCCGACTTGACGTCATAAATGCATAAATATGGCAGGCAAAAGTCATTGTTTGGTCAATGGGACGAAACTTTTTTATTAATTCACATATTAAATATCAAATTTTGATCACATGTAAACTGTAATGTGGTATTAATGCTGTCCATGTAGAGTGACCCAGATTAAATATAAAAATAAAATATATAAAACACATTTGAAAAATAAAATAATATATACAAATATAACCAAAATGGAAAGAGCTATCAACCTCTTGTTCAAATGCTCTTAGCATTAAAATGCAACCCATCTTCTTTGTAGCTTCCATGTTGTTCCCACTTTATGACCTCAAAGCGCATTAACACCGTGTTGGAAGAACGGCTTCCAAAGTCAGGTCAAATTCAAATATAACTCAGAGGTTCCTTACGGTTGAGCTGGAGGCCAGGGCAAGCCATTTGGAGAAACTAGATCCTTAGAAAAATCAAAATCAAAGATGTTTGGGGCCAAGAACAACAACTTTTGTCTGAATTTACCATCAGGAAATTGCGGCTCATCCAGGCTTTTATGTCCTTAAGACACACTTGTGTAGATAACTGATCTGTTTCCTCTGGCTTCATCGATGAGTATAGTTGCGTATCATTCGCATAACAATGGAAAATTATGGAGTGATTTCTAGTAATGTTGCCTAGGGTTAACGTATATGAAGTGAATAGGACTGGTCCAAGCACAGAACCTTGCAGTACTCCGCAGTGACAGAGGGAGTGTCTGCCTGTGCACGCACAATTACTTACAAACACACCCACTCTTTACCAAATAAAAGGCACTTAAATTTGAAGATCTGGTTGATTTCAAAACGGTTCAAATCATTTAAAAAGCTAAAAATCCTCTGCTACCTAATAATATCCAAAAGTTGTTTCAAATGAAAGAAATTTCACATGATTTGAGAAGAATTTTTGTGTTCAAGAAACAGTTAGTGAGGACTAATGCAAAATATCATTGTATTAGAGTTAAAGGAACAGCTGTTTATGGAACAGCTGTAGTGTTAAAAACAGTTAAAGGGATATGAGCTGGTAGAACATACAGGAAACAGGCAGTGAGATATGATTCTAGACAGCTAGGCTGCTTCTGATAGTGTGACCTTTATTTTTGTGTTCATGTGTTTCTTTGCTCTGTGATGTGTGTGTGTGTGTTTGTTAATTCAGATTGATCTGTTGTTGTTGTTGTCTTTATTCTTGTTTGATTAGATCAAGGTGTGTGTGGTGAATATTGGGACAGAAACTGGGAATACTCATGTTTAAAATGAACCTTTTCTTATATAAAACTTTAAAAAGGGGGGTATGATAAGTATAAGTATTCATTTCCGCCGACTTCTTTTCGGACATGACATAGGCAAGGCAAGGCAACTTTATTTGTATAGCACATTTTGTACAACAGGCTGATTCAAAGGTCTTTACAGAGCAATAAAACATGAAACCTAATAAATACAGATTTGCAATAATAGAACAAAGAGATAAGATAAAAGAAAAATTAATCACTACGTTATTTTGAAATTTTGAAATAAAAAAATGCCAATAGAAAAAAATTAAAATAGAAAAAGTGAAGATGAGGTGCAAAGATAAAAAGAAGATTTAAATGATATCAAATCCTGTTTAAAAAATAAGTTTGTGGTCATTAGTGGGTGGAGTGGGCAGTGTGAAAAAGGAATGTTTTAGTTTTGACTTAAAATTGGTCAGTCGGGGCTTGTTTAACATAATCTGGAAGATTATTCCAGGTCTGTGCTGTGCTAAATACTAAGTTTACTAAATATGTCCAATGGGCATGCTGGTGTTGTTTTTCTTACTTATATATGTTTTTTTTCTTCCATTTTATTGGGCATGTTCGAAATGAAGATCTAACTAACTAAATCACAGGGCTAACTGTTGCCATCACATGGCTACAGTTACCTAAGGGTTATTAATAAGTTAAATGACAGAGTGGTGCTATTTTAGCGATGGTGTGAGTTTGCTGGGACCATTTAACTGCTCAGTGGCGGATGTTAGCTGTTCCCGCTGTGTCAGCTCCTGACAACCTCAGTATCAGATCAGCTGGTTCTCTTCCACATTTTAGAAGTGTTTAAACTTTGCATAGCTTTGTTTTAATATATATCATTTCTACTCCAATAGCACTCCAATATTTAGTTTTCTGTCTCTGTTTGGGCACTTTCTGACTCTCAAGTAACTGAAGTTGCCTGATTTTCTGTACAGCACCTTATAGTCCTGTGCTGATTGTGTAGATCTTTGTGAAGCGTTTGTGTTTTCAGAGTGATGGATGTAAACTGTAAATGCAACGTGAGGCATAAAACTTAGCTATTAACTAATTCTAGTTAATAACTACTGCTGTCCGTGTTTGTTCTGACAGACTGACCGTGTGGGAGCCTTTCAAAGGAAACTGTAGGAGCATAAGTGGCTATGGGAACCTGACAATCCAAGCCTCCAGTCAGCTTCACGTGACAGAGGGAGGAAGCAGAGCCATCCTGCTGTCAGGTAGGAAACACAACAGTTCATTAGGCTCCTCTAAAGGCTTTGAAAGATTTATTTGGCTTTCAGTCATATGACTGAAGTGTGTGTTCGTCTTCACACTTTGGTGCTAAAAACCAACTGTTTCCTCAAGGCTCTTTATTCTTTCACACTTTGAATCGAGAGAAATCAGTGCAGTTACAGGAAGATGAGGTTGGATTAACCCTTTAACACCTGGATCAGCGTCAGTTTTCTGCGTCCATGCGCCTTTCACAAACATTAAAATCTCTGAAACCTGAGAAAAGTGCTATAATTTCTTTCAAAAACAGTGAAGAAACATAAAGAGCTACTTTAATCTGAAAGTTAGCCTGTGGTGATTACTAGATATCTTTTTAAAAAGGGGAGAAAAACTGCATATATATATATATGAGAAATTAAGCCAATTTGCTCAGGTATCAAAGGATTAAAGGATGCTGACATACATTTAATTTTAAGACCAACTGAACTTTTTTGTACTACGAGATGTATTATTTCTGAATGAGAGTCAGTGCCTCCATGTCTGAGGCCATGGTTCTCTGCTGGGATACGTTGGATCAGCAGCAGTGTTACAGGGAGCTTGTAAAGTTGCCACTTATGCCATATTTGCTCCCTTGACCTTATTGTCAAAATACACTCAATGTTACCACCAGTAACAGCAGGTAACATCAGATCCTCTAGAGCTGAAGCCTTAAAAAGATAATAACATACTCCAAAAATCGGATTTCTAAAAACTCAGTCTTTGGCCATGTTTAGGCAAGGAACTGCTCAACTAAAAACGAAAATGTCTTTCCTTTGCATTTCAAAAAAAAATCTGTGTTCATATGATAACCTTGTGAAAACAATCCTTGTGTACATGGATCTGCAAAAACAACCAGAAATGCTGTAGTATGCATGCCAGGCCAGTAGTTGCTGGTGTAACATTGTGACGACGCACCATAGACCATGTGCTTGAATGACGTACCGCCGTGATATCACTGTTCTCACAGGATCTGCACATTGCCACACAACAGAAAGGGGTGGCGTTTTCAAAAGATTATACTCTAGAACCCAGTTTCAAAAGTTTGCATTTTCAGGCCCCCTAAACACTTTTATAAGGCCAATCCACAACAAAAGATTAACGTTTTGTGCAAGAACCGTTGCTGTGTAAACAGAACATAACTGTACACATTACTACCTAAGAAAAAATGTTTTATCAGTCATATCATACACAGCAGAATATCCTTATGTGTAACAAAAGGCAGGTTTGCAACAACACTCAAATTGCGCAAAATGGAATTGCAGATATAAAATAATGGAAACATGTCAATTTCGAAAAACTCCCAATTGTCAAAAGAAGTTTTTACACTCACATGAAGTAGTATTTCAGACAATTCAAAAATTGCAACAGAAACACTTTTTAGGCTTTTCTAGGTCACATGATGCTATGGCTATGTGCTTGTCAGTAGGAACTTGCTCCCTCATGATGCAGCAGGAGCTACAAGAGCTGTTATTGCATCACATAACTCGTCAAAAGTTGAGCAGATCATATGGAAGTTTTGAATCCACAATTCCTCTGTGAAATCGTGGACTATCACCTCCCAGCAATCCCTATGTACGTGGCCATTCCCACATATAAGGGGCTCGCCTTTCCATTATGGCTCCATAACACGCCTACGTGGCCTTGGATTGTAAATAATGACGGCTAGTGCGGTGGCTGCAAAAGAAATAAAGCTGCTAATGTTTTGAGCATCCATCACCATGGTCACTGGGAGTGTTATCACCAGAGGAGAAGTCACAGAACATCACTCAGTGGACACACAGTCATCTCATAATTGTGTTTAATCAACATTTCCGAAATATCACTTAAGTGTTGTGCAAATCTGTAATAGAATCTCGCCTAGTCTCTCTCTGTTGCTGTAATAATGCAGGAGAGCTGAGCCTGTGGGATCTGGAGGCGTGCAATGTCCTGTCTGTGCTCTCCCTGGACGCACGTGTCCGCTGTATGAAGCTGCTTCACGGTAACCAGGTTTCCATCCTGCTCGGCCTCAGCCACAGCCCCGCCCTCATCTGCGTCAGGCTGACATCTGGGACTGTCAGCTCTGCAACTCAAGTCTCTAAACACCAAGACCTGTTTGGAGAGTCCAGCAGCAGCGAGGAAGAGGAGGAAGACTCCTGAAAAGTCAGCATTTCACTCCTCTTTCTTCATAACTATTGTGTATGTGAAAAGGTCTTATAGGCCAGTGGGTGTCAAATGATTTGTAGTCAATCAGTCAATCAATCAATCAATTAATCAATCAATCAATCAATCAATCACTGTTTGTTACATGGACATTAGGGCTGGTTGATATGGCTTTAAAATAATATTGCAATATTTTAAGGCTAGATTGCATTACACAATATATATATCTTGATATTTTTAAATGTACTTATAACTAATGTTAACTACTACATTACAAAATTATTGAATGAACCGCAGGTACTATAAAGTTAAATACAGTAGCTACTGTCATATAATAAAAGTATATACACTACTGTTACAATTTTCTTTTTTTTCAAGGGTTTTTTTTGGGCTTTTCTTGGCTTTATTATGGTACAGTCAGAGTGACAGGAAAGGGGGAGAGATGGCGAGATGACTGTGTTTCCACTGAGTGATGTTACGCAACTTTCCTCTCACGATAACATTCCAGTATGGCGATGGATGTTCAAAACATTAGCAGGTTTAATTTCTATTGCAGCCACTCAATAAAGCCAATCTAACTTGGACTAATTTCTTTGTCTTGCGTAAGAGTTAGGAAGA
This sequence comes from Plectropomus leopardus, assembly GCF_026936395.1. Lineage (NCBI taxonomy): Eukaryota > Metazoa > Chordata > Actinopteri > Perciformes > Serranidae > Plectropomus > Plectropomus leopardus. The sequence goes on from NC_142198.1 coordinate 2,712,593, forward strand.
ACTTGGTCTCTTCCTCCATCACACATACGTCTACATGTTTTGTAGAATGTCATGTGACTTGGGTTGTACTTATTATTATTTGGGTTTAATGGCGCCATGTTTTGTAGAAGGCCATGTGACTCTGTTGTATATCATGTGACCTATAAAAGAAAAAAAGAAAAAGTTGCAGTTTTGCTAATAAAATATTGCTTTTTTGAATCGCCTGAAATACCACCCCATGTGAGTGTAAAAACTTTTGCGATAAATGATAGCTTTTTTGAAATTCAACGTTTCCATCAGGTGAATTTTGGATGTGCAATTTTGATTTGCTTAATTTGAGGATTAATGGAAACCCGCTTTGTGAGAAAACTAGACAATTTATACTCAACATTAGTGATAAAGTTATTTCATATATCATGCATGGAACAAGCCGCCAACCCCTGATGGAAATTATACAAAGTAAAACTCATATTCGTAGACTGCAATTTAGTCCTTTTTTGCACCTTTAACATTGTTGGCTGCTGCTCTATATTTGTCCATATTTCCAGATGGTTCTGGTAATCCGTGGTCTCTGGTTGAAGAATAATGAATTTATGTCTCTCTTTCAAAGTTTAGAGCAATCTAGTACATCCATTAGGTGATATTTCACTTAACCACTAGTGACTAACATGGCCAGCCCAAAGGCCCACTGCTTAAGGGGTTAAAAAAAGAATATTAATATGATTTGTGAAAACAATCTTAACAAGTGGCAGAGCAGACTGATGCAGAAACCATATTGCAAAGTTCATGCTGAAGGAGAAAAGAAGACTGAAAGGAAACTGAATGACTATACTTTGTTTTAATGAATATAAAAAGAAATTTACACAATAGTGATAGTGAACCAGTGAAACATTATGTCCACAAACATGACATCTTATTCCAGTGTCCCGTCAACAATCATCTCCTCAATTAAATATCAATCTCTTGTAAACACGTGTGTAGGTTATTCTCTATGAACCATTATTGTATAGACAGACGATGATTTCAAAGAACTGCATACAATGTAGAAAGTTAAAGAAAAAAAAATAAAAGTTTGGCCAAAACTGCAGAAAATAATCATTAGCAGGAACGCCGCATTTTTAACTCGGACCTTGTCCAGAATGAAAATGGAGAATAAATCAAAAGATGCTTTCTTTTTTTTTTTTCTTCATTCGTCAAAATAAAAGTCTCACAGAAAGTCAAAAACTTGAGGAGTGTGGCAGCTTTGAGCTGATGATTCTTGCAGCAGCTGGACTTCCTGTGGACTATGATACAGTTATAGCCAGTGGGGACAACCAGTGACGTAACAGCACGAGTTCAATCCCAACATGTCCTTGATTAATAAGAAGCGCTGCTACTAATGGTGTTCGATTGTGCTCTTACAACATCACAAGTACTGTTATCAACTACAGCTGATAGTCCTAACCCTCAGCCTGGAGACGTCTTCCAGATGAGCGAGGGGCAACTGAAGGCTCACTACCTGGACCGGCGGTCTTTTCTGTTTTTGTCTAGGCTTTTGTCCATGGTCTTTTCGTTGTCCCCTCTGCATTTGGGGCAGTACCACTTGCCCTTGGGTTTGTAGGTCAGCCCCACGCAGGAGAAGTGGAACCACTCGATGGGGCACTGGTCATTGTCGCAGCCTATCATCTCTCCGTACGACACCTGCTCGCAGAGGCAGTAGGTGGGCTCATTGGGGTCGATGGCGAAGTCGACCGGCGAGGCGTCTCGCTCCTGTTTGGCCTTGCGCTTTTTCTTTTTGGCAGACTTGGATTTCTTCTCTCGAGGCTGAGGGATGGACAGCTCCTCCACAGGGTCGTCCACCAGAGAGCCGTTGGCTGACGGGTGGCTGGAGTCGCGGCTCTCACTGTTGCGCTGGCGCCGTGGGCGGCGAGCTGAGGTGCGCTCAGGGGCCGGGGTGTCTTGGACACTAGTGCGCCGCTCTGTAGTGAGTCGCTCGGCCTCGTTGGGCTCCTGGAGGCAGAGGGAGTGGGAGTCCATCTGGCGGGAGCGATTCTCCACCAGCTCCGTCATCTGGGTCACGACGTGGATCTTCTCATCGCCCAGCTCCTGGCTGATGATGAGCGCTCTTTGCAGCTGGATCTGCAACCGCTTTCTCTGAGCTGCATCCTGCTCCCCTTTGTACTTCTCAAACACCTCATCCACCTCCTTCAGCACCTCTGCAAGGGTACAAAGATGGAGATTTTTGCACATTATTGAAAGTGAGAAACAGACAGGGAATACATGTTGATAAGAATTAGGAAAACATTTTTAAACAACACTCAAAAATATTTTTTTTATTGTTCCTTGAGTTTATTTATTGTGCTTTACTGTATAGAGTGGTATATGCATATGCAAAGTTTTTTTTCTTTTTTCATGTTCATCTGTTGAAGGGGCAAAGTGTCTTCGTGCTCATCTAAGGGTCTGTTTACACAGGAACGGTTCTTGCATGAAAGATTTAACTTTTGTTGCGGGTTTGCCTTTCGTTCTCACGTCAACGGCATTTTGGGTGCCTGAAAATGCAAACTTTTGAAACCGGGCTCCAGAGTGTCGCCATGTAAACTGGCAATGCGTAGATCCTGGAAGAACGGTTCTTCTATGGTGTGTCATTACAAGGTTACACTGCCAACTACTGGCCTGAAATGCATACTACAGCATGTTTGTAGATCCATGTACACAAGAATTGTTATCATATAAACATGGATTTTTTTTTTTAAATGCAAAGGAGAGCTTTTCTCATTCTCATTCTCATTCTCATCTAAAGGTGGCCTTAGTTTCACATGAATGAAATGTCCCAAAATGATTTCTTTAAAGTGGTGCTTTACCAGATTATTTGAACAGCGTACGGTTATTATAGGATTTGTGGTTTTAGGTCAGGCTGCGCAAGTAATTGTGTTTTTGTTAGGGTGGGGAGGGGTTTGGTATTGCACAGTGCAGTACTGGTTGGGGAGCTGGACTTCAAAATCGTACATGAACAGGATTCTGCTGAACAGGTAAAAGTGAAATCTACTGTTTGCCCCTCAAAGAACAACAGATCGTCGGTTAGTAGTTGTAGTAGCTTGACTACATACAAGGTGGAAGATGTCGTCTGGATGGCAGCATATGTTGCTCCAAAACCTGTATGTATCTGTTACCAATCATGGTGCCTTCACAGGTGTGAAGTTACCCATGATGCCATGGGCACAATGTCCATGATTTCCAAAACCAATTTGAAATGTGGACTTGTCAGATCACGGCACACTTTTCCACTTTGTGTCAGTCCACCTCAGATGAGTTCAGAGAAGTCATCTGTGTTTCTGGATGTTGTTGATATCTGGCTTTCACGTTGCATGCTAGAGTCTCAATTTGTATTTGTAGTTCCTTCGATGAAGTGTGTTTACCGACAGCCGTTTTCCAAAGTATTCCCGAGCCCATATATCCTTAATACAATCATGTGGTTTTTAAGGCAGAGCAACCTGAGGGGTCACAGGTCGCAGTTTTGTGTTGGTTTTAAGCCTTGCCCTGTGAAGGATTTCTCTGGATTCTCTGAATTTTTGGATGATGTTATGGAGTGAAGAGATTTGTGAAGGGAAGAAAATGGCTTTTTCGTTTTTTTGGGGTTACTGGACCAATAAAAGGACGTTTTTTTTTTAAAAAAAAAAAAAGGAAGATTGGACCCACATCCAGGGGGAGACAGTATCTCGACATCAAGGATGCCAACTGCTGTAAACCCTGAAGGAAGAAGAAGGAGGAGGAGGAGGAGGGCTGAGCCGCAGTGAGTTCCTGCCTACAGGAAATGACGCCAGTCAGATGCTGAAGGGGGTTGCCTAGAAGAGAAGCTTTCCGGCTGTGCGACTCTCACTCGACGGAGCTGAGTAAAGAGGCAGACACTAGACTATCCCCCGGAGATGTGTAATCTCCCTTTAAACAATTTGAATCGAATGCGTCGTTGATTCTCTCCGTTTATGTCATTTTATATGTCGACGTTATCCCGTATTTTATGGATAATGAGGCTAGTTATTCCGCTGCTCAGCCTGCGTCAACATAAAACATCGATATGGCTTGTTTTCACATTTAAAAACGGCATGTTAACCGTGGCAGGGGTTCACACCTCAATGAACACGGTTTATGATCATATACACATCTCTTTTCTGTGTTTTGGGATTCTGCACATATTAAACACACTAAACAGCGTTTAATCCACGTATATATCCAAGTTTATTCATTGTTTTCACTGGTATTTGCACAATAATCCTGCGCGGAAACACCGTGGTGGGCGGTAGTGTGTATCTACTGAAAAAGTTAAGATTTTATCATAATATAGTGCTGGTTTTTGGATTATATTGATGCCGAATTTGCTGTTGGACATCACTTATTCACAACAGCTCCAGTATTATGTCGCAATGGATGTGTAGCTTTACCGAGAGTGAGAAATATAAAATTTCTGTTTTTTTACGTTGACTTTGGTGTAACACACTAAATAGGACGGAGCGTGTCCGGGTTTTGTTAACTGACCGTTGGTTGACTTGTTTGACCAGCAATAGTCTCGTCAGCGTAATAAGCTATATTTCAGCTAGTCACATTACTGTTTATCCAAGTAGACATGACCGTGGGGCGCTCGGGTTTTGCAAAATGGGAACACAAGGCTCGCGCCAGCTCCACCATTTCAGCACACCGTGTCAGACTGCCGTTAATGTTTGCCAGTTGTACACACGCAGTTGGAATTAATGATAGAAATGTATGAGCACAATACCTTGATACTTTGCATCAATTTCTCGAAGCAGAGAAACATTTCTTTGTATGTCCAAAGGCAGGGACTCCACACATTCCAGATAATCCTCCACATAGTTGACCAGTTGCTGCGACTTGTCGGAATTCGTATAGTGGTGGCCTAACATCGTCTCTACGATGCATAGAGGCGCTGAAAGAATATGTAGGAAATGTGAAAAATACACTGAAAATCAAATGCTTGGCGACTTTGCAGCTTGTAGGGCAGTCCCAGGCAGCAGTTCACTTCAAACAAAACTCAAGCCACTGCGCATGCGGGAGTATTTTCCTTTTATGGTATTGTACAGTTTCCCCTCTTTTGTCGTCACCGAAGGCGGGACTAAATGGGTTTGCAGGGTAGGGATTGGCACAGAGTGACCTCATTATCATAAAAACAATTCCCGGGAAATTGAACCAATGGGGAAATAGAAAACACAGAGCTGCCAGAGTTTCGACGGAGACCAAATTCGACTTTGTGTTTTATAAGAAAAGAGCAGCAGCAAGATTAACCCTCAGGGTCCGCTTCAATATTATACACACTTGTATTGCTCTGCACACAAAATACTCCTTTCAAAATCAGACTATAAAATTATTACAAATTAATATGATCTTATCTATGATATTTGAGTTAATTTAACATATTGAGTTAAGCCTTTAAATGCCAACTTTTTATCATGATGCAGGCATGTTTTTAGAGGGGAAAAACTGCATTATTTTTGATCTATTACATTTAAAGTAGATTTTTTTTTGTAGTTCATTACAGTGAATCATAGAGAATTATCGAAAGTAGGAATAAGCACCAGCACAAAGTATGTAAACTAAAAAATCGAAATACAGTAATAATAAAAACAATAGCATATTAGCCCTGGTATGTGAATATTTAAAAAAAATATTAAGTGTCTGAAATATATAAATAGAAATATAGTAGTAATAATAAACAATTAGCACTTGCATGTATGTGAATATTTAAAATCATACATGTTTAATGTGCTGAGTGTGTTTAAAAGTAAAACTTGTAATAAAATGTAATTTTAGATATACAATTACGATAATTATAAATATAGTTTTCCCTAGCTCTTTCTTTTTTCTATAGACATTTTACCTTGTTTAAAAAAATCTACATTTACTAATTTCTTGCTATTTATGGAACATTTCTTACTGAGCTGTTCATTGCTTTTTACATATGTTTTTGAATGAAACTGTGCCAATTTTCTCAGGGTTCAAAGGTTTAAATACCTGTGAAAGACATTTTTGTTTTGTTTTGTTTTGTTTTGTTTTGTTTTGTTTTGTTTTGTTTTGTTTTGTTTTGTTTTGTTTTGTTTTGTTTTGGTTTGTTTTGTTTTGGTTTGGTTTGGTTGTTTCGAGAGCTACAAATATTTTTCCTTGAGCCTACTTTAGTGACTGGGGGAAATGTATCAAGCACATTGCTGTTAATTAGAAAGTACTTGTTTGAAGACTGTTCCTATAGGCAAAAAACACAATCCTAGCTTGGAGCACGGAGTAGGAAAAATTGATACAGGGTTACAAAATGAACAAATCCTCAGATTTTTAGATATGTTGCATTATTTAGGTTTTTGTGAACCAGCTGTAAATGCAACAAAAGTAAAAGGGGAAAAAACAGGAACTGAGCTGACACTGAATATTCTTGCCGCACTGTTTTATTTTAACATTCACAGTGCACATATAGGCCTAATTTTCATATTTATTTGTGTCTCTTTTTTCTATTCCATATTAATGTTTTTGGTCTATGCACCAAAACACCAAAGTTCATTCCTTGGGTGTGGAAACCTCCCTAAACTGGATTCTGATTCTGACAGAGCATGCGTTCATTCAGAGCACCTCAAATGCATCTGCTGTCCTCTCAGTCACACAGAGGTGACACCAGGCCTGACTGTGACAATATGCAGCTCCTTCCTCTTGTCTTTGCATGTTTGTGTGTGTGTGTGTGTGTGTGTGTGTGTGTGTGTGTGTGTGTGTGTGTGTGTGTGTGTGTGTGTGTGTGTGTGTGTGTGTGTGTGTGTGAGAGAGCTGACTTATTTCCTCTTTCTGAGTCACATGCAGTCAGGAAATGTCCTCAGTATTCTGCCTTTCTCTGTCTATCACTTTTTATTTCTCGTTTTTATTTATTCTATTGACTTTTAGGTGTTAACATAAAAGCATAAACATTTCATTGTTTATTTTGTCATTTTAAGTTGTGCAAAATTTTTATTTATTATTATCTGTTTTGTTTTTTTTGTTACTTTTTCAGACTCCTTTTTTTCTGGTGTTCTGTGAACCATGTTAGCATTGATGCTAACAGCAACATTCAGCTGATTTATATTACTGCAGTACAGCTTCTCATTTACTGCAAATACAACAAGTAGGACTGCATTTCTTTTCTTTCATCTGCCACTATACTTTAACTAGGCTATTGCTACTAATACTACTACTACCACCTCTACTACTATTTCTGGACATCTGCAATAGTACAGTAAGCTACTATAACTACTACTACTACTACTACTACTTCTACTATTAGTACCACCTCTACTGCTATTACTGCCACCTTTGCTACCATTGCTACTACTACTACCACCTCTGCTCCTATCACTACTACAACTACAAGTATTGCCAGTTCTATACAACTACACTAATACACTAAACTACTATGACCAATACTACCACTACTACTACTACCACCTCTGCCACTATCACTACTATCTACTACTACTACTACTATGAGTACTTCCAGTTCTATAAAACTTCAACAATACAATAAACTACTGTTACCATTACTGCTGCTACTACTACCACCTCTGCTACTATCACTACTACTACTAGTACAATGACAACAACTACTATTAATACTACTACTACTACTACTACCAGTATTGCCAGTTCTATTTAACTGCAATAATACAATAAACTACTATTACCAATGCTACTACTACTTCTACTACTACTACTGTAGTACAATTACAATATTAATACTTCTTATTAATACTTCTACTACAACTATTACTATTATTATACTACTAGGCCAGCTACTGTGGGTAACTGTGTCACCGCTACTAAAAACAGCACTACCATTATATCAACAATACTGCTCCAGCTGCAAATACTACTACTCCTCCAGCTACCAGTTCTCCTACCATAACTAGAACTACTATGTACATTGCTACTAATAGGCCCTCTATAACTAATAGTACTATTGCTACTACAAGTGTTGCCACCCCAGCCGCTCATCATATACTCAGTGGTGGAATGTAACTCAATACATTTATGTAAATACTGTACTTGAGTAAAGTTTTGACCTACTTGTACTTTAGACTTCTGCTCCACTGCATTACAGGCAAATATTGTACTTTTTAATCCATTACATTAATCTGATAGCTTTAGTTACTAGTTACTTTGCAGAGACATAAATCAACTACTTAACTAATTATTATGTATTATTACAGGTAAAGCCACCCAGCAATATCTTATGCAAAGTAATTGAAATAAGCCCAACTGTTACCAGCTGCAACATTAAAGTGCTAAACACTTTAATGCATCATTACTCAGAAATTATTTTTTAAAGTAATAATTCAGTTGCGTTGAGTAGGCTTAAAGTTGTGGTGAATTGTAAATATGATATCATTTTCGCTGACTCATTTTCTTTAGGTTGACTTAATGTCATTACTTAACCCTTTGAAACCTGAACAAATTGGCTAAGTTTCTGTCAAAGACATGGAAATAAAGCTCAAAAAGAAATGACTCGAAATTTGGCAAGAAATTAGTCAAATGTTACCTGAAAATTAGTAACAGAAATAAATAAATAAACAGATGGCCTGATGATGACACATTTCTTTTAAAACTTTGTTGTGAATGTGAAATGTTAAAAAAATAAAATAAAATAATGACATTTTTATGATATCTATAGAGAATGTTACCCTAACTTTTAAAACAACATTCTGGAAACTCAAACAAAACTTGCAGCTGAAAACGTTTCTAAAACATTGCATTGTACCATTTTAAAAACATTTTGAGAACCAAAAACTGCCAGCTGGAATTTTGCCAGTTCTACTGTTACTGCCACAATTATACTATAACTGCTGCTATAAAATGCCACCTCTAAGACTACTTTTACGATTTTTATTGCTATATTACCACTTCCAGCCTCATGATGGCTGCGACTGCTGAGATAGTGCGTGAAGGCTTGATAATGCTGCTTTCTGCAGCTGCAGTGTGTTCACATGCGTTGCGCTGGCAGCCTAAAGCCACTTTACTTCTTCATTTAAATGTTTGTTGTGGTTGAAATCAGGGCCGTGATAAACGCAGTTACATGCTGACACGATAAAGAAATCACATGAGCAAAGTACCGGAGCCGGTCTGCTCGGTACGTGTGCGGTTAGTCCGGTTAGGTGACGGTTTCGTTTTCTCCTGGTGGAAAATGACAAGCGACCTTTAGCTCCACTTTTAGGCAACTAGTTCCCTCCCTGCTGTCACATTACTTTCGTTTCCTGAGTATTGCTGTTAGTTGGCAAGTTTAAAACCACCATCAGCACATACTAACTATAAACACCCGCGTTTCGGGTTTGTTCTTTCAAAATAAAATAGCTATAGCAAGCAAGGATGCCTTGCTTGAAGCATAATGATTTTCGAGGATTCATAATATTGTGGATTATAATAATTACAGTAATCATTTTGTTATTCTCATTCACCACCTTTATTTAATGTAGTTAGCCTTTTCCATGGTTGTAGTCATATATTAATTTGAAAAAATATTGTAGCTATATATATATATATATATATATATATATATATATATATATATATATATATATATATATATATATATATATATATATATAAAATATATAACATAAAGTAAGATTTGTGATGAATTCTTTAATTTTAGCTATAATAACATCATTAAAGTAGCTAATATAACCCTGTAATCCGTTCAGAAAACCCACTTAAGCCCATAACAGCTTGAATTTACAAAGTACTCTTTGAATTAAGTTATATTTTAAATTAATTTAAGGCAAAACATTTATGGGCATTTTGAGGTGCATATTAGGGGATACTTATTTTTTCTATAACACCCTCAAATACTTGCAGAAAACAAGAATAGTATTACTTTTAATGTATTGTAATCCTTCTTTTTTTACATTAAGTTGGGAAACTGAATAAGAATTCCCTAAATCAGAATCAGTGGTTTGTATCTAGTTTGTTTGTTTGTATTTTGTTTTTGTTATTTTTTGTTGTTGTTGTTCATCTGCAGGGTTTGCTTGTTTCAGTTTAGCTTTTATTGTTCAACAATGTGTATAGTTTTTTATTAGTTACAGTTAGATTGGGATTTTTTTTCTTTTTAACAATATGGGTAGAATTTGTCAGGGGCAAGGTTTAGGAAAATTCAGATCAGGTATTATTATACAAACACAACACTGTGAAGGCAGCTGACTCACAGTCATAGACATTACAGTCTCACTGGTAAACAAAAGCACCTGCTCCTCCTGTTGTGTTGGCAAATTTGACTAAATTGACCAAGACTAATGCTAAAGACATTTCTTGTACAATTCCCTTTTATTTAAATTAGTTCAGCAATTCAACAATATTGTTTCATTTTTCCCCTTAAGCCTAACCTTTTATTTTTTTAAGCAAAATTAAAATGGGTTCTCACACCCAGTTTTACATTAAGTTTAGTTTGAATTAGTTCAATTATTTTTGGTTACCCTCTGAAACCTTAGAAAATTGGTTTGATTTCTTTCAAAAACATTGGAAAAGACAATGTGTAACATAACAAGACATGGCTCAAGAATCAAGAAAAATCAGCTGAAAATAAGCATAAAAAAGTAAAGTAAAAACAAAAACAAACAAGAAAGTAAACCAAAAATGTGAGGAAAATTAGAAAATACATATGTATAGTTTTTGCTCTCTAAAATAATTTTTGATACATAATTATACAAATAATAAATATATTTTTCTGGGTGGAACCTTTTCCTTTATTATTATTTTTATTTATAATGTTATTTAATATGAATATTTTAATAATCACCCCTTTTGTAAAAACAAATTTTCAGGTCATTTTCCTGCCACCTTTTACTTATGTTTTACAACTATGGGGACATTTTTTGCCAAGTTGGTTCTTGCCTTTTTTCTCCCATGTTTTCTAAAGAAATCAATTCAGTCAGGTTTCATTTTTTTAAATAGCTTATATAAGACACTTGGAAGCAGTGCAAGTAAACTGATGTCAAAGGTTCCAAAGGGTAAATAAAAGCACCAATGTAAATCAAAATCCTAAAATCTCACATAGATTCCTTAAAATGTAGGATATTACCAATTTATTTACAAAATATTGCCATAAAGTGTAACTGAAGAATAGCCTACTATTATATAATCAATACTTTTTAACTTAAATGTAACCTACTCAAAAATATTCAAGGCAATTTCTCACCTGTTCTACTATTAATTGCAATATTTGTTTTTCTGACAATTAGTGCTGCTTTTACTTTGTAAAAGGATGGTTTCCGGTTACGTGCCGCGTCTGTGCGTGTTTGACGTTGCTGCTTGTTTATCAGCGGATCCGCTGCGCTGTTTGTGCACACTGAGCGAGTGCGAAAAGCAGTGCTGCAGCAGGACAGATACCGTCAGTGAGTCAGCACCTGTCACCATGAAGAGGGCTTTTGTGTTCGCCTTTGTCCTCTGCTTTGCTGTCTCAGGTAAGACATTTTTTTTTTGTTTCGAACACTTTGTCAGTCAAAAAAAATAAATAAATAAAATACAAAAATGTGAAAGCTTTTCTTTTCCAAGCAAGCCTCCAGACCTGCAAGGGGGGTGTTTTTCATCTTTTGCGCGCTCCGCAGAGAATGAAAGCTGATTCGCTGAGTTTCCTCATAAACTTCAGGCTATTTTTTTATGTTTTTACGACAGGTGATTGTATGAATTTATTGTAAATTATCTCATGCGCATCAGATAATTAACTTCCAACACGATCATTAAGGTGTGCGCAAGAGATAAGAAAATCTATAAATATACCACCGTCCAAGACTTTAGGGGCCCCGCAGTGGAGGACTGATTCTATATAAAACAAATGTGCTCCAGTACATTAATAAGTGTTTTATAATACAACTGTGCTGCGTCATGTTGCTTGATCAAAATGATTGTATAACAATGGGTTTTTGCTTTTATCAGCTGATCAGGAAGACTTGATGTTGTCCTTACTCGATGTAGAAAAATGAAACATGAGATGTCTTCATGAGACCTCTGTGTGACTTCCTGGATTGTTTGGGGAACAGATATTTCCGCAGTCTTTCGATAGTGTTACTTGTCTGAGTCACATGTCTGCTCGCATATGAGAGCTGTTTTTTTATCTTTCTTTCTATCTTTTTCTTTCTTTCTGTCTTTCTTAATTTCCCTTAATGAATAATGAATCTGCAACTTGGGTTGAAGCCCAAACCCCAGTGGATATTACATTTGAAATGTTGCAACATCTAAGCACCCCAGACAAATTTCCCTAGTTTTAAAAAGAAAAATTCTTAATTTTTAAATTCCAATTAGCTCAGGGTTCAAAGGTGTAAATATTTGTGAAAGGCATTTGAAAGCAGCACAAAGAGCACAAGTGATGTTGCTCCAGGTTTCAAAGAAATATAATACATTCGTGTTGACTTTGGTGGTAGCGGTCAGAGTTTGCATTTATTCTTTTAAACAGGCTTGAAATCTCCTATCCATCTGTCCAGCTCAACCTGATCGCCGTTAGTAACATGAAAGTAGTAATTTAACATTATTAAAGCCAGACATCTGTATTTCGCCCACTTCCCTGTTCTATCTCAATGATAATATGGGACATTTCAATAACCACTGCCTGAACTTGCAGATTAACTGTGCATTGACAACTCATCACAGTGTCATGAATGTACTACAGACATGTGTACTTAAATGTGGCGTCACCAGTCGATGTTATCAAATGTCAGTCTGCTGATTTTACTGTTTGCTTTAAGGCAATAAGCTGCTCACAGTTCAAAGATCAGAAGTATTAGGCTACAGGTATTAAAGCTGTGCTAAGAAGTATTTTTTATATTGTCAAATCACTTTATATGATGTGAAACAGGGATGCAAAATATTTGATTTTTGTCCAATATTGGTTAGCCATTAACTGATACCAATGTTAACTTAGGGTTGATGTTTTTTACGTGTTCACTTTGTTAATTAAACAAATGCGTGTGTGTGTGTGTGTGTGTGTGTGTGTGTGTGTGTGTGTGTGTAGTTTGTCATATCGGCAGAAATCAGCATGTTTGCTGATACCAGCATTTCAAATTAAAGCCAATGTAGGCTGATATTGATGACGTGCTGATATCATCATGCATCCCTAATGTGAGAGGAGTCACTTGTATTGTCAAGCGCCCACATAATTATCATATTTGGACTTTTCCACCAGCTCAAACTGTTTTTTTTCCTCATTTTTTCCCATTGATTTGGTTGTGCAGACTGAAAATTCAACTATCATTAGCTACATTCCAGCAGCAGCAGGCAGCTGTTTTCAGTAGGCTTATTCAACCCACTTCACACTACCTGTTCAGCATCAAAAACATGTAGCAGTTGAAGAGACATTGAGGCAAGTGTTTTTCTCAGGAGTCAGTAGAGATAAAAATAAAGGTAAAAAGATAAAACTGGACTTAGTTCAGCAGGTGGCACAACTCCAAATGAACTTTTATGTTACTTTGAGCCTGTAAGATGATGTAAATAGGAGACTGCTTGCTAACCTGTTCGCCAGTACAACTCTATTAAAGCCAACAATATGTTACATGTTATATTTTTTAGCATGTTCTTCCAAAGTGGTATATGAACAGTGAAACTGATGTTTTCTCCCTCTGTCCTTCTAAATGAAGCACTGTCATTGGCTGAAGATGAAAACATTCCCGTGTCTTCTGCAACTATGGGCCCTGCAGGAGAGTTTGACTCCAACTCTACTGCAAAGCCGCATCCTGCCATGACAACCGCCAAGCCCACTCCTGCCAAGACAACCGCCAAGCCCACTCCTGCCAAGACAACCGCCAAGCCCACTCCTGCCAAGACAACCGCCAAGCCCACTCCTGCCAAGACAACCAAGAAGCCCACTCCTGCCAAGACCACACTGCCGCCACCCCCACCTCCTCCTCAACCTACTCCCTCTACCAATTTGACTGTGGGAAATTACAGCCTGCAGGGAGACAAAAAGGAGATTTGCCTGAAGGCTCAGATGGCTCTACAGATCCGACTGATGACACCAAAGGTACATTTTATCAGGCACAAAAGATGCAACAAAAGCATTATAAATCTATAACAAATATATATTTGTTTAAGAGCATAGCTGTTTATCTAAACCAGGTTCTAATCTAAAACTTGCATCCAGGGACTATATTAAACCATTTAGAAATTCGTCAACATGGATAGAACATTGTGCACAAGCCTCTGACTCAGCTTTCAGCAATGCGATTGTCAGCATCATTTTTTTTCAGGAATTGAGAAAATGATTTCAATGCAAATTTTGATTTCCTCATTGTGGTGCATTTGACAGACTGTAAAAGGCTAAGATGTGTATCATCTTTGTGTCATATGACATTTGCTAATTCTACATGACCAGGTAATTTCTCTACAGAAACACTGCCGGTACCGTCTGGAACATTGTGATACAAGCTGGCCGCCAAATTGCCTGATTTCTCTCTGTTTGTCTTTCAGGCCAATGGAACCTTCATTGTTCAACCAAACCTTACCAAAGCAGATGGAGGCTGTAAGGAAACCACGGCCAACCTTACCCTTGTCTTTAAAGAGGGCTTCATCACCTTCATGTTCAACAAGGTACTTTCCATGTCCTAGATTGGGCAGAAATATAGAGGTATAATGGTGAGATGTGCTGATAGGTGAGGAAATGAGGTCAGAACCTTATCTTTGATCTGCTGATACGGATTTGGCATTTAGTCATGAGCAATTTAAAACTCGGACAGCAACACCACTGATCCATTTAGTCTTGTGATGAATAACAAATAATATCACTGGTAACTTTATACAGGGACTGGAATCAGTGAACAGTGGCTAAAAAAGGGAAGTATAGTTGACAAGCCTGTTCTAAGAGCATGTGACAGGGAGTGCCTCACTTCACAGAGCTCACATGACTCATTTAAAGGTTTTTTGAATGAAGGAAAATGGCGAAAAAAACGTTACAGTTTCACAGTTCAAGGTGGCGTCTTCAGATATCTCATACAAAGTTTTCCATGATATGTTAGAGAAAAGCATATCAAGAACAGGACTTTTTGCTTGAAAAATTACTGAACCAAATAATTGGTTATTAAAGTGGTTCTTAATTACTGTTTTGTCAATCAACTTATTGATTCAAATTGATCATTTTGGCGCTAAGAGTTTGCATCATTTCAAAACCTTTATCAAGCTTTTTAGGTTTAGCTCTAATAACAAAAGCAATTTAAAAAACAATTCATTTGTTAGCATTCAAAGAACTAAAAGTTTCCAGTGCGCCACCCTGTGTACCTCATTCTGAATGTGGTTTAGCTTGGACTTGGAATGGAAACTGTGTTCATTAAAAGACACTAAACATAAATATAAATCAATATGGAGCAAAATGAATTATTTATTAAAAATGAAGTATCCAGATATATGAGTGAACTTCACCACATACTCTTGAGTAAAGTTATGTTTAATTATGTTTTGTCATAGCAAATCACAGTGATTTTGTATGAGGTTGTCATACTAAGCAACACAATCTGAAAGTTTTGGCTATAATTAAAGCTTCATTTATTTGGCTAAAAGACTGCTTTAGCTTTCGAAAGTAGCAAAGTACAAAAGTTATAATACAAGAGATAAAAATGGAAATGATTGTTTCAGAATCAAAAAGAGCTGTGTTAAAAAGGCGGTTGCCAACAAGTGGCTAAATGAGACTGTAGCACATCATCACACCAAATGTGGCTTCTGTGGCAAGGTAGAGTCATGTGACCTTGGTGTTGTCCATTTTTGGCGTAGCACTAGCTTTTTACTTCTGCTGATTGCATTTAGACTTCAAAAATCATAAAAGTGGTGTCAGTTTGTGAAGATTATCTTGGTGGAAAAAAATGTTCAGGTATCAAACGTTAGTTTATAACAGAGCCTATTTCATATAATAATCTAAAAAAGTTGAGCCAGCCTGACAAGCTCTGTGTCCACTGCTCAGCAACCTCAAAGTGCAGTAGTTTATGTACTGAAACAACAGCTTCCTCTCTGTATTTCCTGTAATACAATCTGTTTGTGCTGTAAAGGAATCCAACACATTTCCAATCACATCAACACTCTGACACTCAATAAGAAATGCTGCATAGAAGACAATCAGCCTGTCAATGTTCTTAATGAATTGTGTTATTTGTTCATGAAAATTAAAAAACAATATTGCATATGTAATTACAGTAAGGATTTACAGTGCTACATGAATATCCACTACTAGGGGTCGACTATTAGGGGTCGAAATTGGTTTTTCAGGGCCGATACCAATTATTAGTAAATAATGAGACCAATAACTGAAAATCTGTCAATATTTTTCATTTGGAATATAACAAACCCCAGCACAGAACTTTATTTAAATGCCTATAGCAAATGTTTAATCAAAACTGAGACTTTCAACATCATATACAGCAAGTTCCCAGCAACTTTTTCACATGAAGTCAAGTGAGTAAATGAAAATAGCCTCCTGAGGTTTTACAGAGTAAAAGTTCTTCCCATGCTGACCCTTTCTTTGATTAATTTTATTGGCGATCATTAAAATAAAATGCAGATACAGATCAATATCGGCAAAATGCCAAATATTGGCACTGATATTTGTCTGACAAGGCTGATAATCTGTCAGCCCCAACCCACTGCCACTGGATAACAACTTGTCCTTTTATTCTTTCCTCAGAGTATTGCCAATAATACTGTCTACGTCGATGCTCTTTCCTTCTCCCTCTCCTACCCTTTAAGCAAAGACCGTAAGTTGGAATTACTCACATATTATTCCAGTTTCTACATTTGATTTACTGCCATTTTATCGATTAATCTTGAGACTAATTGGGTCAATGCATGCTGAAAGTTGGGGTTGTTTAACACTGGCAACTACTGTAACAGACGAGAGGCATCCAAGAGACAACAACTTCCTTGTTTATGTGTTTGTTCAACTAGATAATAGACATAATCTGTGGTATTACTGTTAGGGCATGTGATGCCTGTAACAACCAACCTACTTTCAGTGCGATGCAGTCAAACAGGTTTGGTTCCATAACTGATCATCGGTATTTGTTTTTATGGTCTTGATGCCCTGAAAGGACCTGAAAGTGTTTTTGTCTTTCTGTTGCAGGCAATCTTGCATACACTGCCAGCAACAAGTCAATGCATCTCTTTACTGCAAGGATCGGACACTCCTACTCCTGCAAGAGTGAATCCCTCTACATGGGAGACGGACTGTACCTGGATGTCAACCAAGACCGGATGCAGGCCTTCAATATAAGCAAGAGCAACGATTTTGGCCTTCGTAAGTGTCTTTATGAAGCAGAGCCAGGGAGAACTCTGCTAATTACAAATACGTACAGTTGTCAATTAATTGCAATGTCAAATCCATTGATATAAGTAAGAAGTCCTCCTTATGCAACGTTCTGCACTAACTGCAATGTTAAATACACCATTACAAGTAAAAGTCCAGGTAAATTTATTGAGACTATCAAAAAAGTAAAAGTAGTCGTCACACAGAAGGCCTTCTTTCATAATATTGTATGTGTTATATTAAGTTTAGTATTATAAAAAAGCTGTTTATGCATTTTAACCCTTCGTAACTTGAGCAAATGAGCTTGATTGCAATGAGCAACAAGAATAAATAACCCAAAATTAGCAAGAAATTTGTAAAAAGTACAAGCAAATTACATGAAAATTAGAAGGAAAAAGGAAGATAGATAGAAGTAAAAAAGACTTGAAAAATGCTTGATTAATTATAATTATTCTGTAACATAATTTTAAACAGGTAATTATGATAATTATATATGTAGTTTTTCCGTAGCTTTTTTAAAAAATAACTTAAATCTACTAATTTCTTGCAATTTGTGGAACATTTCTCACCAAGTTACTCACTGACTTTTTTTGCCATGTTTTTGAAATCAAACAAATTTGTTTCGGGTTCAAAGGTCTAAACATTTGTAAAAGGCGTCTGCCAGCAGCATCAGGAATATGATGTCAATCCAGGTTTCAGAGGGTTAATTGATAACAATGGATCTCTCTCTCTTTTTTTTTTTTTAACAAATCTATCATGTTTTCTATGTAAAAGCTAAATCTGCAAGGTAAGTAGATACTACAGCTCTAAAATAAATCTAGTGGTGTGAAAAGTACAGTAAGGTTAACATTTAGTTACTTCCCCTGGTGAATAGCCATAATCACAGTTTAATCACATGGCTGTCAGTTGTGTAAGACAGGTGTATGTGACCTGTGGAGCAGTGTGTATTAATACACTCTGTGGCATTTACCAGCAACCACCTGCAGGCTAGGAAGAGCAGGTTTAACTACAGTCAGACTGCAGCCGCAGCAGCGTGTTTCTGCTGAGATACTGACATTAACAGGCAACAAAAAAACAGCTTGCGCATGTTTTAGTCTTGAGCTTTTACTCTGTACCGGTCAGTAACATGTACCAGAATTTGCATATATTATATATATTTTCTGAAACGTTAGATTGCTAACAAGCATGCCAGCTCTTGGTAGACTGGCATTTAATTCATCATAATTCAATATTTTATGAAAAATGTTTATTTCTCACAGCATGTAATTGTAAAATAATTTATTCGATTAATCATTAGAACTGTATCAATCAGGGATACTCAAATTGCTGATATACTGGGTTATCATATATTGATATACTGGGTTTTATTAGTTGTCAGAGGTATGTCTAATGTGTGTGTGTGTGTGTGTGTGTGTGTGTGTGTGT